>NW_026137772.1:0-600000 GCF_019393585.1 Leptopilina boulardi
GACACCGACCGACACCAAAAACAACTTTTTCGTTTTCTTTTTGAAATTATTTACAGTTTTCCTTCAAAATTTGAAATCACATGCCTTACATACATGTCTATTCAAAAAAAAATGCCAAATTTTTTTTTGCGCGATTTTTTGCCAAAAAAATTTTTTGCAATTTTTTGCAATTTTTTTATTTTTTTACGATAATAACACAGAAAATACGTCACTATTTTAAATCTCAGCTAAAAAAAAATTTTTTTCACAAAGTTATGGCGATATTCAATTTCCCTCATACATATCTTTCTTATTATATTAAGTTCTAAAACTAAAAAATAACTAATTATTAATTTCATTTAGAAACTGTTTTTTTATTAGTATAAAAAATTTACATAATGGTATTATGAAAAGTAATTAATTAACTAAAAGTAACCTGCCTAGAAAAATTAATATTTAAGTGTTTTTTACGACATTGATTTTAGGCGCAGCTGCGATTTTCCAGCGCAGCCATTTTTTATGTATATTTGTTTGTAAAGCGCAGCCGATGTTTCTGAGCGCAACCATTTATTTTTTATTAAAATTTTTAAAAGGTGCAGCCGCTCTTGTTCAGCGTAGCTTTGTATTTTTTTAACTTTTGAAAGGCGCAGCCGATAATTTCTAGCGCAGCCTTTTATTATTAAATTCTGTATTATCATTAAATTGTTTGGAATAATTTTTAGTGCACTTGTTTGTATTTATGTTTAAACAAGGAGAAGTTAAGTTCTGTTTTCCACATGGTCCATGAATCATAAATTGCTTTACTAAATTAAATAAACGTGGATTAGTTATTTTATCAGGTATTTCTGCTGAAATAAAGTTGTCGACATCGTATGTTGTTCTTATTTTGTCATCTATATGTAAATATAGTAATAAGTAAATATGCGGTAATCCTCTCTTCTGAAATTCTATTACATATGTGTAAGCAATACAAGTACCAAATATTTCTTTCACAGTAATTTTATGAAGCTATTCTTTTACTTTCTGTTTAAATACTCTTTCAACTATATCTGGCCTATTTATTACATCTTCATTTTTTTAATATTATCAGTAATTTCTTTCCATTTAGGATTACATGTCATAGTTATAAACAAATCAGGTTTACCATATTTTTGAACTAAACAAATTGCATCACTAAAAGTTTGTTGTAATGCTCTAGAGCTTCCAACAAAACTAGATGGCAATATAAACATTTTACGAATTTGAACAATTTTCTTCTCTTCTTTTCTCTTATGTAAATAATCCATTAATCCAGAGTATAATTCAGTTCTCAAGATATGTTGTTGTTTCTTTATAAAATATAATCTTGCACCTTCAATTTTTACAAAAGCATCGACAATAAAATGTTGGCTTAATTTACCTAAATTAAGAAATGGACTAAACTCATCTCTAACACTAATTTTAAATGAGTAAAACTGTAAAGCTGTTATATTGTTTCTTTGATCTTTTGATAATAATTTCGGCATCCAACCACTACCTCCTGCAGGATATATTAAAGGATATGTCATTGGATCTACATATCTACTTATTGCAGGGATGCTAATTGGTTTATTAAATTTAGAATATACACAAAAATCGCGTTTTATTGGAGGTTCATCATTTTCATCAACAAATACAACAGCAACTTCATTTGTAACAGGAGAGTTATATCGGTTTTTATCTAAATTAATATCTCTTTTCATAATCATTTTAATTTCTCGAGGTAGATTATTATTATTAGTAACAAATTCTTTTTCTTCTTTTTCTACTTCGTACATCATTTTGTACGCTTTAGCATAAGGGTTAATTTTTCTGATCAACTTATCTAAATTAGATAAAATATCATTTCTGCAGTTATTATTAATATCTTTACGACTTTGTGTAGCTAATTCATTGTCAATTATATACAGTTGACCATACTTTCTGAATTCATTTTCTTTGGGATGTAATGAATATGTGTTATGGTAAATTTGACCACACATTTTAAAGACTTGAGGACCTTTATTTTGTAGAGAAGCATATGTTGCACCAAATCTTGCAAACGGTATTGTATTGTTGTAGCTTCTTATACATTTTTTTTAATGATTACTAATTGCAGTTTGACCACAAACTATTTCCTTTAATTCTACCGGGGGTAATGGATATTCAGTTAACAAAACTTTGCCTTTATGACAACATGTACTAAACTTTTTATCCTCTGGCATTTCTGAAAGAAAATGCTTAGCTGGACAAAATTAACAAATAACATCCAAATTACTATATTATTTGCTAACTTCAAACATTTTAAATTAATATTATTATTGGCTTCTAATTTTCTTTTTCTACAATTTTCTCGATATTCTTTACATTTTTCAATATTTTGTAATTTTATTTCTTCATTCTTAATTTTTTTTTCATTTTTCGATATCTTTTACATTTCTCCTCATTTTTTAATTGAATTTTTTAAATAACTTTTTCCTATATAAACATTTTAATTGATTTTTGTCAGAATATAATTGCTGGCATTATTTTTCACAAAAAATGAAAATTTTTAATTTTTTAAAACTAATAGTATAAGTTCTGTTAATCAAGATGAAGAAGCTAAATATTTTCATTAAATGAACCACTTTATTAAGGGGTTTCCTAAATTTTTTTGCCCTAAAATAGAAGGTTTTTAAAAGATCGTGTACTCATAAGTTTTAAAATATAATTGATCAAAAGTTTTTACATGTTACTATATACGTCAAGAACTATTTAAAAAAAAATTGCGATCTTAAAAAATATTATTATGCTCCTTCTACAGAGGTCGCTATGTACACTGGTCAAAATCAAAGCCCTTTACGGTAACCACTGTAGCTCATTGCAGAATCATCTAAAATAAAAAAATCAAACGTGATTTTAAAGTTTAAGACCTAATACAGGTCCTAAATCTCGAGATATTAAAAAAAATCAAAAAATAAAAAAATGGCAAGCTTTGGAACCCAAAAAACTGAAAAAATACCATTTTTTGACAATCAATCACTCACAGAAACATGATTATTGAATATTTTAAATATATTAGAAGTTTAGGACCTGCAAAAACTTCCACTGAATCGAATGGAACTTGAATTTTTTAAATCGGTCAAACGGTTTTTGAGTTCTGCTGGTTACCATTTTTAAATAAATAGTGTTTTGAGAAAAAAGCGTTTAAAGTTTTGATATCAAAAGGTTATAATTAGTCAAGCAGAAGTAACTAAATCAGCTTGAAAATTCTTACTCAGGGGTTTTTGGGGTCGCTGATTACGAATATGATGTCAGATTTTAAAAATTCAAAATGGCGGATCCAATATGGCGGACATGAAAGTTAAAAATCAATTGCATTTACTCGAAACTTGGTACTCGGGGGTTTTTGGGGTCGCTGATTACGAATATGATGTCAGAATATTGGATCCGTCATTTTGAAATTTGAAAAATGGACACCGGATTCGTAATCAGCGACCCCATAAACCCCCGAGTAGGACATTTCGAGCCAATCTAAACACTTTTTAAAAAACTTGTCAGACATATTGGATCCGCCATTTTGAATTTTTAAAATCTGACATTAAATTCGTAATCAGAGACCCCAATAACCCCCCGAGTAACGAATTTCAAGCAAATCCATTCGCTCGGTTTATCGTGGACACGAAAGGGTTAATTATACGATCTGTAGACGCATATATATATATATATATATATGTGTATTTTGTTAAATAACTTAAGATTATGAGCGAATTACGATCTAATGATTTAACCACACATTCTTAACATACTTTCCTATCAAAAAATGAAGAAAAAAAAAATTCGATTTTTTTGACCAAAAAAATTTAGGAAACCCCTTAATGTGTTGAAATCATGGAATTGTGTTATAAATTGTTATTTAAATAATCAGGAAGATTAAAAAAAATTTAATTTAATATAACCGTGGAATATTTCATCCATATCACTGGAATATTCCCTCAATATTGCTTGGATATATATATATTTTTTGGTTTTCTTAAAAAATCATTGGAATATTCCACGGTGATATTCAAGGGATGTTGAGGGGATACACCGTGCTGCTTGGGTTCCTTTATTATATAATATTAAAAAATGGAAATGGAAAATGAAAAAATGTTAATAATTTCATGCATGACTGTAATTATGGCGTCGCAGATGACTTTGACACAAATAAGACTTCTTATGATTTAAGAATTTAATTATTATTTAACAATAATAATTTAAAATTTGATATATGTTTATTTTTTTCGATATAATGAATCAATAAATCTTGTTTTTTGAATAGATGTTTCATGTTTATATTCATTACATTGTATTATAATTTTTCATTAACAGCAACACCATAAAGTTTTTTTAAAAATATTTATAAAATTTGAATTTTAAATTATAAATTCTTGACAATTTTTCTAAAAAACAAAGAATAAAGCATCTCATGTCACTCCCAATTTTACACAAATGCACTCAATCAATGCACACTTCCGAAGATATAACCCTTTTAGATTTTTAAATCTTTGATTACGGAGATAGCTAAAACGATTTAACATGCGTTTTGGCTTTGATAAATACGAAGTTCAGTTCGATTATATATTTAATTAAATAATCAATTAATAGTACTAATTAATTATATTGAATTAAAAATATATTTTTAGATTTACAAATTTGAATACTATATAATATTAAAAAGTAGGGTATTCGTTAGGAAAAGTGGTAAGGCCCTTACCAGTTTTCCTTACATAGCATTTAGTAGCAATTGAAAAAAAGAGAAACAATTTACAATCAATATTGTAGAATAAAATCAGAATTTAAGTCAACAGACATATAAAATTTGTTTTATTACATTAAATTAAATTTTTTTTAAAAAGTAATTTGAAAATTAAAAAAATTGAATTATTATAATTTATAATGAAATAATAATTTAAAACAAAAAATAAATATACATATGAATAAACTACAATACGTAAAGAAAAAAAAGTAAAACTTTAACCGAGCGAGCGTTAGCGAGCGAGGAATATATCGCTAGTTATTATATTAATATGAATGTCAATGTTAATAAGTTTGTCAATAAGCAGGATATTCTTTGTATTTGTGAAACTTGGAATGAGTCTATCTAAGTTAATGTATTGTCTAACAGTGATTTCGAGTACGTCCAGTCACCCGCAAAAAGGATCTTCAGTCATGGCAGAGCAAGGGGGGGTCTACTGATCGCTTATAATCCACGTCTGTACTCAGTTTCTTTTGTTTCTATTTCGGATGCCCAAATTTTTGTTAGAGTTAACTTTTTATCAAATAATGTTCATTTTATTTTTGGTTTGATTCATATTGCTCTTGATGCGAATTTAATTAGTTTTTTAGATGCATTTAATTTTACTATCAATAATCTTCTTTCTGATTTTAATAATACTCCAATAATTGTAGGGAGCGATTTTAACTGTAGAGTCGCAGATCGAAACCAATTAGATCCGCACTTTTTCCAAGGTATTAACAATGTTTTTAGCGAAAGACTTTCTGAGGACCGTGTCTTAAACTCGAAAGGTAAAACAATCATTAATAATTTTGAATCAAATGAATTGGTTCTCTTAAATGAGCGTTACGTAGGTGATATTCCGGCTAAATTCACTTTTTTGAACTCAAATAGAGCAAGTGTGATTGATCTGGTTTGGGTCTCATCTGCGTCCCTCCCTTTTATTAAGAGTTTACAAGTTCTTCACTTGGCTACTTCCTCGGACCACTTTCCAATAGTTTTAAATTTGTCGTTATTTTCTTTTCCTAAGGTTAATGAAAATTATGATAGATTATCTTTTTGTAACGACAAGACTGATTTGTTTGTAAATAGCATGGCACATAGAGAGGAAGTGGTTATGGTGAATCGTAATATAGAGGATCTTAATTCAATTGTTATTTCCACAATCTGGGATGTCGCTATGAATCTAACAATGTACTCCAAACATCCGAAGAATAATTGTCTGAAAGGAAAACTTTGGATGGATGCTGAGTGTAAACATTCTAAGAAAAGAGTACTAACCGCGTTGAAATGCTGCAAAAAAAACTAACTTTTCAAACTCTTCCAGAATTGATTACCACAAAGTAAAAAATAATTACTTAAAAATGTTGAAATTAAAAAAGAAACAGTTCGCTCTTAATCGTTTAAATGCAATAAACAATAGTAAATCCCCTTCACAGTTCTGGGAGATTGTTAATGCTACCCGTCCTCGTGTTAACCATCAATCTAATATTGACACTGACACTTAGTTTTATTATTTAAAGACCCTGGCGGATTCGATTTACCTAAAATCGACCCAGCTGGGTCGAATCTAAGTCGAATCTAAGTCGAATTTAGGTAATTATCAAAAAAAAGCTTTAAATTGATGAAAATTTATAAAAATTAGTATTGTGAGGTTAAATGAACATTCATAGAGTTAATTTTTGTAAGAATTTTAATTATTAACGTGATAAATAATAAATAATTACTTGATATGTGCAAGTGGTAACTGTAGATTTTAACTCGTTGTCAGTTTTCATAACTAATTTTTATAAATTTTCATCAATTTAAAGCTTTTTTTTGATAATTACCTAAATTCGACTTAGATTCGACTTAGATTCGACCCAGCTGGGTCGATTTTAGGTAAATCGAATCCGCCAGGGGAATGTTATCCCCAGACCTCGGTTACCTCTTCCATAGACAGATTTGCAGCATTTCATTCTGTTCCTGAGCTGGACGGGTGCATAACAGTTGACGAGATTTTTAGTTGTCTTTTGAAGTGCAAATATGGAAAAGCTCCCGGATTGGATGGGATTAGTTACAATTTTTTAAAAAAGTTACCTCAAAATTGGATTTTGTTTGTTAATAACCTTTTTAATAAGATTTTGGCTTTCGAAAAGGTTCCGCTCGAGTGGGGTAAATTGTCCACATTCATTCTCTACAAAAAAGGTGACTCGTCAATTCCAGATAACTATTAACTAATGTGATAACATTAGTTAATTGTATCGCGAAAATTTTCACACAAATAATATGTGATCGTCTTGTAACATGGGTGGATAAACTTAACCTTATTCCTGAATCTCAAATGGGCTTCAGGAGGGGTAGAAGTTGTTTGGACAATGTCCTTTGTTTATCTTCGATTATTCAAATTCATTTGAGTTCTCCAGAATCGGTTGTTTACGCTGCTTTTATTGATTTTAAGAGAGCCTTTCCATCGGTATCTCATCAACTGTTGTGGAACAGGCTTCACTTTTTGGGACTTAGTACGAAAATAATTAATATTTTGAAAGATTTCTACTCTAAAGCATCTACTTGTATTAGGACCGATGAGGGGTTTACCAACATGGTTTCTGTCACGCGAGAAGTTCTTCAGGGAGAGGTGCTTAGCCCTCTTGAGTTTTTACTATTCATTTCTGATATGGAAGAATTTTTGAAAAAGCGCGGTTACAGGGGAATTTCTGTAAACAAATCGTCGGAAATACTAATGTTAGGATATGCAGATGATTATGTCCTTCTAGCCGACTCACCAACGGAGCTCCGTAAAAAACTTGATGCTTTGTATGATTATTGTAAACTGAAAGAACTGACTCTTAACGTGAGTAAAACCAAAATTGTTATTTTTACGAAATCTGGTAACTCTAAAGCGAGAAACTTTAAGTCATTTAAGTCTTTTAAATCTCCCTATCTGCACTCCAAACTACGCGGTGAGACTGGAGACGGGTTGTTTGCATCTCGCGCATAAGATATTTAAGTTCTCCTTATCGTGGATGAATAAAATTTCCACGATGGAAAGTTCACGGTAGTTTGTTTTGAGAGATTGTAGCTTTTGAGTAGACGAAATCCTTCTTACAGACTAAATTAGGTGAACCAATTAAGAATATTTATTTTTGAACCTTGTGGTCTTTTAGATCTGTGGAACGAGATCCCAGGCGCGAAGTGACAATGGGTTCAAGCTTTATGAAGCCTGGTTGAGGACTGGCCAATACTGATTGAGCCTTGGTGACTCAGCGGAAGTAAGACTCGTCCAAGCTAGAATGAAACGCCGATTTAAGCCTGCATTTCCACGCTGGGTTCAGGACTGGTGACCAAGACTGAATCGATCTTCCGGAAGTGTGATTCTAGCTTGGTCAAGCCTGTTCCCACTGTCACTTACAAAGCGTCAAATAATTATTAATAGTATAATAATATTCTTACTATATTATATAGATAATAATAATGACCCTATTGTTATTATTATTATTTATACTATGTCAAATATTATTAATAAAATTTTATGAACAATAGTATTTATTAATAATACTAGTTTAATTTACATTGTTATTATTAATAATAATAATTATTATTATTACTATTATTATTAAAAAAGTAATTATTATTATTAATAACTAACTTAAATAACGTTATCGTTGTACTGTTACAAATAAAAGTATATTACTTTATTAACGTATCAAAAAAATTTTGAAAATTTTTTTAAAGTTTTTAGATTGAAATTTCTGAAATTGTTTTTTTATTGCGTAGTATTAATTGTACATATAAACGCTTAATTGGTCTATGATTCAACATTAATTAACAGTTTTCATTCATACAAAGCTTAACCTAAGACAATTAAAATATCGCACGCTCAGAGGGATCGAACCCACGACCTAACACGCAACGCTCGCAAGAACCGTTCGTTATAACCACACGGCCACGCTGTCTTGGTGACTCCGCCTCTTTATTTGCTATAAGCCATACCAGCAGTGTTTAATATTGATTTTTCAATGGCGCGCTCTTTCTTGAAACAAAGTTTTTATCTTCCAAGTATATATCATTATTATTATTATTATTATTACCTACTATCAATAACGTATTAATTGAAATTAAAATGATTAATTAAATTGATATTTGCAATTATTACATATATTAATGCTTAATATATAATATAATAATTCTGAATTTTATAGAGAAAAATTAATTAATAATTGTGATTAATAATATATAATAAAAATTGAATTATATATATTAATTACCTATATGCATTAAAGGTCATTTTTATTTAAATAAAAACAAATTTTGTTTAATGTGTATTTGAAATTTTTTTCAAATAAACGCGGTTTTAAATAGTCACGTGGTAATTAGTCATGCGCAGTTCTAGTACCAGTTCTTGCTAGAGATCTCTAGTCTAGTTCTTGACATAAGCATTGTTCTTGATGTGTTCATTATTGTGCGTCGTTGAATATTTTAGAAAATTTAGTATTTTCATTTTTCAGCTCTTCATTCTGTACTGTAGAGCAACTAGGCTTTTTAAACTCCACAGCATTTTCTGAATCGCTTTCGTCACTCCATTGGCGATTATTTTTCAAAAAACGTAATTTTTGTTGTCTTACAGTAGAACTTTTTTTAAAAAAAGTTCATGTTGTTACTGTTTTGACAGCATTTGACAGTATCTAACCTCACAATAATACCTAAACTGACCTGACAATCTAACCTACAGAATGCAGTAAAATGGCGCTCTATATCAAAATATTTGAAATGTTCTTGTTTTCAAAGTATTCTTATTGTCTCTAATTTTTTGAAATTTAATTTTCTAAGAGAAGAAAACAATTTTTTATGAATTTAACATATTATTACTTAATACATATTAAATAATATATTACTAATATATAATAATAGTATGGTAATGTATAATAATAATAATAACAATAATAATAATAATAATAATAATAATAATATAATAATAATAGATATAATTAATTCACAATAATAAATAAACACGAATAAATGTTTATTTATTCCCTCACAACAAAAGGATATTCAGGATATCCTTGGGACGTCCTGGGGATATCGATTTGTTTTCGGCGGTTTGGATATCCCTGGGATATCTTAGAGATGTCCATGGATATCCAGAGGATATCTTAGGGATATCCGAATCGCCAAAAGCAAATGGATATCCCCAGGACGTCCCAGGGATATCCTGAATATCCTTGTGTTGTGAGGGTTATTTGTATATTTATTTTTTATATGCTATTTATTTAGCCAAATTGGTAATTTTAATAACTTAAGGCGTTGTCCGCAGTGGCGAGACAGCCGGTGTGGCGAGACATTAGGATATTTCAGACAGCTGAACTGACTGTGCTGGCACTTCTGGTCTGAAAGTCAAGTTTTATTGTGCTTTAACTTTTCAATATGATACATACGTTTTTGATGTACGAAATATCGCTATACTGATAATAACAGTTTCAAGATATTTTAGAAGTTTTATTTCCCATCGGTATAAGTGATAATATATAAAAATTTCCGGAATTTTCTGAAGGGTTAAATGTTTTGAGTCTTTAGTATTTAAGTTTCCTTCAAAATTTCCAGAGCACTATGAATTATTGTTCGATGCATAGGATTGTACATCGTCATTACCGAAAAATGCTGTTTCCGCATTAGCGAGACACTTGTTGTCGGCAGTGGCTTTTTAATATCTAATAATATTGTACATGTCCTAATGAATTTGATATAATTTTTGTACGTTTTGTCGACAATATTTTTCATAACTATAGTTTAAATTGAAAAAGATGAACAGGAAGAAAAGCTTATTTGTTTTTAATAACTGTGACATGGATTAGCGGCTCACAATCAGAAAAATATTTGCCTGTATTTTTATGATTGAATGAAACAATATTATGATTTAAAGGCATCAATTATTATACTCTTTCTCTTTGATTCCTTTGTTTTTGTTACGTTTGAACGATAAAGACTCTGATTTTAAGATAGTGTCTCGCCACTACGGACGATTTTTTATGTCGGTAGTCGCGAGACATTATCGTAAATCGGCAATAACTTTTTTTCCAATATCTGTTCTGTAACTGTATAAGTTAAATTTGCAGTATAGAGTCACACCTGTCCATGGATATATATACAGACTTGATGTTCTTGAAAATGTGAGTGCTATAACAAAAAAACAAAACGTGTCTCGCCACTACCGACTCTCCCTTAATATAATTAATTGTTGTTAATTATAATGAAATATATTTAAATGATAATTATTTAATTCAGTTATATTTTATTATAGACACTTATAATAAAATATAATTGAGCTGAATAATTGTATCAGAATTGATTCAAGATTGAATCTAGACTGGACTCCTAGGCTTTGCTCATGAGGATTCAACTAGTCTTGAATCAAGCATGGAATGAGCATTGTTGTCCAATCTTGAACCAATATTGAACGACTGTGTTATAAAGGCTGCTTCCAGTCTGGGTTACCCACGCTGGGCGTCCAAGCTAGAATCAACCTTTAACCCATCGTCAGAATTGGTTTTTCTCGCCTGGGATGTCTCCTCAATCGTTCAATCTTAATGAAAAATTGATTCTGGATACTTATGAAAGATACGTTCGGGTTCGTGATTTGGCTTCTTTTAGTAATTATAAAAGCTTAATAATTTATCCTCATCTCTCGCTGCAGCAAGGGACCCTGGACTATCTGTCCAGCCTGCGGTCACATATTCAAGGCGATCTTAAAAGACGAATTTCGTATTCTCCCTTCCAATGTTGCGTGGTTAAATGTTTTATCGTCGAATGACCGAACTTTGATTAAGCGTTTTATCATTATTTTAACTTCAGTTCTTAAGGACCGCTTGCTATTGTATGAATGTTAATATTAGTTTTATTTTTTTTTTTAATTTCTATTGCACACTATTTGTATTTGGTTTATTATTTTTCTTGAGTGCTTTTATTCACTTTTGTTTTACGAGACTTTAATATTTATATTTTGTTTTACATGTATAAGCGAAACTTCCTTGTATACACACGATGTGTTAACAAGAATTAAATAAATAAATATTTCGAAATTCATTTAATAATTAATAATTAATAATTAATAATAATTCATTTAATGTAGTAAACACGTATATTTTATGTAATTAAAAAAAAATTCCAATTATCAATAAAAATTATTATATGAAAATATAATGCACTAAATATAGTAATTCGTTAAAAAAATATAATTTTTCATTCACAATTAAACTGGATTTAAAAAAAAATTTACATAAGTAAAACGATTGAAGCAACACAACCACATCTTGACTGAACTATTAACAACACTGAAACAATTATAATTATAGAATAATAATCTTTGTATTCATTCCTTCATTCATTCACATTTTCTTAGTACTTGAATTTTCTCATTATTATTAGATTATATATCTTTACTTTGATAATTAGGGTTCTCGAAGGTTTCTACCTGAAATTTGTTTTGTCAAAACAGCTTTCGGTTGAGGGTTCGTAAGATGGTCGATGACCTTTTAAATACTGTCCTAAAAGGTGAAGTTGTGTCCCCCACTTTACCAGCCCGGTTCGAACAATCACCATGTGGTTATATGTACTGGAGAATAAACAGCAAGAAGAAAATTTTTGGTGCCAGCACCTTTGGGTTAACTCGATTTACAACACATCATGTAGGTTTATTAAATTGAACTAAAATTATAAAACCTTTGAACATTAACATTTATTATTATTGGAGCAATATATGCTCGTTTAATTCTTGCGAGTGGAAGTGGTGTATCCATACTAAACTTACCAACACCTATCCCCGAGGACGCCACTCAGGCCTACCGTAATATCTGCCTCACGCGAGAACTTAACATAGGCCCGGGTTGGAAGAGTGGGGGTATAACACTTCTCCTCAATGGAGTGAAACGGCTACTGTTGATGTAAGATAGACATAGAGCAACCGTCTACCGTTGCAACAACATTGTAGTAGTGTCGCTAAAAAAAGCTTCTAATAGTCTCAGGAAACTTAACTTGATTATTATATAGTTTATAATATTTTTCTGCAATTTGTCGATCAATAACTTACTTTATGTGTTGAATCTTCTTATATTTGTCTTTTTCAGTTTTGAATTGGGCTTAAAAAATAAATTCCTATTTTTGTACAGTATTAATAATTATATATGTATTTTGAGGATAAAACATTGATTATTGAATAATTTTTTTATGCATAAAATATGGATATTACATAATATTGGTATAGAAAATGTTTCTTTTGGTTGTCTTAAATGTTTCATATAAAAAATACTTCAATCCATTTAGTTTTTTTGGTATTGGATAACATTGGAATTAAAGATATTACGATTTTGAGAATAAAGAAAGATATTGGATAACATTGGTATTGAATATATTTTGATAATGCAACAAAAATATTGATTGTTTGATAATAGTGGAAGCTGGCTTTTGGAAAAATTTTTTGGTATTGGATAATTTTAGCATTAAAGATATTTGGATTTTAACGAAAAAAAATTATATTGGATAACATTAGTATCGAATATATTGATATTGGAAAACAATATTGATTATTTGAACATAGTGGAAGTTGGTTTTTGGAAAAATTTTTTGGTACTGGATAAGATTGGTATTAAAGATATTTGGATTTTGAGGATAATAAAATATGAGGGGCTGATAGTAAAAATGGTTTAAAATAACATTGGGAGCAAAAGTGGGATAAGTGACTTGGGAGCAAAAACGGGTTAAAATGATTCATGTAATTTATTGATAAATTCATTATATTATCGATTAAAAAATATTAACAATAGGAAAAAATGCATATTTTATTATAATTAATATTTTTTAATCGATAATATAATGAATTTATCAATAAATTACACGAATCATTTTAACCCGTTTTTGCTCCCAAGTCACTTATCCCACTTTTGCTCCCAATGTTATTTTAAATCATTTTTACTATCAGCCTCTCATATGATATTGGATAACATTGGTATTGAATATATTTCGATATTGAAAAAAAAATTCTCTGTTTGATAATAGTGGATGCTGGCTTTTGGAAAAGTATTTAAATAGAAAGAAAGAGGGTTGAACATTGTTTTAAGGGTTGAAGTTGTTTTATGGGTTAAATAATAAGTTGTGAGTTGAATATTGATTTGAATAATAATAAAAAGTGCAGAGGAAAATAAGTTTATTAATAATCATTATCGAAAATGATGTAATGTGGAAAAAGATTAAACAACGTTAATTCACGTTCATAAAAGACTATCATTATTGCATTAGTTAGCTGAATTATAGTTAATGAAATATTTTATAGGTGAAACACATGTAAGTAAATTTTTTTAAAGAAAGAAACTAAAATAAACGATTAGTTTTGAAAATTGACTTTTATCAATTCTTTTTAATTTCTTTTTAATTCTTTTATCATTATGCAAAGTACTTTGTATTTACAAATGCTTGATTTAATTGTTCCAATTGGAGAAAGAGATAAACATATTCGAATAGTTTTTAGATGTAAAAACAATTCTGGTCATTGGATTTGTGTTTATTACGATGGAGTAAGACTTTATATTTTTGATAGCCTTAATGCAGGGTGTTTGAATATTCATCAAATAGAATATTTAATTAGATTTTTCCCTTTTAAACCCTGGCGGATTTGATTTACCTAAATTCGACCCAGCTGGGGCGAATCTAAGTCGAATTTAGGTAATTATCAAAAAAAAGCTTTAAATTGATAAAAATTTATAAAAATTAGTATTGTGAGGTTAAATGAACATTTATAGAGTTAATTTTTGTAAGAATTTTAATTATTAATGTGATAAATAATAAATAATCACTTGATATATGCAAGTGGTAACTGTAGATTTTAACTCGTTGTCAGTTTTGATAATATTTTCAAGAAATTAGTGTAAAATGTTGGAAAATATAATTTATATTTAATAGAAATTGCAAATTTTATTAAATTATTTTATTATTTATCGAGCACAGTTTAAAATAATTGCAATTTAATTTAAAAAAAAAAGTTTTCTTAAAAGTGATAAGAACTCTACTATACCGACAGCAAGAAGATATTTTCAGGTAAGTAAAGTTATTGTAGCGTGTAGTTTTGTTGTGACTAAAAGATGTCGCTTTAGTTTCTATAGTGATCAGACAGGAACATCGAATCTCATGATCTAAAATTGAATAGGTAACGCATACCTTTCTTTCTTACACCAAGGAATATAACATAAGTACTTCTTTGTTTAACATTGCGTTTCTCTATCTAGACGATTGAAAACGGCAGAAGAACATAATCGTCTAAAATCTTTATCTTCTTCCTTTTTGTTTTAAAAATAAAAAAATATATACATATATCTGTATATATGTATATAGGAGAGAGTGACAAACAGTTTGACACTTTTTTTTCAAAGACATATTATATGTCAATTTTATATATTTTTGGACACTTTTTGGTATTACCATATAGTTTGAACTCTTTTCTACATAATGCATATATTCTATTTAAATTATATTGTGATTAAATAGAAAAATTTCAAGTTTTTGGAACTTGATACATTTTTCTTGTTTTGATGGTTTGTGTTTAACAGTGGGACACCTATTATTAAATAATGAATAATTGTTTCAATAATAGTATTCTGCTTCATACTTTGTAAATATATATGTTTTGCATTAAATAACGTTAACAAATGTTGCAAAACACTCATAATTTAATAATATTTTACATTTTTATAATACGATGTCAAGTTACATATGAAAAATTGCTATTACTTTTTTTTACGTTTACAGTACTGCTGATCATACGTAATAATTTGGTCATATCCTGAAAACAATTTGGAGAAAAAATTGAATAGTCGTTCTCTTATCAAGTGTTATTTTCAAATGTTGCCGAACAGTAATTGTAATAACTTTAAATTTTTAATGCTTTTTAGCATAAAAAATCACATTTTTAGTCGCTGTGTAAGTATAAATGCGCATGCGTATAGCTGACACAACTTATAATTAGTGTTGTCAAAATCCACGTTTCATAAACTTAAATTTTTGCCTGTCCTAGTGTTTAATGTCCCACTGTTTAAATTAAGCAATCGCAAAAAATTATTTAAATAAAAATTGTTTGTAAAATTTTAAAATATTTTAAATTATTGGATATTATACTTAAAAACATGAGTAAACGAAGTAACAATTACACTTTTTTAAAAACTGTCCTATCTATATAAAAATCAGCATTGTATTTCAAGAAAAAATTTACTCCGTAACGTCAAAAACAGTTTTTTTAATTTTCTTTGTAAATAATGAAACAATGTGGCTAAAATTTTTGGAGATAGTGTGTTGTCATAAACATGGTTTACATTTAAATTTTGGTCGAGTTTCTTGAAGTCGTTTTTCAGGAAATTAAAGTGTCCTACTATTTAAACTGTCCCACTGTTTATCACTCTCCCCTACCTGTATTAGAGCCCCAGAAAATTTTAATAAAAAAAATTTTTAAATTATTACCTGGCCCCTCAGAATTAATCTTCATTAACAAAGGCTCTATTGTCCAAGGATTGGTATTGCTTGTGGTAATTATTCTGAGGGTCTAATTTTGAAAACAGAAAAAAAGAAGAGTAAGATTTTTAGGCGAAGATATTCTTATGTTATTTTGAATCCTCTAGATAGAGAAATGCAATATTAAATGAAAATGTTTATGTGTTATAGTCCTTGATGTGAGAAAGAAAGATATACATTACCTCTTCAGTTTTTGACTTTTATCTTTTTATTTCCATGTGATAATACACGGAAAAAATTTCGAGACGTCAGGCGTGCCGATGTCAATGTAAACCTACAGCCCAAATAAAAAGGATTTTTTGAGATAGCAGTTCGGACAATTGAGCAAGCCGTTTGTTCAATTGTCTAAAATGCATTCGGACAATTTGAGTGTTTGTTCAATTGTCCAATGCATTATGCCCAATCATCCGAAATATTTCTCGTGTCTAAAAAGCTGCTAAAATAATATGAAAAACTATTGAAACATTGAAAAAACGGTAGCAAATGCATAATTCTTGATATATACAGAAAAAGAAAGTATAAAAATACCTCGATCGAGGAAAAGGAAAGAGTTTTCCGAAAAATCATATTTATATCATATTAATATTTAGTAAAAGGTAAAATTAGTTGTATTGAATTAAAGGAAAAATTGGTTATATTTAATAAAAGGTCAAATTGGTTGTATTTAATTAAAGACAAAATTGGTTATATTTAATAAAAGGCAAAATTGGTTATATTAGAGAGAGTGAGCAAAAAGGTTAAAGATATTTAGATTTTCATGAATCAAAAATAAAATTAAACGAAGTATACTATGGCCAACATAAAAGAGTATGTTATTTTAAGTGATAAAGATTTAAAAATTATTGAAAATAGAAATAAATTGTTAAATTACATGCATATATACAAATTTGAAGATTTATTAAGAAAAGATTCCAATTCTTTTTTCAATATGCAAAGTGCTTTGTATGTACAAATGCTTGATTTTATTGTCCCAATTAGAGAAGGTGATAAACATATTCAAATATTTTTTAGCGGTAATAACAATTATGGTCACTGAATTTGTGTCTATTACGATAGAGTAAGGCTTTATATTTTTGATAGCCTTAATGAGGGGTGTTTAAATGTGCATCAAATAAAATATTTAATTAGATTGTATATACAATAGCATTTGCAACATCTATATTATTTAACGTAATGCCAATCCGTGTAAATTACACAGCCCCACAAAAAAAAGTGTCATGTACTTTTGACCGGAATACCCTAACCCTATGTATTTTGACGCGCTGAACACGAATCCGAAGTCCGTTTTGCTCCATCACGTCAGGATTTTTTTCTAACCTCAAAAAACATGTCGGATTTTGAGAAGTAGGCGATTTTTTTAAAAATTGATGTATTAACTTCAAACATGGTATCTGGGGGTTTTTTGTGTCGCTGATTACCAATCTGAAGTTAGATTTACAAAATCAAAAATGGCAGATCCAATATGGCGGACGAATTTTGACAAATTTTAAGATTTACTTCAAACTTGGTATCTAGGGGTTTTTTGGGTCGCTGATTACGAATCTGATGTCAGTTTCCAAAAATTGATAATGGCGTATCTAATGTGGCCGATAGAAGTCCATGTTGGATATGCCATTTTGAATTTTTGAAATCTGACATCAGATTCGTAATCAGTGACCCAAAAAACCCCCAGATACACTATTGCACATTAATTTTTGAAAAATTTCGTAAAATAATGTCCCCCTACCAAAAAAAAATTCAAGGGGTATTTCCCCCCATAAATCAGCTTTTGGGGAAGAACAAAACATACGTGTCAAATTGTTTTCAAAAAACTACAAAACTGCCAAGTTTCAGAAAAATCGGCGTATGGCACTTCCCTATTGTTACTTTCAGCAACTTAGAAAACCTGTAGATACCAAATTTCATAATAATCTGACAATTTTTTAAAAATAATTCCTTGATATTGAATCAGACATATCGAATTTCGGAAATCTGACATCAGATTCGTAATCAGCGACCCAAAAAACCCCTAGATACCAAGTTTTAAGTAAATCTTAAAATTTTTTCAAAATTCGTCCGCCATATTGGATCTGCCATTTTTCATTTTGAAAATCTAACTTCAGATTCGTAATCAGCGACACAAAAAACCCCCAGATACCAAGTTTGAAGTTAATACATCAATTTTTAAAAAAATCGCCTACTTCTCAAAATCCGACATGTTTTTTGAGGTTAGAAAAAAATCCTGACGTGATGGAGCAAAACGGACTTCGGATTCGTGTTCAGCGCGTCAAAATACATAGGGTTAGGGTATTCCGGTCAAAAGTACATGACACTTTTTTTTTGTGGGGCTGTGTTATGAAACTGATAATAACAAAATGAGAAACCATTTTAAGTCAATGTTTTAAAATAATCGCTTAAATCATTTTCCGACAGTAAGAACGTCTAACAATAGGAATTCGATAATAGAAAATGATTAGAACCGTCTTTTCATAAATTGAACTCAGGAACATAAAAATTATATTTTTAGTAATTATATTCCCAGTAATAATATTAACAGAGTTCTATTAACACAAGATTTAAAAATTAAACATTCTCTAAATGACACTAGTGAAAAGAAAATAATTCGTACAATTGATAATAATGTGAATAAAATTTCACCACATGAATATTTAAAAATGAAAAATTTTCTGAGTAAAGATAATGATAAAAAGATAAATCGAGCAATTAAAGAGAAGGGAAGAAAAAGGAAGGCAAGGCGCAAAGTTACATATGAGCAGAAAATAATAAGACAGGAGAATGAGAGATTGAGAAAACGTAATCGTAATAAAACAGAAATAAAAAAGAAAGAGCGCAAAAAAAATTTGACATACAAAAAAAAGAAATTATCTATAAAAACTGAAGATGGAAAGAAAATACGCAAGGATAAAAATTTGGCATGTAGGAAAAGAAAAATATCAATGGAAACTCAAGATGAAAAGAAAGTGCGTCAAGAAAATAATTTGTCATGTAAGAAGAAAAAATTTTCTACGACAACAGAAGATGAAAAGAATGTGTGAAGAAAAGAATTTGACATGTAAAAACGATAATCAGAATAAAAAAAGTGCAGGAGTTGCAATAATGTCTTTTGAAGATTTCGATGAAAGTAAAGTTCCACAGAATTATTTAGGTTTAATAAATGTAGAATGTAAGTTTTGTAATGCGTTACACTTTTTGTGTGAAAGACCGTCACATAGATACATCACCGAGGAATTTCCCAGTGAAGAGGACATTATGATATCGCCTGAATGTCACAAAATATTCCCGGTTGATATCAGCTTGACATTCAAGCAATATTCCGTGCTACTTGGGTGGTAGATCCAATATAAAGAAATTTTTTTTTACATTTCTAATATTAAATTTTTTTGAAAAAAAATGAATAAAAAATATGGTTAATGCACACTAGTAACGTAGTCGGCCGCTTGCGGACGACAAAGTTGCTAGTTATTATATTAATATGAATGTCATAACATGAACCTTAAAACACTTCTCGCAGTTTCAACGAAAAAATCTTGGGGGTACCGGGGAGCGAACACGGGTCCGCTGGGCGGGAACAAAAGAAACGCACGCTTTACGCAACTCGGCCGTTCTGATCAGTGATTGTTACGTATGAATTTCGTAACTTCTTATTAATAAATTATTAATATTATTAATAATTCATTAATACAATACTTTAAAAAGAGGGACACAAATATGCAACTCAAGCAAATAACACTTTATAAACATTACAAGAAATGCCTTTGGAATCTCTGAGAGATGTCCAAATAATTATATATTAAATATTAACTTTCAATTAATAACCTAAATTATAAAGAAGACCTATTTAAAATTCATGACAAAATTGAGAAACTAAGTGAACTAAATTAACTCAAGAAACAAAGGATGGCGCAATAAAGATTGCTGCAGCCAAAGTATGTCAGTACAGAAAGAACTGGAATACTACCCCAATATTGCAAGGTTGCAATAAAAACATTGACATCAATAAATTTGTTAAATAAAATATACTTTTCCCCACCAAAAGTCAACTTAATAAAATCAGTTGACACACGAAGATCGAGGTCTTCCAAGTGTGGTCTCCGAGTGAGACAGGTGGAACAACCCCTTAGACCAGGGTTGTTTAGGTCAGTAAAGAGTGAGCTCAGAGTGGAGCTTGGAGTTTGTGAGAGTTTTGAGTTGGAGTTTGAGTCTCTGAGTTGAGAGACTTTTGAAACAAACCTCTAGTTCGAGGTTGTTTCCATTTGGAGTTTTATTGAGTTTTATCTGAGTTTGATTTTTGAGTTGAGATTATTTAAAGTATTTATTTTTGAGTTGAGATTTTTTGACAAGAAGAGTATTTAATATTGAATTGTGAATTGATTTAAGAATATTGAGTTTTACAAAGAATTGATAATTGAAGTAGTTGAATAAAGAGAATCTGATTTTTTGAGTTTGATTTAAAGAGTATATAAATGAGTTTCTTTTGAGATCACTTAGTTTTGAGATTTAGATTGAAAATAAATAGTAATTGAGTTTATGTTTTCTATTGAGTTTTGTTTACCATTAATTGATTGAGATAAAGAGAATATTAAATAATTGTAATAAATTGGAGAATTGAAATAACGTTTGAATTGAGACACGAGGAATTCCAAAGGTAAATATACGTAAGAGTTCAGAGACTCTTGACACAATACACACACAACACTATTACACATACATACATTCACACGTAAATTGTATTAGAATACAGAATACTATAATATTGTATTATTTGAGCTATTACACAATATATATTTATATACAATTAATCAAATATTTGTTTGATCTATTATTTAAATTATTCCTAACCAATTGTTCTGATTAATATGGATTCTCAACCAACTCATTGAATAATAGTGAGGTAAGGAAGGGATCCACTACCTTTTACAATATAATTTGTCCGAAGGGCAACGTGTGTTAAAGTACCAAAGTCTTTTAGAGTTTTAGAAAATATCAATCTTTGATTGATATTGAATAATTTTCTAATTTTCAAAATTCATCTTTAACAAACTGGTGGCAGCGGTGGGATTCTTTCCTTATATTTTTGAGAATATTTGGTTTCGGAAATAAAAATAAAATTAAAAATTTTTTTGTTATATACACAAAACATTTACACAAAAATTTTTTATGTGAATTAATATGAGTATATGGTTTATTTAAAAACATGTTTAGCTACAAGTTCGGGTATATCAGGTAGATTTTTTTTGTGTTGTTCGCTAACGTCGAACATAGGGCAAAGTAACTACCCTTGAATGTCGTCAAGCTCTGGTTTCTTCAAAAAACGTGAAATTTCCTCGAATAACCTTACTGGAAGTGTGTAGCCACTTGGGCAAGTGAGAGGATTAATACAACGAAATTGTTTAAATAACAGAGATAAAATTGTAAATTAGGCTTTTATTTCTGAATAAGGGTCTAAAAAAAATAATATTTGAGTTATGCACGGTCGAAATAGTAAAGTGAAATTATAAATTGAAAATAGAGAGTAAATTGTTATATGTCGTAATTTTGACGCGAAATAAAGAGTTGTTTAGTATAAAGGAGAGACATAATTAGTATAAAAAGAAGTTATTTGAAAAATATCGATGCGCGATAATAAAATCGTAAAGACAGATGATGATTTTTTAAGACGAAAAAGTAATTTTACTGAGGAAAAGAAGAGCGAAATAATTAAAGGGAAATCAAAGAATAAAAACAAAATACAATAATAAATAGAAATAACAGGTATATGAATACGATGAGAGTGGAAAGAAGATTCCATATTAGATTACAGTTCAGGTGCTAAACGCGATTAATAAAGAAAACTTATAATAAATATAGTTGAGTTGTTCAATAAAAAAGAAATATTTACGAAAGATGTACTACTAGATAAAATATAGACAGAGTTAGACAAAAAGGGAAATTAAGAAATTAATATAGAATCGTTAGGAATTCTCGATGAAAGGAATATAATAAAGAGAGTACAATTATAATGAAACATATTTCGTGTAAATGAAAGATTACGCAAAAAAACGAGAGACCTTGCGAATAGTAGAGTAGGTCTTTAAACCTGGTATATAGGTAACGCGACACTGGATCAGGTTACAACTCAAGTAACTCTGGAATGAGGAAATAAATATTACGAGTATTCTTGCGACAATCATAACAAAGAATTTCGCGAATTAAACATACTTGAAATAAAATAAATTTTAATTTCATTATTTAGAAATCCTTCTCGGAATTTTTAAATAAGTTCTCAGATTAAACTTGGATTTTTTTAGGGATAGTAAAATCCAAAATAAAAAAAATAGATAAATAGACGAATAAAGCGGTGAAACATATAATGAGTATCAGATAAAGATTAAAGTGAACAATGTCCTTCCTTGTGTTTAATGAATTAATACCGTTGACAGTACAAGACGTTTTTAGTGTTGCTTTTCACAATCCGGATTTAATTGGAGGTAGTATTGAGATCATTTTAACCACAGAAACAAAGCATAATTATATTTCTGCTGAACTCTTGGATGTAGATTATGAAATGTGTGATGCAGTAGAGGATAATGTTTTAGGACAGCAATTTAACATAATCGGGGGAATAGAACTAGAAGTTGATGATCAAGAAGTTTATTTTTCGGTTATTGAACCACTGCATCCTACCGGAGAAATATTCACCTTAGCTGTAATAGGTTGGAAAACTGCAGGAGGAAATGGTTTGATATCACACCCCTTAGTTGACGAATATTTCGCAAGTTTCGGGTTGTAAAAAAATTTCTGTGGGAATTTTTTTTAATCGCAAAGAAAATATTTTTGGGTAGGGAATAGAATAATTTCAAAAATGTCGGACACACCTCAGCATGGAGCACCCTCTGGAAATGGGGGTAATAGTAGGACAAAAAATTTAAACACTATGACTCTAGGAGAGATATACAGTCATCGTACAGATTTAGGGTTTGGTAATAGTAGGACAAGAAATGTAAACACTATGACTCTAGGAGAGATATACAGTCATCGTACAGATTTAGGATTTGGTAAAAATAGGACATGCAATTTAAACACTATGACTCTAGGAGAGATATACAGTCATCGTACAGATTTAGGGTTTGGAAACGAATATGAAGGAAATTATAATCGCGATAACAAGAGAGGAAATAATAGTACAAGAAATTTAAACACTATGACTCTAGGAGAGATGTACAGTCATCGTACAGATTTAGGGTTTGGAAACGAATATGAAGGAAATTATAATCGTGATACAAATAACAAGAGAGGAAGTAATCGGACAGAACAACGCTATAAAAATTTATACGACTATGATGACTACAAATGTACACAGAATAGGTCTCAATCCATATCAAAAAAGAAAGAAAGAAAGAGTTTAAACTGGACACAAGTTCGTCAGCAAACAAGTCTTTATACAATGACTAAAATACCGAAGGAATCACCTGTAGTTGAACTACAAGGAGACTATTTATTTAATAAAACAGCAAAATTTTTCATAGATACAGGGGCAGATATAAATGTCATTAAAGGTTCAGCACTAAAAGGCTGTGCCCCAGTAAACGTAAATGAAAAATCTCACATAACAGGTATCACTTCAGATAAAGTTTATACTATTGGGACAATAGATATAATAATTTTGCAAAATAAACACACTTTTCATGTGGTAGAAGACGATTTTCCCATAAATGCTGACGGGGTAATAGGAAAACCATATTTGAAGGATGAAAAAGAACGCATAGATGTTTTTCTAAATATTTTAATATCATCATCCAAGTCTATTCAACCAATTTCTTTGGTAAAAGAAGCAGCATCTACAGAAGAAGAATTCCCGATTAAAGGAAAGAGCATCCCCATTTTACGGAAAAGTCACAACACGATTCCTCCTTCAATTGAAACAGCACACGAATTAGGAAAGGATGATCATTCTGATGAAGAGAAAATACACGAATCTACAAGAAAAATTGACACTTCAATACTAGAAGAACATTGTTATTTTTGGAACAGCCGCATGTTTGAGGAAATCGAAAATATGGAGAATACTAAGACAACAGAAGAATTAGATGCAGAAGAATTTAAAAAACACAAATGTTGGGACGATAAACCAGAACCAAAATCAATGGGTGAAATAATCAAAGAGCCACAAGATATGAATAACATGATACAAGGCTGCTCCTTTATACCAGAAGAAGAGAGAATTGATAAAGAAGAAGGAATATTTTCAGAAGATAGAACCAAAAATCTACTTATGGGAAGGGAAATAATGGAAAATAATAATATTTCCCTTTCTATTGAAAAAGAAAATAAACTGGGACCAGATATAGAAATTTGTAAAAAACATGTTGTGTTGACAAAAATAATAAACAAAGGAATAAAACACAAAAGACAAGAGAGAAAAAGGAAACGTTCATGGAAAATTAAAATAAAACTGACAGAAGTAAATGAAGAAAAGCGACCAATTGCTATACGATTAAAACCACATGCAATAGGACAGACAAACCAGGAAAACAAAAGAAGAATAAAATTATTTCCTAACCAAACAAACGACATCAGGGAAGAACTCAATACTAAGAAAGAAAATGTTTTTGAAAATAGTTACAAGGTTGAAGCGAATAAAACAAAGAGATTTTCACCATACTATCGTGGCCCTTATAATGTTGCGAGAATTATTGAAAAGAATAACGTTAATTTAAGTAATACAGCAAGAAAAAGGTTCCGCAAAAGCAAAGATCAAGTCAAAAGAACGCATTCTTGAAAAAAACGATGATAAATTTTTTTTTTAAATAAAGAAAGATTAATATACATCTACACCGATGGCAATCGTAAAAAAATTTTTAAAGGGAATGCTCGAACTAGCATTAAATTATAGTTACTTCAATATCATGGAAAAGGCACAGAATAAATAAACTAATAACAGTGCAAAAATTGAAGCAATGTTCAAAGCCATCGCCATATAGTAGAATTAGGGTTTATGCAAATTCTAAGTTTGCAAGTAACAAATTAATACACTGGTTGCTAAAATAGCAAAATAACGCCACAAATGCGAAATACGTATTAATATTAATTCTGAAAAAATAAGCAATATAATAAAGAGATAAGTCGTAGAATTAATTTTTAACAAAAACCTGATTACAATGGTAAAGTAAGAAATAAAGAAGTAAAAACTATAAAAAAAATTAGCGTCAGTGCTAGAAATATTAATAACAGATAAATAAAATAACTTATATACAGATCAATAATGGGATATAACTTTTATACCAATAAAGAAACGTATAACAAAATACAATATATTAGATATTTAAGACTATCTGTCTATTAGGTAAATTAGAAAAGGTTTTAAATGATTACTAAATGGTTATAAGATAATATTTAAAAAAAGGGACTAGTGACAAATGGAATTATAGAATTTTTTTTTTTAAAATAGGGTTAAGAAAACTAAGGTTAAAAAAATAGGAAACAAAATAGAAAACTTGAATCAAATAATCATATACTGTAGAAATTGATTTAATATAAAATATGCTTTAAAATTTTTTTATTCAATGGGAACTAATGCTAAAAATATGTAATTCAACAATTAAAAAATATAACTTTTGATGGTGGTTTAGATTAAAATTAAAAGAAAAAAATGAGAATATAAGAAAACGCTATTTTTAATAATTTCAAAAAAATAATATCGTTACATTTGAGCTAGAAAAATGATATAATACATACGAAGACTACCAAAAACAAAATATATTACATTTTGGTTTGGACTTCTGCTTTGTAATAGTTGCTTCATAGCGAATTAGGATTTAAAAACTCATATTTAACATAGTAACCCATGATAATCATTATTAAATATATAAAATAAATAAATAAATAATGCAGCAATTTATTAACAAATAGGGTAAACATGTATACTAAGATACAAATTATTTAATTTATAATTGGAGAAATGTAGATTATAAGAAAATAAATGAAGTAATAAATCACGATACATTATAATATATAGAATTATAAAATAATAATAATGACATTTTGTGGGATCATATTAGTAAAAAAATTATTTTAAATAGCAAATAAAAAAAAAAGACTGTAAAGTTCATTAACCGAAACAATTCTAATACCTTAATCATATTCTAAATATGATACATATAAAAAAGGGCATGCAATACATATATAATCTATTGGGTCACTAACAATAAGTTAAAAAAATACATCTTATAAATAAAGCTTTTATACAAACGGAATTCCCAATCTTAATTTTGTATTATATAGACTGTCAAGGGACGACAGCCAATAAGAAGGGGGGGTATGAAATACCACATTTATAAATATTTTTTTTCTGGTATTTCACATAAAAATAAATTTTTATTGTATTTTTTTCTCCCAATATTCTTTTTCCTTTTTAAATATTGAGACGTCTAAAAAAATTTTAAAAAAACATATTTCAGTTAATATATTAAATTTTTTAATTACATATACACATATATTCTTAATAATAAAATTTGTCTCATATATATATATATATATACACAAAAAAAATAAACATTTTTTTTTATTATTATTTTTACACACTTATTTTTTTTCATATATTATTTTGCTTTTTTCAAAATCTTGGAACTCTCTACCTTTACTACAGTTCTAAGTTGAGAACAGTAATTAATAGAGAATTCCAAATCTTAATCAATTTATTTACAGAAAAATTAAGATTGGAAAACATAATGAAAAAAAAAGAGACATACAACACCATCAACATCCAAGAAACATCACAAGACCAAAACAACGAAAACAATGTAATCAAGAGGAATTTATGTAACTTTTTCGAAACTACTATTATAATAGACTGTCAAGGGACGACAGCGCTTAGAAGGGGGGTATTTGTTACGTATGAATTTCGTAACTTCTTATTAATAAATTATTAATATTATCAATAATTCATTAATACAATACTTTAAAAAGAGGGACACAAATATGCAACTCAAGCAAATAACACTTTATAAACATTACAAGAAATGCCTTTGGAATCTCTGAGAGATGTCCAAATAATTATATATTAAATATTAACTTTCAATTAATAACCTAAATTATAAAGAAGACCTATTTAAAATTCATGATAAAATTGAGAAACTAAGTGAACTAAATTAACTCAAGAAACAAAGGATGGCGCAATAAAGATTGCTGCATCCAAAGTATGTCAGTACAGAAAGAACTGGAATACTACCCCAATATTGCAAGGTTGCAATAAAAACATTGACATCAATAAATTTGTTAAATAAAATATACTTTTCCCCACCAAAAGTCAACTTAATAAAATCAGTTGACACACGAAGATCGAGGTCTTCCAAGTGTGGTCTCCGAGTGAGACAGGTGGAACAACCCCTTAGACCAGGGTTGTTTAGGTCAGTAAAGAGTGAGCTCAGAGTGGAGCTTGGAGTTTGTGAGAGTTTTGAGTTGGAGTTTGAGTCTCTGAGTTGAGAGACTTTTGAAACAAACCTCTAGTTCGAGGTTGTTTCCATTTGGAGTTTTATTGAGTTTTATCTGAGTTTGATTTTTGAGTTGAGATTATTTAAAGTATTTATTTTTGAGTTGAGATTTTTTGACAAGAAGAGTATTTAATATTGAATTGTGAATTGATTTTAACTTGTGATTTTTAAATTTAAGGTGGATTCAGTGCCCCACTAGTGAAAATCCCCTAGATAGAATTCACATTGTTGCGTAAGGCCCTTCATACGGCCCTGAGTGTTTTTATTTTCGAGCGATAAAAATCGCGTCAATCGAGAACAGCACTGCACATTCGTCTGTTCTCGATTGACGTTTTAGTGTATATTTATATACAATTAATTAAATATTTGTTTGATCTTTTATTTAAATTATTCCTAACCAATTGTTCTGATTAATATGGATTCTCAACCAACTCATTGAATAATAGTGAGGTAAGGAAGGGATCCACTACCTTTTACAATATAATTTGTCCGAAGGGCAACGTGTGTTAAAGTACCAAAGTCTTTTAGAGTTTTAGAAAATATCAATCTTTGATTGATATTGAATAATTTTCTAATTTTCAAAATTCATCTTTAACAGTGATATTAGAATAAATGCTTGATGTGTTTCACTGTACCTAATAATATTATGAATTTGTGCATATTAATTTTATTATTTTCTAGGCAAATAAACATTTTAGATGTTTATTTGATTTTAAATGATTTATTTATAATTTAATTTAAACGTTAGACAATATTATAAAAAAAACTAATTACTAATTTTTTTTATTTATTATCCTCAAAAATTACATATATGTAAAATTTTATAAATAAAATTATTTCAATAAATTAATAATTATTGATAAAATATAATACATTATTATTATTATTATATTATTATAATATACTCAAACAGAAAAATAATATTCTACTATATTTATAAAATTTGTCTGAAAATAATAATAATTGTTTAATAATTTTTTTTTAAAACTGAAAACACTTTTTTATTCAAGGTAATATTATTTTCATAATAATTTAATTTATTGCAATTATTTTATTATAATTTAATAAATTTCATTATTTTAAAAAAGCTCGCGCTATTTTGTCTTGGGCCAATCAGGTGATTTCAACTAAATATAGGTTATGTTCGTTTCTGATTCATGGCAGCTGGCAAACATTTACAACAAATAATATTTTGCAAGTGTATATTTATTGCATTTAAGTAAGTTATGCAAAAAATATATATGTGGAACAATAATTTAAAGTGATTTTCATAAAATGAATATTGCACGGTGAGCTTCGTTTTGGTTCAACCTAAACTGCATGACCCTTCTCAGGTTTTTTTTTATATCAATTCGGTGATGCCTCACGATCATTTTAAGACGAAAATTAAAATAATCGTTGGAGGGAAACTCAAATTATATTGATTTTTAAATTTTTTTTCTAGATTATTGAAGATATTTTCATTAAAATACCGTTTGGTAAAATACTTATTGCTTCAAAAGCTACAATTTAACATAAAAATAGATTATATATAATAATTAAACCATTTTGATACATAGAATTAAGAAACTGTTTAAAAATAGTCGAAAAAACTGAAATTTGTCTAATTTTTTAAACTTTACTCCTTTATTTAACGTTATTTCAATAAAGTCATGTAGAAGTGAATTAAAGTACATAAAATTTCCTGTAAATCAAAAAAAAACTCTTCTATCTATTATTGTTACAAAAATATGGTCATTTGAATTTTAAATTTAATGGATAAATAGTTAAAATTTACCATTAGGTCTAGATTATTTGGTAAAATTGTTTTCGCAGAACCTCATCTCAATTCCATAATTAAATCGCGCTCTTTGTGAATACAACGGCCTTCACGCATTTTAAAAATATCGTGGTTGTTACCAAATATTTGTACCTTACCATTTACTTTTTAAAAAAGTAAATATTTTAAATATGATTATGTTGCATTTTTCAAAATAAACGGATTTTTAAAAACTACTCAAATCTCTCTTATAGAAATAGACATTCTTTAAACCAATGTAACTTTCGATGTAAGTGAGATAAATCAGTTTTTTCAATTTGAAACTGTTCAAGATTAAACCTTCTTATACGTATTATATTCTGGAATTGAGATGAGGTTCTGCGAAAACAATTTTACCAAATAATCTAGACCTAATGGTAAATTTTAACTATTTATCCATTAAATTTAAAATTCAAATGACCATATTTTTGTAACAATAATAGATAGAAGAGTTTTTTTTTGATTTACAGGAAATTTTATGTACTTTAATTCACTTCTACATGACTTTATTGAAATAACGTTAAATAAAGGAGTAAAGTTTAAAAAATTAGAAAAATTTCAGTTTTTTCGACTATTTTTAAACATTTTCTTAATTCTATGTATCAAAATGGTTTAATTATTATATATAATCTATTTTTATGTTAAATTGTAGCTTTTGAAGCAATAAGTATTTTACCAAACGGTATTTTAATGAAAATATCTTCAATAACCTAGAAAAAAAATTCAAAAATCAATATAATTTGAGTTTCCCTCCAACGATTATTTTAATTTTCGTCTTAAAATGATCGTGAGGCATCACCGAATTGATATAAAAAAAAATCTGAGAAGGGTCATGCAGTTTAGGTTGAACCTAAACGAAGCTCACCCTCACAACACAAGGATATTCAGGATATCCCTGGGACGTCCTGGGGATATCCATTTGCTTTTGGCGATTCGGATATCCCTAAGATATCCTCTGGATATCCATGGACATCTCTAAGATATCCCAGGGATATCCAAACCGCCGAAAACAAATCGATATCCCCAGGACGTCCCAAGGATATCCTGAATATCCTTTTGTTGTGAGGGCACCGTGATTGATTTAGATGCTCTGGAAAGCAAAGTTAATTTTTTCTTAAATTTAATTTTTTCGACCACCGAGATATTTCGATACATTTTCATGTGTTTTGTATGTACTGTCTTTTTTGAGAAAGGAATATTAATATTATTATTATTAATTTTTATAAACAAGTTGTAATTTTTTTAAACCAGGCAAGCGAAATGTCAATACACAAAATCCTAGCACAGCTGTCCAGTTACTAGACTTAATGTAGCGCCACCGCCATGACAAGGATATGAATATAATTTCGAGCAGCACTGGACAGTGCCATTAAAAAAACTGGATAGCTTTGAGTCGTGAAAATATCAAGTTTAACTTGAATTATTTCCAAGAGTGTTGGTCAGCTACTATATAGTAATTTGCAAGTTTAGCTAGAATCATCCGACACGAAAAAAACTGTCCAGTAACTTGACGAATTCTAGTGCTGCCATGACAAATTTCTACTAGGGACGTTATAATCCTCAACTCCACTCGTGCTTGCTATTTTTTTGTAATCTACAAGTAAGAATAGGTAAAATTGTATAAATTTAAAGCTGTTTATTCAGATAAAATCTTCGTTTTTGGTGGAAAAATACAAGTTTTTTTCTGAAATTATTAGTTATTTTTGACAACACGCTATAATCCTCAACTCAAATATTTCTGGCTTTATTTTTCTTACCATTTTCACGTAAAAATACGTAACTGTATCAAATTTGAGCTCTTCATATCAAAAGATGTGACCACTAAATGATGAGAAAAAATTTTGTTTAAAATGTTAAGAGATGGTAGATTTGTGTACAATGTATCTCGCTGTTCTCCGAAAAATACATAATTTTGCGTTTAATTATTAAAAAATGAAGTTTAAAAAGTAATATCTTTAAACGAAAATGACAACATTATTTAGAGGGATGAAATTTGGTTCACATACCCAAATTGCTCTTAATATTCGTACAATGCTAGTTGCAATATTGCCGTGCAATATGTCGCCAATATTGCAGTGTAACATTACTGCAATATTGCAGCAATCTTTAAACGTCCTGTTTTCTGCAATATTTCTTGGCCGAGGGGGAAATTAGTAGTAAAAATTGTGTACACTTGACTACAACTACACATATCACCATTATTACCTTAGTATTAAACTTTTTACAAGTATTACATACTACTACCAAAATATTACTGTATTACAAAGTATTACACATATATTACTGAGTATTACCCTTTATTACAAAAAATATTACACGTTAAATAGCACTTTCTTATATGTAGAAATTTCAATAAAATTACTTAAAATTATTATTTAAGAGCAAAACTATAAAATAAGAAATAGAGAAATAAATAATTAAATATTTTTAAATATTAAGGTAAGTGCATTAATTACGGCGCGTTCATAAAAAATAACTATTATTACTATTATACTTAATATAACTGTTGCAAAAGGATTTAAAAAAATTATTTTATTCTTTTTTTGATACAATTACTAATAAAGATGCACATTTAAACAATTATTAATTAAATTATTTGAGATAAAATTTTTTCCCTCGTCGTAATTGAAACATTTTTAGTATTTCCATTGGCTCCAATTTCGGCGGGCAAAGTATCTTCAAAATACACGTAATTTTGGTCACCGAAATTGATACACCGAAACTGATACAAACGCGCCGCAATAGAAAATTACGGTATTAGTTTTAATTTCTCATATTTGTTTAAATAATCGATTTTAATAAAGTTAAACAATTTTTTAACATCTAAATAACATAACCTATTAGTTTAATAAGTCTTCAATTGAGTTTATACAATAGAAATGTCGAATTTTCTATTTTAAAGGTGTTTTGACTCGAATCGCGCCGCAATTAGTGCATTTACCCTACTTATAAAAGAAAATAATAAATTTCTCTTTTTTAAAACGTAAATAACATATTATTTCAAATGTTTTGAAATTTCTTTTAAAGAACACGATAAATATAACTTATTTGTTTTTAACTTTGGACGAGGAACTGAACAAATATAATTTTCTATATTATAATATCCGTGAGCATCCATGTTTATAACGTTTAATATTTGGTTTTTTGCTATCTTAAACCACGAACACAAACAACCTAAGCCTCCTGCATTTTGTTTCGGTGTAATTACAGGAGCAGATGTCTTATTGTACTCGATTTTTTTTACTTATTCCGGTAAGGTAGCTAAAAGCTAAAATTCGGCCAATTACTAAAGAACCATTTTCTGATTTGATTCTGTAAACATTCAATGGCAAAGTTACTATACTTCAGCATCAACTCCCGCGCTACATTTGAACAAGTGTTTAAAATTTTTACTTATATTAACATTTTTTGGTTTGATTTTCCTTAAATTTTTTAAGGTATTACACCATAATACCACAATATTACAAGTATTACACACTATTACATAGTATTACACAATAATACTTATTATTACAAGACATTACAAAATATTACAGATATTACAGGTATTACCGAGTATTACCAGGCAAGTGTACACTTGACTACCAGAGTAAATTCACCCTCGTTCTTGGCAATATTTAAGGAACGTTGCATAATATTGCAGCACTGTTAAAATAATTTTTTATGCCTTTGAACCCAGTTGTAAAGTCTTGTACATGAACATGTACATGTTCTTGCACATATCTGTGCGTGTACAAAAAATATTTCTTTTTAAGTCTAAAATTTAATAAAATTTTAGGAAAATTTTTTCCTACAACCAAGAGGGCAGACTGTTTGTACATGCCAAAAACTACTGTGTAGCTTTAAAACTCAAAGAAAACTACTGCGCAGCCTGTGAAGAATTTGCAAGATTGTATACATAAACATGAACAAATAAAAGTAATGTATACAAGAATATGTATTCTTGACTCCAAAACTGTCGCAAACAAGTACACTTGCATGTACCTGTAAATGTTCATATACATGTTCTTTGTTCCAATTCCTTTCACAGGTTCGTTTGCTGTTCTTGTACAAGATCGCGCGAATGTGCATGTACACGATATTGAACAAGAAAATGTACATGATCTTGTTCTAGATTTTTCAACTGGGAATCGAAGTTAAAAATAAATTTTAATTTATAATTCAATGAATAATATTTTGAAATACCTTTATTTAAAACAATGTGAAAAATAAAATCTGTTTTATTCAAGAAATGCATAAAAAAAATTTTAATATATAAAAATAAAAAAATTGTACTTTTTTAATTTCTAACTTCACATTCAACCAACTTAATTTTCTGAAACCTAACATTGCGAAAACAATTTTAAAAACAAATTGAAGGGACCGGGGATAGAACTGTGGTTACCACTTTTTTATTTTATTCTAATTAATTAATGTAAAATAATAATAATAACTATTAAAAAATAATAAAAATAAAAAAATAATTTTTTTAAATTATTAAAATTTTTAATATTGACTTATTATTGGTTGCCAATAATTTGCCAATGATGGTTGCCAATCATTGGCAACGGCGTGGACAGCCTATGACTTTACCAATAATGGTCCATTACACAGCCACACAAAAAAAAAGTACCCGGGCCGGGGAATGAGACCACCATTTCTTGATGTATTTTGATGCGCAGAACACGAATCTGAAGTCCGTTTAGCTCCATCACGTCAGGATTTTGACATAACCTCAAAAAACATAGCTGATTTTAAATGACAGGAGAAATTTTTTAAATAATGGCAGATTTGCTTGAATCTTGTTACTCGGGGGTTTTTGGGGTCGCTGATTACGAATTTAACGTCAGATTTATAAAATTCAAAATGGAGGATCCAATATGGCGGACGAATTTTTAAAAAGTAGTTGTATTTTTACGAAAATTGGTATCTAGGGGTTTTGGGAGTCGCTGATTACAAATTTATCGTCAGATTATTCAAATGTAAAATGGCAGATATAGTACGGTGGTCAAATATCTTTATGTTTCTACATGTGTCTGCATCCAGGGCACCTCCACGTGGTGACGGTGGGCAACGGAGTTTGTCCGCTATCCGGCTAAGTCCCTGGATAATGGCTTTGATGCCGTCATGGCAGACACACGTAGGAAACGTATTACGATGCAGGGACTCGGAACCCCAGTATCGGCGGTTGAGCGTGAGAAAGCAGGCTCTCAGGCGTCGTCATCCAGCAACTGCAGCTCTTCATTGATGGGAAACTTGGCTAATGTAGAGTATAATACGACAAGAAAACAACCTGATATAGACTTAAACTCTCATATTTGTAGCAAAAATCGAGACCTTTTTTGTTATATTTGCAGTAAATTCGAGGTAAAGTCTTTGCGGAACAGGATTGACGAAGAAGTACGTAAACTGTATAATGAAATCTTCGGTTTTGAGATTGATCAGATGTCACTGATGTAACGGTGACATACGAAATTTTATTTTTATTTTTAACACTGAAACCTTTTATTTCATTCATACAAAAGTAGCAATCTTCTTCACAAGCAGGTTTTGTCCAAACTGTTGGATAAGAGTATTTGATAAACTCCTTATTTTTAACAGATTTCCAACCAAAGATCATCTTTCTGCAACAATTACAAATGATGTTCGAAACCCAATTAGAAGATAGATCAATCTCAAAACCGAAGATTTCATTATACAGTTTACGTACTTCTTCGTCAATCCTGTTCCGCAAAGACTTTATCTCGAATTTACTGCAAATATAACAAAAAAGGTCTCGATTTTTGCTACAAATATGAGAGTTTAAGTCTATATCAGGTTGTTTTCTTGTCGTATTATACTCTACATTAACCAAGTTTCCCATCAATGAAGAGCTGCAGTTGCTGGATGACGACGCCTGAGAGCCTGCTTAACCGCCGATACTGGGGTTCCGAGTCCCTGCATCGTAATACGTTTCCTACGTGTGTCTGCCATGACGGCATCCAAGCCATTATCCAGGGACTTAGCCGGATAGCGGACAAACTCCATTGCCCACCGTCACCACGTGGAGGTGCCCTCGATGCAGACACATGTAGAAACATAAAGATATTTGACCACCGTACTATATCTGCCATTTTACATTTGAATAATCTGACGTTAAATTCGTAATCAGCGACTCCAAAAAAACCCCATGATACCAATTTTCGTCAAAATCCAACTACTTTTTAAAAATTTGTCCGCCATATTGGATCCGCCATTTTGAATTTGAATAATCTGACGATAAATTTGTAATCAGCGACTCCCAAAACCCCTAGATACCAATTTTCGTAAAAATCCAACTACTTTTTAAAAATTCGTCCGCCATATTGAATCCGCCATTTTGAATTTTATAAATCTGACGTTAAATTTGTAATCAGCGACCCCAAAAACCCCCGACTAACAAGATTCAAGCAAATCTGCCATTATTTAAAAAATTTCTCCTGTCATTTAAAATCAGCTATGTTTTTTGAGGTTATGTCAAAATCCTGACGTGATGGAGCTAAACGGACTTCAGATTCGTGTTCAGCGCATCAAAATACATCAAGAAATGGTGGTCTCATTCCCCGGCCCGGGTACTTTTTTTTTGTGTGTGGCTGTGTTATTGGGTGCCATTATTGAAATTATATTTGCATCCCTGGCTCCCATTATTGGGCCATTAATACGCCATTGGTAATTTATTTCTATTCATTTCAATTCGTCGTGAAAAATCAGTAAACAGGATTCAGAAGAATTCAACTAACAGTCAATTCATTTCAATTCGTTTTTTTACTGGGTGATTAGGCGTCTCTTTAAGGGGGGTATGGTTAATTCGGCACTTTTTTAATAATTTTTTTCGGTGATATAAAGTGTCTTACTTTATTTACTTAATTTCCACATATTAATACAATATTTGAAGTATATTTTTTCTAAATTCTCATTGAAAAATATTGCAAATTGAACGAGTAGCAGTAAATCTCTTCCCTACTGAAAATCCCTGTATAAGATCTTGTGCAACTTCCTGTACAGGATCAGCAACTGAACTTGTACAAGTTCTGACCAGTTCCTGTACAGGAAAATGCATACGAATTTGGAACAAGTTCATGTGTGAGATCTTGTACAAGATCTGGTGCAAGATCTTGTACAAGAAAGATGCTTGCACAAGAAAATGTTCATGTACAATTTCATGTATAAGTACTTGTACATGAACACGTCCATGTTCTTGCACATGTTAATTCATGTTTTTCTTTACTAAAAATTAAAAACTTCAAAGGCTGCGCAATAGTTTACTTTAACCTTTACAGCTGCGCAATAGTTTTTAGCATGCATGAGTTACGAATCTTAGTGGTTAAAAATTATCAAAATCTCAAATTTTATTAAAAAAAAAAATTTTACAACTATTTCATGTGCAAGAACATGAACGTGTTCATGTACAAGTACTTATACATAAAATTGTACAAGATCATGTACATTTTCTTGTACAAGTATCTTTCTTGTACAAGATCTTGCACCAGATCTTGTACAAGATCTCACACATGAACTTGTTCCAAATTCGTATGCATTTTCCTGTACAGGAACTGGTCAGAACTTGTACAAGTTCAGTTGCTGATCCTGTACAGGAAGTTGTACAAGATCTTATACAGGGATTTTCAGTAGGGTTCAGACGCCACGTAAAAAAATGGTATTGCGGTGTTCAACGTAACTCGCAACAGAATCATCTAAATAAAAAAACACAATATTCTTGAAATATTATACATTCAATTTAAAAATATGCAAAAAAAATACATTACCATACCCCCTTAAGTCGAGGTAAGGAACCCTCGGTTTAAATGCGAGTGTAACTCCCACTTGACCGATTTTTTTCTTTATTGCTTCCTCATGGAGGAAGTGTTGTTTTACCGAAATTTTTCGAACTTGATTTTTTTATGTTTCTTTATGTTTTTTGACATCAGGATTCCAAAAATGACATTTTTAAAAAATGTCGTTCCGTGTGTGTGTGTGTGAGTGTGTGTTTTTACGCTACATTTTCATAAATATCTCGAATACTATAAGAGCTAAAGGGTTAAATTTTTTTTAAATTGTAGGTCTCACTGGCGGACAAATAATAAGAGTACTTTGAGCCATATTAGTAAAGATTAACTATTATTTTTTTGCATTTTAAAATTTTTGAAAAATCGTTTTTTGTCCATAACTTTAAAAAAATGTTACGACACCTATGAATATTTTTCTTTAATTTTGTAGAGTTTTCTAAGACGCATCTTTTCAGTTATTAGCGAACAATCAACTGATATTCTATCCAAAGTTATTGAATTTTTAAAATTATAAAAAAACGTTTTTTGACCATAACTTAAAAAAACAAATCGACAGACCTGTTTGTGAACTTTTTAATTATAGAATAATAATCTTTGTATTCATTCCTTCATTCATTCACCTTTTCTTAGTACTTGAATTTTCTCATTATTATTAGATTATATATACATATATATCTTTACTTTGATAATTAGGGTTCTCGAAGGTTTCTACCTGAAATTTGTTTTGTCAAAACAAGTTTCAGTTGAGGGTTTTTTTGGAAAAATTTTTTGGTATTGGATAATTTTAGCATTAAAGATATTTGGATTTTAAGGATAAAAAATTATATTGGATAACATTAGTATCGAATATATTTTGATATTGGAAAAAAATATTGATTATTTGAATATAGTGGAAGTTGGTTTTTGGAAAAATTTTTTGGTATTGGATAAGATTGGTATTAAAGATATTTGGATTTTGAGGATAATAAAATATGATATTGGATAACATTGGTTTTGAATATATTTCGATATTAAAAAAAAAATTGACTGTTTGATAATAGTGGATGCTGGCTTTTGGAAAAGTATTTAAATAGAAAGAAAGAGGGCTTAATATTGTTTTAAGGGTTGAAGTTGTTTTATGGGTTAAATAATAGTTTGTGAGTCGAATATTGATTTGAATAATAATAAAAAGTGCAGAGGAAAATAAGTTAAATAATAATCATTATCGAAAATGATGTAATGTGGAAAAAGATTAAACAACGCTAATTAACGTTCATAAAAGACTATCATTGTTGCATTAGTTAGCTGAATTATAGTTAATGAAATATTTTATAGGTGAAACACATGTAAGTACATTTTTTTAAAGCAAGAATCTAAAATAAACGATTAGTTTTGAAAATTGGCTTTATCGACAGTTTAAAAGTTCAAGAAGGATACCATGTCGAACATAAAAGGGTATTTTATTTTAAGTAATAAAGATTTTAAGAATATTGAAAATGTAAATGAAGTGTTAAATGATATGCATATGTATAAATTTCAAAAATTATTAAAAAATGATTCAAATTCTTTTTTCATTATGCAAAGTACTTTGTATTTACAAATGCTTGATTTAATTGTTCCAATTGGAGAAAGAGATAAACATATTCAAATAGTTTTTAGCCGTAATAACAATTCTGGTCATTGGATTTGTGTTTATTACGATGGAGTAATATTTATTTAAGGCTATTTATTATTTATTATTTATTAAGACTATTTTTTTAAGCCTTAATGCAGGGTGTTTGAATATCCATCAAATGGAATATTTAATTAGATTTTTCCCTTTTAAACCAACAGAATTTTTTGTAGGTGTTGATCAACAGCCGATTGGTACAGTTAAGTGTGAAGTATATGAAATAGCATTTGCTGTAAATTAAAAGATTAATTTATGAAACTGATAATAATATAATGAGCAAGCATTTGATATCATTTTTTGAAAACAATTAATTAAATCATTTTCCGGCAGTTAGAATGTCTAATATTAGGATTTCGATTTGTAGAGAATCATTGGAATTGTCTTTTCATAAATCGTAATTTTATTCATTTACAATTTTATATGTATCGTCTTTCATAGAGAAAAAAAAGCGTGGATTGCCACATGTGCGTTTAACTATATGTTTACGTACACAAATTTGCGATTGAGAAACTTTAAATAAAATGATATGTGCTAAAATCACAGACGAAATAAAGAATCCAGAACTTTCTAACATTGTAAAACGATTTTAAGTTCATATGGGCCTTGTAGTAAACGAAATAAGACTTCACCCTGCATGGTTCCTGAGATGGGTCAATTAAATGTATTGCTGACAATTCGATGATCGTAGCATATAATCTTTATTTGAGTACAAAATTTAAAGGTCATATTTACTGTGCAATAATAGGTATTATATTATTATAACACCATAATGTTGAAATAGTAATACAGTAATGATTACAAAAATAATATTATTATTTTTGTGAGATCAACATTCTAATAACTGTCCTTCAAATAAAAATAAATTTTTAATTTTTTATAAAAAATTACACAGGCCTGCATTATTTCGGCATACTGAATGCGACTAGGTGTTCCCGAAGGGAAATTTTGCCCTGAACACGAATCCGGGGTCCAAAATGCTCCATCACGTCCAGTTTTTGAGAAAAATGGGGTTGAAACCCCTAAAAACAGCGTTTTTGGCACTTTTTGAAAAATTGTGGGGCAAAATCCTGACGTGATAGAAACTTGGCTAATATCAGAAATTAAAGCTTAATTCGTGCCCTTTCAAATGAGCCCTTAGCCGATTAATATGCTTCAACCCTTAAAGCAGGGGGTCAGTTTTTGTCCAGGGGTGCGCCAACATTAAAATACTAAAAATTGGAAATCTAGAGGATAAAAAAAATAATTATTATAGAAATAGAAAAAGCCGTGTACTCAAACCTGTTGTTAAAAAAATTTTCCCCATTCACTACCCCTAAAAAAACCCTTAAATAATTTTTTATGAACTTCAATATCTACAGAAAAATATTTTAAACGTTATATTGATCATTCTCATACACTAAGCAACCATGAAAATCCTCTAGAATATCTATGCTCAAAAACTACCCTTCTCCCCCAAAAAAACAACCCTTAAATTCAAAATTCTTTCCTTAAACTTACTGGCAACTGAAAAAAAATTAAAACCTTAAATTACGAAATTGGTATCAGTTTATTTTTATTTCATATTTTGTTTTTAAAAGTAAGACCATTTAGCTACAGAATTAACCCTTCTATATTAACCGAAATGCACCACGGGGAGGCGATCTAAATTACACTTCATTTTTTTTTAATTTGATATGAATTTTTTGTTTTTTTTTGTTTTTGAATATTTTTTGTTTTTTTTTTGTTTTTTTTATATTTCTTGTTTTTTAACTTGCCTTTACGAGGACAAGAGAGCATGAAAACTGAAAATGAGATAATGACATTTTTGTTGCCAAATTTCTCAAAATAATCCAAATTAATATGAGATAATTGAAAGTAAATAAAAATGGTATAATAGCAGTTAGTCGATTGAGCCAATCAGCCAAATGATTCAAAGAAACTTCGCTTGTTGGATTTTCTTTTGTGCTTCAGTAGTGGAAGATCGCGTTTGAGGCACCAACAGTAATCTGCCAACATGTGTGTGTCCCATCTTCCTTGATACCTTTTTTCCATGTCTTTGATATCTTGATGGAACCTCTCTCCCTGTTCCTCACTCACACTTCCGAGATTTACTTTAGGAAAGAAATCTAAATGATCATTGAGAAAATGAAGTTTTATGCTCATGTTGCAATTTAATTTGTGAAAACTTTGTAGCATATTGCTTACCAATTGTTCATAATTTGGATCTTTATGATTTCCTAAGAATCCTTTCACAACATTTTTGAAGGCGATCTAAGCCTTTTTCTCAACAGATGTCATATTTTTCTCAAAGTTTGGATCATTCATCAACACTCTGATTTCTGGCCCAGTAAAAATACCCCCTTTTAGTTTTGCATCGCTCAAATATGGGAATTTTGAGCAAATATACAAAAAACATTTTCCGTCTTTAGAAAGCGCTTTAACGTACTGCTTCATCGCACCCAATTTAATATGGAGTAACGGAGGAATTACTTTTTTTGGATCTACTAACTTTTCATGAATAACATTTTTGGAACCAGGTGTTAAAGTTTCTCTGGGTTTCCACTTTTTTCCTATCCAATGCTCAGCTCTGGCCCTACTATCCCACTTACATAAAAAGCAGGAAAACTTTGTGAAACCAGACTATTGACCGAGAAGCAAGCCTATCACTTTTAAATTTCCACAAATTAATCATTCATGATCATCATAACAAATTGATTCAAGCAAAATTTTTAAGTTTTCATACGTTTCTTTTAATTGAACTGAATGAGCAAGTGGTATTGAAGCCAATTTATTTTCGTTGCTTAAGAGTACCGCTTTTAAGCTTCGTTTAGATGAATCAATAAATAAACGAAATTGATCTGCAGAATAATCCGTAAGTCCCATGTTCTCCATTAATTTAGGATCATTTGTACAGTACACTAGGGAGTCTTGTTTTGTGAAAAAGGGAAGTAACTCGTTTTCTCTATGTCTATACCATGAGAAAGAAGTACCTGGAGCCAGTACATTGTTTTCCTGAAGTCTTGATCCTAGTACTTCCGCTAACTCTTTAGACAAGTTTAAGTCCCTAACAAGACCATTTAATTCACTTTGCGTGAAAGGCCTTGGTTTTACATCATCCGTTGCAAGAAATTCGTTATCGGAAGAACGATCGCTATTCTCTGAATCATCAAGATTTTTATTATCAAAATTTATTGAACGTTCGGACATCTCCATTCGGTCAGGTAAAGGAGGTATAGGAAGACCAGGTCCATGAGGGACTGGCTTTGTTGCAGAAGGAACCTCCGGATACATTATTTTCTTTTTATTTTTACTATTAAATCCACAAAGATCAGTTGAACAAAAGTAGCAATCCCCAGCAGCCAAGTGTGGTTCTCTCCAAATCATTGGCGAACCGAAGGGCATACATTTCTAATTTCCTCTTTTCCATTTAAGTAATCCTGAATGGCAAGTAATACAAACTTTATGTGGAACCCATGATTTCTCTTGGTGAGATATTTCAATTGAAAAGTACTCTTTATAAGCAAGCTTTATATAATCCGTTATATTAAGTCTTTTCTTAATTGTAATATATTTCCCACAAATATAACAAAAGCTATCTGAATTATTAGTACAAAGTATATGTCGAGGCATGATTCTTCACCATTTAAAAGTAAAGCAACAGTAAATAAAGTGTAAAAATTACTAATGACTTATGCAGTTAATGCAACAGCTACAACAAGAGACGGAACAAAAGAATGATACGAGTGACTTACCAAGCAAATAATATATTTAAAACATATGAATGTATGGTACAATTCATAAATAATAATAATATACGAATTTAATACTTTGCTTTAATGAAATAAATTTAAATACACCTCAACGCATTAAATAATTAAGGCATAAGAAAAGACAGTGTCATAATAGGTAGAAAAAACAAAAGACGATACAATGGAAGAAAACAAAACACTCACGTCAAACTATGAAATATATTGTCAAAACATAAGAGCGTATAATATTATTAAGAAGAAATAGCTTACGATGAAAATGAAATCATTTTATAGAATAAAGTTCATAAAAGAACAGGAGTTCGGTAGCATAGAAAAGTGAATCTTCTAAAAAATTAGGATAAATACATGAAACAAATGAAGGCATGAAGTTATATAGGAGCAACAGAAATTCCAAAACTTTCACAGTGGCTCAGTGATTAAGAATAAGTTTTCAATTGTTTCCAGTTGCCAATAAACTCAATGAAAAAATTTTAAAATTAAGGGTTGTTTTTAGGGGTGGGTAAAGAGTTATTTCTAAGTAGAGATATGTTTTACATTTTCTTATGGTTGCTCATTATTTTAAAAGAATATTTTAATTTTTTTCCAGTTGTCAATAAATTTAAAGGAAGAATTTTAAAATTAAAGGTTGTTTTTAGGGGTGGGTAAAGAGTTATTTCTAAGCAGAGATATGTTTTACATTTTTTTATGGTTGCTCAATATTTAGAAAAAAGATTTTAATTTGTTTCCAGTTGCCAATAAATTTAATGGAAGAATTTTAAAATTAAGGGTTGTTTTTAGGGGTGGGTAAAGAGTTATTTTTAAGCAGAGATATGTTTTAGATTTTTTTATGGTTGCTCATTATTTGAAAAGAAGATTTTAATTTGTTTCCAGTTGCCAATAAATTTAATGGAAGAATTTTAAAATTAAGGGTTGTTTTTAGGGGTGGGTAAAGAGTTATTTTTAAGCAGAGATATGTTTTAGATTTTTTTATGGTTGCTCATTATTTGAAAAGAAGATTTTAATTTTTTTCCAGTTGTCAATAAATTTAAAGGAAGAATTTTAAAATTAAGGGTTGTTTTTAGGGGTGGGTAAAGAGTTATTTCTAAGCAGAGATATGTTTTACATTTTTTTATGGTTGCTCAATATTTAGAAAAAAGATTTTAATTTGTTTCCAGTTGCCAATAAATTTAATGGAAGAATTTTAAAATTAAGGGTTGTTTTTAGGGGTGGGTAAAGAGTTATTTTTAAGCAGAGATATGTTTTACATTTTTTTATGGTTGCTCATTATTTAGAAAAAAGATTTTAATTTTTTTCCAGTTGCCAATAAATTTAATAGAAGAATTTTAAAATTAAGGGTTGTTTTTAGGGGTGGGTAAAGAGTTATTTTTAAGCAGAGATATGTTTTACAATCTATAATGATTGCTCAGTGTTTAAAACGAAGGTTTTAATTTTTTTTCAGTTGCCAGTAAATTTAAGGAAAGAATTTTGAATTTGAGAGATTCTTTTTCAATCGCCCCAGCCCAAAAAGTCAATGTTCTGGGATTGGCTTCATACTTTGGTAAATTGTTGTCCTATATGATAGTAATAAATCCCTAAAATATAAACTCATTAAAAAAATATTTGTAGAAAGTAGAGGGGGTTGAAGTTTTGACGTTAAGGGTAACATTGTCATTTTCAAATCCGTATAACTATGACAAAAGTTAATGGATTTTAATTTATCTATAATGAATTTTATTGCATTTTTCACGTACTTTTCAAAAATGTATACGAAATTTAAAAAAAAAATTTTTTGACCCCTTTTTTTTCAAAATCAACCCTTATTTTTCGATTTTCACCCCTTCGGGAATTTTTGTTTGTTTTTTTTTTTTATTTTCATTGGAAAGATGAGGTTTTTTCCCATGAGCTATGTAAATATGAAAATGGGACAACAATAATTTTGTGAGAAACATAATATTAAATTAGGCGGTGCCTATCTAAATCCTCAAAGATGATCTCCAGGTACACCCCTTATCGGCACCGCCTACTTTAATATTCTGTTACTCACAAAATTATTGTTGTCCCATTTTCATATTTACATAGCTCATCGGAAAAAACCTCAGCTTTCCAATGAAAATTAAAAAAAAAAAAAAAAAATACCCGAAGGGGTGAAAATCGAAAAATAAGGGTTGTTTTTGAAAAAAAGGGGTTAAAAATTTTTTTTTTTAAATTTCGTATACATTTTTGAAAAGTACGTGAAAAATGCAATAAAATTCATTATAGATAAATTAAAATCCATTAACTTTTGTCATAGTTATACGGATTTGAAAATGACAATGTTACCCTTAACGTCAAAACTTCAACCCCCTCTACTTTCTACAAATATTTTTTTAATGAGTTTATATTTTAGGGATTTATTACTATCATATAGGACAACAATTTACCAAAGTATGAAGCCAATCCCAGAACATTGATTTTTTGGGCTGGGGCGATTGAAAAAGAATCTCTCATTTAAGGGTTGTTTTTTTGGGGGAGAAGGGTAGTTTTTGAGCATAGATATTCTAGAGGATTTTCATGGTTGCTTAGTGTATGAGAATGATCAATATAACGTTTAAAATATTTTTCTGTAGATATTGAAGTTCATAAAAAATTATTTAAGGGTTGTTTTTAGGGGTAGTGAATGGGGAAAATTTTTTTAACAACAGGTTTGAGTACACGGCTTTTTCTATTTCTATAATAATTATTTTTTTTATCCTCTAGATTTCCAATTTTTAGTATTTTAATGTTGGCGCACCCCTGGACAAAAACTCACCCCCTGCTTTAAGGGTTGAAGCATATTAATCCCTTCGGAAACACCTAGTCGCATTCATTATGCCGAAAAAAAGTTTGGATTTGCAGGCCTGTGTTATAGATACCACGCGCGTTTACGCGCGTTTCTTTTAGCTAGTTATATTATAATTATCCTAAATTGATCACGAAAAATCTCTATGAGGAAGCCAAGTCTTCATTGTATGAAGACAAAAAGTACATTTTCCATGAGAAAGCAATTCATACTTCAACTTGGCAGCGGTTTTTTTTATTATTTTTGCTTTAAGTTGTAGTTAAAAAGTAGCTCACATACTCTTAAAAAAATTTGTAACAAATAATTTTCGTCAATAAAAAAATACAAAAATAATTTATAAAAAAATTAAAAAGCATTTTCATTTATATAAATTATTAAAGTTCATGACGAACGACTTTGTCGCAGGAATTATTATTAAATATGAAAAATAAATAATACATAGACATGTTATTGAATATATTTTTTATTTACTACAAAATTATCGAGGTCACAGTCAAAAGACCATTTAATGGCCCCTTGCGAAAATTTATAATAGGAAATTCATGATAGACCTATTAATGATTTTCTATCACATTTTCCTATCATTTTTTCGCGATGATAGAAAAATAATAGAAATAATGATAGAAAGATGATAGGGAAAATGAGAGAGAAAAAAAATGCAAAACTTATACACTAGCGTCGAAAATTGTCGGTACTGCTGACGTGCGAGTAGTAGAAAGGTGCTGACTTTAAAGCAAGATATTTTAGTACTTTCGTACTAATGTCTTTCACTCTCGGCATAATGTAGAATAATGTATGGAAAAATTTGACAATTTGACAACATAATCTTTAAGGTCTTATCTTTAATTTGCATTTTTGAAACTTCAAAAATGTTTTGTGGTTCCTGAAATATGTTAAAGAAAAGTTCGAGCATGTTTTTCTACAGCTCAGCAGCGAGGCGGCGAAAAGTGATGATCGACGGCTGAGTTGTAGAAAAACATGCTCGGACTTTTTTTTAACATATTTCAGGAACCACTAAACATTTAAGTTTCAAAAATGCAAATTAAAGCTAAGACCTCGATTCTGCTGTAAAACTGTCAAATTTTTCCGCATACATTATTCTAGATTATGCCGGAAGTGAAAAAAATTAGTACGAAAGTAGGATAATTGCATAATTTTTTCTTGAAATCTTTTCGGTGTTATAAATACAAAAAAGAAAAAAATTTGTTTGATACACATTCAGAAGCAGAATTTTATCAGCTTTCCAACCATCTAAGTTGACGACTGTAGTGTATGTAATTTTTTAATATTACAATGTAAACTTAAAATGTCCGCCATACAGTGATCTTACGCAGTAAGGCTGCAGTAACCTTACAAGGTAAGCCCACTGCAAGCTTACATGTAAGATTACTGTAAACATACATAGTAAATTCGTTGTAAGTTTAAAAGGTAAACTTACAGTAAGCTTACAATAAGCTCACTCAAAAAATGGTTGGGTATAGCTAACTAAAAGTTCGGTTTTCCCAACTGAACTTTTCGTTTGGTATTGACCTGACCGAACTCAGCAGTTGTGATGACCAAACGAGTTAGGTTGTCCTTAATTTAGTTGAAATAACAAAAAAGTTGGTTGTAACAACCGAACTATTCTGTTGACATTATGATAAAAATTTAGTTATTGCAACCAAACTTTCATGTTATTTCAACCGAATTTTCCGGTTACTTCAACCGAACTTTTTGGTTACAACAACCAACATTTCTGTTGTTTCAACTAAACTTTTTCGTTATTTTAACCAACTCTTCGGTTGTTTCAATCAAACTTTTCGGTTAAAGCAATCAAACTGTTCAGTTATAAACCAATAAAAAATAAGGATGTTTTCTTTGAAGGAGAGTAGTGTAATTAAAAATAAAAACACTACATTTCCACAACTATTATTTTTATTTTCCATTTTTAAAAAAGTAGCTACTTACAATAAACATTTTAGACTTACAAATTTTTTACCATTGCTAAGAATGTTTTTAATAATAATTGGCATTTCATAGGCTTCAAGATTTTTGTCAAAGCCGAGATTTCCCAACTTTTTGCAAATTAGACATACTTTTTTACATTAGAATCAACTATCAAATTTTTTTTAATAACTTTAAAAGAAGGAACAATACACTCTTCACACAAGTCTTAAATAACGCGCACATTTCTTCTCTACATTTAAACATTTAAACATTTCTCTACATTTTTCTTCTCTACTTTTAAATGTAATGCATTTTACACTAACACATACATGATTTAGGAAAAAATCAGGCAAAGTAAAAATAAACTGTTCGCCTCTGAATTTTTCTATATATTTGTATTCACTAAGAAGTCGAACGTAATTAATTTTTTCACTTTATCACTTCTCACTAATATTTTAAACAATTAGTCTTTAAAATAAAGAGATGAATTAATTGAAATTAAATTAATTAATTAATTCACAAACAATACAAGCTTTTTTGTGTTGACGAACGAATTAAAAAAATTTGCCGTTACTCCAGGAGTAAATCCTTGCAACTGAAGCGTTTTCATGCCTAAAAGGCAAAATGATAACTTTTAGATTTGACAACATTGAAAAAAAGTATTTGGCAACGTCGCATTTCGAATTTTTCAATGTTTGAAGAAAAGCATTGATTTATAAAACCCTAGCAAAAAAAATGTCTTAAAAATCGAATATCGGCCGGTCAGGCGATCCCCGGCGTGCTAAGGATAAAGTCTAAATTGCTTCCAGATGGTGACGGTCCGATTTCAAGTTAAGGAGTACCATAAAAATTTTCTGAGTCCCACTTTTAAAGTAGTGGGGATGACATAAATCGTTTTGTTGGAAAGTGTTTGTTTGTTATAACCGAACTTCGGTTAATATAGCCGAACTGAAACAACCATTCGAGCTTAGTTCTAACAACCGAACCACTTGGGTTAAGACAACTATTCATTTGGTTTCAACAACTTATATTTACCAAACCTCTTTTTTCCGTGCTTATATGGTAAGTACAAAATATTAATAAATTAGTTTAAACAATATTTATGCGCAGTAGCTTCCTATGGCACTTAAGGATGAAAAGAATATTTACACAAAACTTTGAGGAAATAGTACAATAATTCACGTGCAATTTTCAATCAATGTTGTGTCAATATTCACCTTTACTTAGTATATTAGTAAACGAAATTGTTATAACTAGCACTAGTTTTAAAGTTGATTATTTGAACAGGTTGATCATTTAACATGTTAATGAACAATTTGTTTCCATTATTTCTCCAGAATTTTCTACTATTCGATTATTGTTACATTCAGATTCTTCTTTTACAATAGATTCAATTTCGACATTATCAGAAGAAGAAGATTCTGTTTTATAATTTTGTTCATAATCGATTAAATAGTTTGGTTGCCTTCTGACTCATACAATTTTTTTCATTAACATTATATCACTATCGCAGTTGTCTGTTTGGACAAGTTCACTATCTAGATCGTTCATAACGAACTCTCTATTCAACTCTTGTCCAGATATTAATAAACAGTGTGTTTCTAATATTTCTTTTGCATTTATAATTTCCGGTTCTATATGACCTCTTCATCCAACTACCGTCTGCTAATACTGTTATTCTTCCTATTCCATCTTTTACATTTCATATCTTCTTCATTTGAGTGTAACCCGTACTCGTCAACTTTAGGTGTAGACCAAATTTTCGCATTCCAAGGACACTTGTTACACTGATATAGATGACATACTCAGTTGCCCTCTCGCTTATGGTTTTTTAATTTAACATTTTCTGTACTTAATTTAACATTCTGTACTTTTAGGAGGAGCAAGTTTCTTTGACAATTCTTACCACACTTTTGCTCAGTTCATAAGCAATACTTCCGTTGGGTCTAGATTTCCCTTATCATTCTTCATATTTTCCTCTTCATTTTCATTTGGCCTTACATCCAAACTATCATCATTCTACTATTAATGTCATTATTTACTTTCTTCCCTACTGAACTGAAAATTCTCATATAGGATCTTATGTGGTGCCGTAATTTTCCCCAAATCTCAAATGTCATAATATTCATTTGACATAAAACCAGTTGACATAACCAATATTTGTCATAATTTTTTTGGTCATAATTTTACTTTAGCATAAATTTTAATTGACATACTAATTATTCAGCATAATTCGCATTTGACAGAATGTTTATTTAGTATAAGTTATATTCGGTATAACTTTCAATTGTCAAAATTTTTATTTGGCATAATATACATTTGTCATAATCTTTATTTGACATAATTTTCATTGATCATAATTTTAATTTGGCATAATTATCATTCATCATAAAATGTATTTGATATAATGTTCATTCGTCATAACTACTTTTTGACATAATATTTATTGGTAATAATTCTTAACTGGTATAACGCTAATTTAACATAATGACTATTGGACATAATGCTCATTTTTCATAATTCTTAATAATCATAACTGTCATTTGTAATAATCACTGTTTGATATAATGTTTATTATTAATAATCAGCAATTGACATAACGCTTATTTAGTATTTAGTATTATAATAATTCTTAATTGGCATAAATTCAATTTAACATAATTGTTATTTGATATAATGTTAATTTGTCATAATTTACAATTCTCATAATGCTCATTTGTCATAATTCTTATTAGTCATAACTGTTATTTGTCATAATTACTGATTGACATAATGTTAACTTTTTATAATAAGCACTTGACATAATGTTTATTTCGCATAATTGTTTGACATAATGTTCATTAGACATAATTTTAATTTGACATAATGTTCATTGTTCATAATTTTTATTTGTCATAATTATCATGCAGTATAAAATGTACTTGATATATCATTTGTCATAACTATTTTATGACATAATGTTTATTTGTAATAATTTTTAATTGGTATAACACTAAATTAGTATAATGTGTATTTGACATACTGTTCATTTGTCATAATTTTCATTTGACATAATTCCCATTTGTCATAACTTTATGTGTCAACGATTTTTTGCTGTATCTTCCCATCCTTGGTTTTTTAATTAGTAGTTTGTATATGTTGGTAAAGTAGATTAGGTGGCGCTGTCTAATATTTCTGAAATTAATTCTATCTTGCTTTTAAATGTGAAAATTACAATTTTAATATTGTACAATTTTTTAATGTCATCATTATTAATATGAATTATCATATTATTTTTAAAAAAATGTAATTGAATTGTACAATATTAAAATTGTAACTTGGAAAAAAAAGTAATTTTTCATATTTTTCATATCAAAAAATCGTTGACACATAAAGTTATGACAAATGGGAATTATGTCAAATGAAAATTATGACAAATGAACAGTATGTCAAATAACAATTATGTTAAATTGAATTTATGCCAATTAAGAATTATTATAAATGAAAATTATATTAAACAATCGATGTGACGAATAAACATTATATCAAATATATTTTATACTAATTGATAATTATGCCAAATAAAAATTATGACAATTGAAAGTTATGACTAATAAGAATTATGACAAATGAGCATTTTGTGAAATGCAAATTATGACAAATGAACATTATGTCAAATACACATTATACTAAATAAGCGTTATGTCAATTGCTGATTATTAATAATAAACATTATATCAAACAGTGATTATTACAAATGACAGTTATGATTATTAAGAATTATGAAAAATGAGCATTATGTCCAATAGTCATTATGTTAAATTAGCGTTATACCAGTTAAGAATTATTACCAATAAATATTATGTCAAAAAGTAGTTATGACGAATGAACATTATATCAAATACATTTTATGATGAATGATAATTATGCCAAATTAAAATTATGATCAATGAAAATTATGTCAAATAAAGATTATGACAAATGTATATTATGCCAAATAAAAATTTTGACAATTGAAAGTTATACCGAATATAACTTATACTAAATAAACATTCTGTCAAATGCGAATTATGCTGAATAATTAGTATGTCAATTAAAATTTATGCTAAAGTAAAATTATGACCAAAAAAATTATGACAAATATTGGTTATGTCAACTGGTTTTATGTCAAATGAATATTATGACATTTGAGATTTGGGGAAAATTACGGCACCACTCCTATGACAAATCATATAGGAAATTGAGACATGATTTGAAGTAGGATTCGATGTAAATTCTTATAAACGTATTCTTAGGTAATAAATTATGTAAATTCCTATGTGAAATCCTACAATTTTTTCTGGACACATTTTTTCCTTCAATTTCTTATGTCAATTTCCTTCGTGTTTTCTCACTAAAAAACATACCAAAATTCATTGATCAATCCTTAACCAGAAATTTTCCTATATCAAATCATGCATCAAATCTTTTTTCGATTCTTGAATAAAAAATTATTACAAATAATCTAACATGAAATCATATTGAAATTCCTCACGTGAGATCATATATATGGTTGATTTGAACATAAGAAATCATATAGGATTTCATGTAGATTCTGAAATATTTATATTTAAGATTTCACATAGAATTATGTAAAGGAAACAATATAGGATTTCATAAAGGAATTTTTAGTTGGCAGACGGCAGTTTATAAAAATTAAAAATTTTTATTTTATTATTATTAATAATTTTAAAATTATTTATAAATAATGTAAAATAAAAATATAGTGTGTATTAAGATAAAAAATCTGCCCGCTCCCCCTTTTGTGTAGCGGACACATTCTCATTCACGTTTCGCGCGAGGGGGCTCGCTGCGCTCGCGGGTTTGAGGGAAGAACTCCGTCGCGCTACGCGCTCCAAATGTTATGCTGACTCTACATTTAATATTATATTATAATATTTTAATATAAAAATTATATATAATAATTATATTATTATTATATAGGATTAATTTTCTTAAAGTTCTTCGACTTTAAGGACAACATTCTCATCATGGCACATCCCCATTATTTTTTTCAAATAGTTTTTTTAATTAAATAATTTATTTTATTTACTTCAAACTTGTTATACATAAAAGTAAGGGTTATATACTATTCCCAGTTGAAAAATCTTGTACAAGATCATGTACATTTTTTTGTTTAAGTTCAAGTACTTGCACATTCGCGTGATCTTGTACAAGAGCAGAAAACGAACCTGTAAAAAGAATTGGAACAAAGTACATGAACATGTACAGCTACATGCAAGTGTACTTGATTGCGACTTTGTGTGTGCGAAATTGCAAATCGATTCGTTTCGATTTACAAAAGTTATTGTGTGAACAACATTTTATGTCTACATACATAACACTTTCGCCGGACTTTTTCGACTCAGGGAATCTCAATACATACATACATACATTAATTTCCTTTCCCCCTTTTAATTAAATAATTTTGGATTGCATTTGAAACAGAAAATTCGAAAGAACCCTCGTTAAATTAATATCCACCGTCGGTAAGGTAGAAAACCATATTTTCCGAATAGCAAGCTAAAATTACCAACAAAACACTGTTTTCACAATGTTTTTAATGCAGAGGTTAGAATTAGTAAGAATAACTGTTTTTTGTTTAAATGTACGTTTCTTTAATAAATTATCAAAAAAAGCGTTTAATTGATGAAGATTTTTAAAAATAAGTATTGGGGGGGTAAATGAACATTTATAGAGTTAATTTTTGCAAAACTTTTAATTAATTAAGTTTTAAATAATACCTAAATAATAACTTGATATTTGCAAGTGGTACGTATCTGTAGAGTTTAACTCGTCAGTTTTCACCATATTTCCAAAAAAATAGTGTAAACTGTGTGAAAAAATAATTTATATTTCATAGAAATTGCAAATTTTATTAAATTATTTTATTATTTAAGGAGTACAGTTCATAATAATTGCAATTTAATTATAAACAACATTTTTCTTAAAAGTGACAAGAACTCTATTATACCGACCACATACGGTAAAAGTGACAGTCCTTTCTTGGGACAAAAATAAATAAATAATTAAGAGGACAACAGAAGTAAATTGATTAAACAAATTTTTCTTTAATCGTTAAATTAGTCTGGAAAAATACACAAGGCCACCAGGAAAATATTTTAGAGACTGTTAAATTCGACAATTAAATCAAAAATATTCTTGATTGTCAAATTAGTCTGAAGAGTACACACGACCACCAGGCTTTTACTCAAAGACTGTCAAATTCAATAATCAAGGGAAACTCAAAGCAAAGAAATGATTCAAAATTCAAATTAAATTAATATAGTTTTCCTTTTACACTGCCTGCCGCAGTCCCAAATCTTGGTTAACAGTAGAGAAGGCAGTTCGGAATAGCCATATTCGAAAAGATTTTATTTTTAAATTAAATAAAACATGAGATTTTATAAACAAAAGGTTAACAATTTTCTTTATTTAAATTTTAAACATTATAAAAATTTGAGTTCAGACTCGATATAATTTGAAAGAAAACATTTACTTATTCTTTTTAAAGAATAAGGATTCTTTAATCCGAGGAATGGAAAAAATGTAAAATTGAAAAAGATACAATAATTATAAAATAATTAAATGAATGACATTTCAATCAATTTTAAATAAATTATATTTAGATAATTAAATTCATTCTTGAATAATAATCAATAAAAAAATCAATTAAATTCAAAAGAAATCATTTTAAATTAGATAAAATTGAAATTCTAAATTAAATTAAATTAAATTCAGATCTAAAGAAAATTCATTATTGGAAAAATTTAAACAAATAAATAATTTTGAGATATCATTCATTGTTGAAAATTTACTCGAATTAAATTCACATTCTGTTCATTTTCTGATTTCAAGTTAAATTCCATATTATCTTCTCCTTGCCTACAGAGATAAAGATTCCTTTTCTCCCTTTAAAATTTGTATTTCTCTGTCTACCTAAATTCTCGGCCTTGTGAGACCTTCTTGCTAATAGTCAGTAAGCGTCGAGCTTCCGAAGTAAATACTTCATAAAATGTGTACTTTGATTAAAAATAAACTTAGTTATAATTGTTAAAGTTATAATTACAGTGTCAAATTATTTACAGTCCACTAATCCTTTTACCGGCATTTATATCGCGAGAGTATATTAATGTTAACCGATGCAACTCGTGATCATTTGGTTCTTCGAGCCGGATTTACAAAAGTGAACAAATATCGAGTGAAACAGTGATAAAACTACCATTTCAAGTGACTGTGAATTTGGTGAAAATGTTTCAAATACTGTGAAACTGTATCTTTTCTCATATTGTTAATTTAATACACTAATAGAGATTATTAAATTCAGTGAGTCCCTTCAGTTTTCTTATGAGTTCTCTATACTCGCCTCTTATCTATGAATACAAAAACAGGTCTCACTCTCCTTATCTACACAGTTTTTTTCTCTCGATTCGTCACTTCTATTGTACGAAGCAATTCGTACAATTATCAACTCTCTTTCAAAGATACATAATTAATTAAATGACTCGACGCTTACTTTTGCGAAAGACAAAAATTGAACACTTTACAAAGTCTTTCCCCTTTTCTCTTTTCAAAACGAAATAAATTCGCACTCTTTTTCTACAAATAAGCTATTATCATGACTGTCCCAAGGAAAGAAATTTCCAGAATTCTACATGAACAAGAGACTCTTATATCTTCAATTTCCCAAGTGATGCACCGCCTTGAAAGACGCACGAATTTTCCCGAGCCATTCTTACGTGAACGTTTGGCCATGTTAAAATCGGACTGGGAAAGGTGTCGACAATTAAATGCCCAACTGGAGGAAAATTATCTACCAGAAGATGCTCATCTACCCTACTTCGCTGATAAATATTTTTCGGTTGCTGAGATAACTTTTGAGGATACTGTCGATTTGATTTTGGAAAATTTACCCGAGCAGAAGGAACACTTTGCAGTCAACGATGGAGCTCAATCTCTATCAAGACTACTTAAGCCTCGAGTTACCTTGCCAGATTTCAGCGGTTTGTATACAGAATGGTTGTATTTCCGGGAAATGTTTAAATCTCTTGTCATCGATGACGACTCTTTAAGTGACATCGAACGTCTTCAATATCTAATCACCAGTTTATATGGTGAAGCTCAGGTAATCATTAAAGATATTTCAATAACAGGTGGTAATTTTGATTTAACTTGGGAAAAATTGAAGGATCGATATGATCATAATCGATTACTAATCGAAGATTGTATGCGTAAATTACGAGAACTACCTAACATTACTAATGATTTTTTGAATTCATTAAAATCTATGCGCGATATTTCAACTTCCGTACTTTTGTCATTAAAAACTTTAGGTCGTCCAGTCGACCAATAGGATGACTGGCTTGTATCATTATTAACGTCAAAACTTGACAAATTTTCACGTCGAGAATGGGAATCACATATCAGTGATAAAAATGATATGCCTACTTATGATCAATTCGAGACATTTTTGCAAGGTCGAATTCGCGCTCTTGAAGCTGTAAATGATAACAGAACTTTAACTTTAAATAAATCAAGTAGTAAACAAAAACCTTCGCCTGTTAATGTACATCAAACGAATAAAAAATTCTCATGTCCATTTTGTAAAAATGAACATCGCATTTATGTGTGCAAAAAATTTCAAGATTTAACTGTTTCTGATCGCGAAAGATTTATAACTCAAGAATCTCGTTGTCTCAATTGTTTAGCAAAAGGTCATATAACTTCAAATTGCACCAGTAAAGGTGTTTGTAAATTTTGTCAAGGCAAACATCACTATTTGTTACACCGAAATAAATCGACTAATCAGGATGTAAAATCAAACACGGCGACTAGCGCTACGACTACTGACGACTCAATCGCTACAACCTCGTCAAATATCAATTCGCATTTAAATCATAAACGATAAATAAAATTTTACCAGAGAATTACAATATTAATAGGATCAAAATGGTTGTTGGCAACGAATTTCCAATAGAGATTTCCAAACAATTCCTTGTTTTTATTAAATTAACTATTTTAATTCGTTATCCGACGCAAGATGGTAAATCCTTATTTTTTCTCCAATATAAATCTTCTATTATATTAAGTTAACAAATTTCGAAAAACGACACCGACCCCGTGACCTCGACACCGTCCTTGAAAAATCTATTTTCAATTATTTTCAAATAAATCAAAATACTTTGCATATATGCTGTTAGAAAATCTTACAAACTTTTTTTATGTAACATCTTTTTTCAATTTTAACCCGAAAAAGGGTTATTTTGCAATTTTTTTAAAATTTTTTTATTTTTTCAATTTTTTATTATTATTTTTTATTATTTATTGTTGTTTTTTCAAGTTTAAGTTAGTAACCTATAATATTGTGTCTAATTTTAAGTGTCATTAAAATCAAATGTTTTTAACTTAATAATTTTAACATTTCTTAATTTAAAACGAAACATCTTCTATTATATTAAGTTAACAAATTTCGAAAAACGACACCGACCCCGTGACCTCGACACCGTCCTTGAAAAATCTATTTTCAATTATTTTCAAATAAATCAAAATACTTTGCATATATGCTGTTAGAAAATCTTACAAACTTTTTTTATGTAACATCTTTTTTCAATTTTAACCCGAAAAAGGGTTATTTTTCAATTTTAACCCGAAAAAGGGTTATTTTGCAATTTTTTTAAAATTTTTTTATTTTTTCAATTTTTTATTATTATTTTTTATTATTTATTGTTGTTTTTTCAAGTTTAAGTTAGTAACCTATAATATTGTGTCTAATTTTAAGTGTCATTAAAATCAAATGTTTTTAACTTAATAATTTTAACATTTCTTAATTTAAAACGAAACATCTTCTATTATATTAAGTTAACAAATTTCGAAAAACGACACCGTCCTTGAAAAATCTATTTTCAATTATTTTCAAATAAATCAAAATACTTTGCATATATGCTGTTAGAAAATCTTACAAACTATTTTTTTTATATAAGTCCAAAAAAATTAGGGACTTAGAAAAATATTGATTTTTTTATTTTTAATACTTAATTTTCATTTACAACAATGTAAAGTTATAATATGTTTTAACTTATTCATCGCATCCATTCTGCAATTTTCGTAAGTTGTTTTATTTCTTATTAATTTTTAAATTAATTTTTTATAATTTAATTTTATATGAGTGATGTTATTAATAAATTATTATAATTTATTATATTATTTTCTTTATGTTACGCAGCCGTTACTACTCAGCGCAGCCAGTTTACAGTTTTTGTTATTACTTGATTATATTTTATATATTTTTGTTAATGAGGGAGCATATTTTATATATTTTTTTCTTTTAAATGGTTTTTTAATCCTTTCTATGCGATATGATCAGTATAATAATAATTATAATATTTTTTTATGGCGCTGCCGTTACAGTTCAGCGCAGCCATTTTCAATTCAATGAATTAATTTATTTATAAAGTAGAGTTAGTAGATTTCTTCGTAGTCGAATTTTTTTAAAACATGTGTTAAATATTATTGTAATATTTCTTGGTAAACAATGTTTCTTACATAAATTTCTTTTTCATTGCCTATCTTTTTTTTATTCCTTTTTCGCTATGTGTAATACTTGAATTTTTATATAACAATACTTTAAGATTATATTTTGAAGTTACTCTTGATAAAGCAACATATAATTGTCACGGACTAAAAACATGTGAAGGAAGGTATATGCCTACTTTTTGGAAAGATTGACCTTGAGATTTGTTGATTGTTAAAGCAAATCCAAGCCTTATTGGAAATTGCTTTCTTGACATTTGAAATGGTATTTCTTCGTTAGACAGTGACAATGTAATTCGTGGCAAAATTACAATCTCATTTTTATAATTTCCCTTTATTACTTGTGCATGAATAGAAAAACTACCCATTTTAATAACTTTTAGTCTTGTTCCATTACAAAGACCTCTTTCTAAATTAATATTCCTTAAAAGTATCACAATTGCACCAATCTTTAATATTAATTTGTGAGGAGGAAGTCCATTTGGAGTTAAACTATTTAATACTTCAATTGGTATTAAGTTAGTTATTGTGTCACACTTTTCATCTTCTTCAGATGAATCTATACTTAAATATTCTCTAGGTTCACCTGTCATTCGTTTAACAACATCATTATTTAATTCAAATACATCATTATTCCGGAGAACTAGTAATATATGTAAAATCATATATTACTAGATAAAAAAATATATTATAATATAATATAATTAATATTGTTGTCATAATTATAATAAAAAAAATCTAATATTTAACAATTGTCATTTCATCCTTCAATGAAACTGATCAAAATTAAGATAAATTTTATACAATATTAATAAGATATTAATTTAAAACATAAATTATATATATAATATACATAAACTACAATAAGTAAACAACAATAAGTACAATTTTAACCGAGCGTGCGTTAGCGAGCGAGGAATACATCGCTAGTATTAATTAATTCAGAATTAATATTGAAATTTTCAAAGATAATGCCACACTCAAGTAAATATCTTCAAACATCAAATTGACATAAATCCAAAACATCAAATATATCATATGGGCCATAGAAGTTTTAAATAGTAATTTAAAAATATAAACAAGCCTTCCAAAAATCATAATAATTTTGAGTGTTTCGCAAGAAAACGAATTCAATGATATTCTCAGGGTGATATTTGCATAAAACGTGAAAATACTTGGCATCTCTTAATTATCCAATTAATGGGTACATCGGAAGTGAATATTCAAGAATCCAAATTCTAATAATAAAATATATCTAAATAATCGATAATAAACTTCTAAAATATCCAATTATTGTTGACATCAAAATTGAGGTTAGGTTGACCAATACAAAATATCCAATATAATCAATTTCTCTCAAAGTTTTCTTAAATCTTGATATTTTTCTTAATTTCTTGTTTCAGTTGAACATTGGCTCGAAAATAAATAAATAAAAAGGGATTACAGACCAAAGGTGGTGTCCCACTACTTCGGTGAGCTACTCACCAACATTTTGGACAGTCACGCTCCAAAAATTGTACCGCCGCACACAAAAACCATAGTGGCGCTGCTGTTACTTACCATGTTCCGCTGCAATCCAAAAGGTCTCTCAGTGTGTCAGTCTCCTCTTTAAGTTCTAAAAATAAAAAATTTGTATTTTCCACTAGAAGTATATTAAACGAATTTTCTATTGTGACGCGCACCATATCAACGTAAGCGCCTTACCTGCCGAACATGCAAACGTGCTTGAGCTTGATGCACGAAAAGAAAAAGAAGATGCACATTTTTTGTCTATTAATAAAAACTCTACTACCCTTCCTAAGTCGAATTCACCTGTGTTAACCCTCACGTGCCTGAGTTCATTTTTTGAATTATATTTTACAAATATAATTGCAAAAAATATTTGATCTTTTCACACTGTAGGACACATAAATAGCCCACAAAAATTCGCGTTGTGACACCTTCTTCTACAGGGCAAATTTAAGTGTACAGTACAAAAAAAGAAATTAATTTTATTTAATTATTACTGGGTATTCTCACTTTTTGGGGTCGCTAATTACAAATCAGATGTCAAATATGGAAAATTCAAAATGGCGAATCCAATATGGCGGACGAATTTTCAAAAATTAAATATATTTCCTTGAAAATAGTTATTCGGGGGTTTTTGGGGTCGATTATTGCGAATTTAAAGTCAGTTTTTCAAAATTCAAAATGGCAGATCCAATATGGCGGACAAATTTTTAAAAAATAAACATATTTGCTTCAAAATCGTTCCCCGCGGGTTTTTGGGGTCGCTGATAAGGAATCCGATGTCCCTTTTTTAAAATTCAAAATGGCGGATGCAGTATAACGGACAATTTCATTAATAATCTTTCGGAGTCGCTTGAAAATCGTTACTCGGGGGTTTTCGGGGTCGCTGATTTCGAATGTGATATTAGATTTTCAAAATTCAAAATGTCGGATCCAATGTAGCGGATAGGAAAATTAAAAATCAATACAATTTACTAATATCAGATTCATAATCAGCGACTTTGAAAACCTCTATCTAACGAGTTTCAAGCATAACCGTCAAATTTAAAAAAATATATCCGCCATATTAGTTCCGACATTTTAAATTTTGAATAACGTACACCGGATTCGTAATCAGCGACCCAGAAAACCCCCGAGTAACTATTTTAAGATGAATTCGTTAAATTTTTTCAAAAGTCGCCTGTCATATTGGATCCGCCATTTTGAATTTTGAAAAACGGACACCGGATTCTTGAATATCAAAAATATACATTATTAGCTTCATTTTCTTTAGATTTCTTAAAGCCGAAGTGCAGCGTAGGTTGTCGCAACCCTGGTTACAATGGCATTGCGAAGCGGGTGGCGCGCGTCACAATAAAAAATTCGTTTAACACACTTCTAGTGGAAAATAAAAATTTTTTTTTTCTGGAACTTAAAGAGGAGACTGCCATGTACACTTCATTTAAGATTCATCACAATCAATTGGTACTTTATTTATTGATGTACCTCTTTTTATATTTTTGTTGGTACATAAACCTGAGGAAAACCACCTTTAGGAAAAACATCAGTACGAAAACAATAATTATCAAGGGGTTGATTGTGTTTTAAATATAAAAGTAGATAACCATGAGGTTTGGCAGTTGTATCGTGATAGGCTTCTTAAAGAAAACGTGGATTTTCAGGATAAATTTGTCGAGCAAGATGTTGAAACTGAGCCCGATCACGTGAGTTTTTAAAAACAATAATATAATTTGCATTAAGTTAAATATCTCTTTGCCCGTGCCCTTCATGAAATAAATTTTGAGAAATGAATATAACACTTAAATTTTTATGATGGCTACCTTTTGTAAAGAGATCGACTATTGTATTATTTGAGGATCTTCTTATAAGATCATCGATAATAATCAGTTTAGGTTGGTCATTATCATTCGAATAGTCAGCAGATTAAGGTAATCCTTTTCGAAACTCTATGAGTAACTCCAGGTAACCGTCTCAACAAATTTTCATTGATTTTCTAAAATGTAAAAACTTTTATGAAAATATGTAGTTTATAATAAAACAAAAAAACACTTTTAATCGTTTTTTGAAATGTTAAATTTTTTTAGTTTTTTTGGAGAAACAAAATTTTACAACACTTTAAAGAAAAATTAATAACTCAACAACAGTTTGTAATAAATTAATGAAACTTATACTGATTATATAAAAGATTTGCCTTTTTTCAAAGAATATAATTGCAAAATTGTAAACCTAAAAATTCGATATTTTTAATAACAATTTTCTAAACAATTTACATTATTTATGTGTTCTACCCCTCTGATAGTAATGAAACTTAAATGAAGTGTATATGGCAATCTCCTTTTTAAGTTCCAACAAGAAAAAATTTGTATTTTCCACTAGAAGTGTATGAAACCAATTTTTTATTTTGACGCGCGCCATCAACCGCGCCGCGCTATATCACCGTGAGCAGGGTTGCGACAACTTACGCTGCACTTAGGCTTTAAGGAATCTAAAGAAAATAAAGCCAATAATATATATTTAAAATTTACTTATTATTTTAATTTAAAATTATATAATATATAAAATTAACATAATTTGAGCATTAACATGTGTCACTGAATAAGTTGCTTTTGATGAAATTTTAAATTCAAGTGTTTTCTTGTTTTTTTGAGAACTTTGTGATATTGCCGTGTATTTTTGATCGAAACAAAAAAAAATCTTGCATTTATCTAGAAAGTAATAATCTAAGTTCATTTTAATATACGAAATATAAAATAATTATACTTAACCCTTTCGTGCCTAAGCTACGTCCCTCAGACCCAGACAACTTTTTTTCATGTACTTCAACATATTTGCTTAAAAATCGTTACTCGGGGGTTTTCGGAGTCGCTGATTACGAATCCGGTGTCCGTTTTTCATAATTCAAAATGGCGAATCCAATATGGCAGATAACTATTAAAAAAACTTAACATGCTTATCTGGCAATAGTTACACGGAAGTTTTCTGGGTCGCTGATTGTAAATCCGGTGTCCGTTTTTCAAAATTCAAAATGGCCGATCCAATATGTCGGAAGAATAAAAAAGAATAGTTCGGTATCGTTTAAAAATCGTTACTCGGGTGTTTTTGGGGTCGCTGATTACAAATCTAATGTTTATTTTTCAAAATTCAAAATGGCGGATATACTTTTTTAAATTTGACGGTTTTGATTAAAAATCGTTATTCAGGAGTTTTCAAGTTGCTGATTGCGAATCTGATATTAGTAAATTGTATTGATTTTCAATTTTCCTGTCCTCCATATTGGATATGACATTTTAAATTTTGAAAAACTTACATCAGATTCGAAATCAGCAATTATTTATAAAATCGTCCGTTATACTGGATCCGCCATTTTGAATTTTGAAAAACGGATACCGGATTCTTTATCAGCGACCCTAAAAACCCACGAGTAACGATTTTCAAGCAAATATGTTTAATTTTTAAAAATTTGTCCGCCGTATAGGATCTGCTATTTTGAATTTTGAAAAACTGACTTTAAATTCGCAATAAGTGACCCCAAAAACCCCCGAGTAACTATTATCAAGAAAATATATTTAATTTTTGAAAATTCGTCCGCCATATTGGATTCGCCATTTTGAATTTTCCATATTTGACATCTGATTTGTAATTAGCGACACCAAAAACCTAAGAATACCCAGTAATAATTAAATAAAATTAATTACTTTTTTTGTACTGTACACTTAAATTCACCCTGTCGAAGAATGTGTCATAACGCGAATTTTTGTGGGCTATTTATGTACCCTAGAGTGTTAAAAGATTAAATATTTTTTGCAATTATATTTGTAAAATATTTCAATTCTAATGTAGCATTAAACTATTGAATATCCTGCTAATAAATCTTGTTTTTTATGGAATTTAAGCAGCTGGATCCTTCTCACCCATCTCAGGCACGAACGTCAAAAAATGAACTCAGGCACGGGAGGGCTAACACAGGTGTATTCAACTAAGGAATGGTGGTAGAATTGTTATTAATTGACAAAAAATGTAAACCACTTCTTTTTGCGCATGCAAGCTCGAGCACGTTTGGATGTTCGGCAGGTCAGGCGCTCACGGTGATATGGTCCGCGTCATAATAAAAAATTCGTTTAATACACTTCTAGTGGAAAATACAAATTTTTTCGTTTTGGAACCTAAAGAAGAGACTGCCATGTACACTTCATGTAAGTTTCATCGCAATTAGAGGGATGGAACACTTAAATCATCTAAATTGTTTATAAAATTGTTATTAAAAATATCTAAATTTTAGGTTTACTACTTTTCAATTATATTCATTGAAAAGAGGGCAATTTTTTATATAATCAGTATAAGTTTCATTTATTTATTGCAAACGGTTGTTGAGTTATTAATTTTTCTTTAAAGTGTTGTAAAATTTTGTTTATCCAAAAAAACTAAAAAAATTTAAAATTTCAAAAAACGGAATGTTTAATTTCAAACTTGAGTAAAGATTGCATGAATATTAAAATGTCCGACAGGAATAAATGTTTATCAGGAAAGTTGAGTAAACATTTAAATTAAATATTCGTTAAATTTTTATCAGGAAAGCTGAGTAAACATTTAAATTAAATATTCCTTAAATGTTCATCAGGAAAGTTGAATAAACATTGAAATTAAATGTTCGTTAAATGTTTAGTTCGAAAGTTGAATAAACATTGAAATTAAATGTTCGTTAAATTTTTAGCAGGTAAGTTAATTAAATTAAACATTCGTTTAAGTTTTATCGCAAAAGTGGATTGAAAATTTAATTTAAATATTCAGTCAATTTTTGCGACGAACATTTCCTGAAAATTTAAATTACATTTTCAGAAAATAAAAATAAATAATATTTAAGAAGTATTAATAATAATAATAATAATAATAGATCATTATTATCATTGTTGTATTAATTTATATTAATAGTTATTAATTATTATTATTATTTATTAATAGTTATTAATTATTATTATTATTAATTATCGGAGGACAATAAAAAAAATTTATTTTTTAGGAATAAAAATAAAATAAATAAGTTTCAACATCGTTGCTCTGCTTTCATGCTTTGTTTCACATTGAATCAAGTATTGCATCTACAACTTACTGATAGATAAGTGATCCTACTTATCGACTCAAAAGGGCGGGCTAATTTAAAAAGGTTTTCACGGAGATATTTCAATATTCCAAATATTTACATTGTAGATGAATATAAAATTTGAAAGTGTATCGAAATAATACTGTAAAATATTTTTATATAACTGAAGGTCATATGAAAGGGTTATAAAAAAATTAATTAATTTTTTAAATATTATTTACTAATTAAAAATTTACAAATTGGTGGAAATTAATTTCAAAATTTTTTATTTATTAATAAACAATTCTATTAGTTTTTTATAGCCAAAAAAGGCTTTTTAAAAATAACTAAGGAAATAATTTCAATATATTACAATTAAAAATGAAAGTAAACATAAAAATTCTATTTTCTAAACATTTAAATAAAAATTATTATTTTCAATTTATTTATTTATTATAATTGAAAAATTTATTCATTAATTAAAAATTAATTTTTAAATTTTTTTCGTTTTGCAAAAGATTTAATTAATTTTTTTCTCCACTTTAAAAATTAATTAAATCTTTTGCAAAACGAAAAAAATTTAAAAATTAATTTTTAATTAATTAATAAATTTTTTTCAATTATAATAAATAAATAAATTGAAAATAATAATTTTGATTTAAATGTTTAGAAAATAGAATTTTTATGTTCACTTTCATTTTTTATTTTAATATATTGAAATTATTTCCTTAGTTATTTTTAAAAAGCCTTTTTTGGTTATAAAAAACTAATAGAATTGTTTCTTAATAAATAAAAAATTTTGAAATTAATTTCCACCAATTTGTAAATTTTTAATTAGTAAATAATATTTATAAAATTAATTACCGTAAAATGGGGTAAAGTCGGCGTTTGGGGGTAAAGTCGGCCGGCGCTTTAAATCATTTTAAAGTTTAACTATTACTTTTTTCCAGAAGAAATTCGAGTTTTATTGGCGATTCAAACAGCTACACTAGCGCCACAGTTGAACTAACTTAGGCGTGACTCGCTCTAAAGCAGTCTCTGTTGTGACAGTTTATTTCAAATTATTTAATTATTCTGATATTTTTATTGCGTTTGTAAAATAATTTTTAAGCGTTAAATAAAAAAAAATAATTTAAAACACATGGAGTGCTACAGAGCGAGTCACGCCTAAGTTAGTTCAACTGTGGCGCTAGTGTAGCTGTTTGAATCGCCAATTAAAAATGTAGTTAGAATTAATGTAAATTAATAAATGAAATACAATATTTAAGTGTTTAAAGCGCCGGCCGACTTTACCCGCAAACGCCGACTTTACCCCATTTTACGGTAATTTTATTATAACCCTTTCATATGACCTTCAGTTATATAAAAATATTTTACAGTATTATTTCGATACACTTTCAAATTTTATATTCATCTACAATGTAAATATTTGGAATATTGAAATATCACCGTGAAAACCTTTTTAAATTAGCCCGCCCTTTTGAGTCGATAAGTAGGATCACTTATCTATCAGTAAGTTGTAGAGTGTGTGGAATATTTTTTTTTCAGCCAGATATCTGTAGTGTAGTGGTTAGGGTCTTTAGCTAGCGCGCGGCGAACGTAGGTTCAATCCCCAGCACACCCCAATTTGTTTTCAAAAATTGTTGTTTATCAAGCATGCAATACTTGATTCAATGTGAAACAAAGCATCAAAGCAGAGCAACGATGTTGAAACTTATTTATTTTATTTTTATTCCCAAAAAATAAATTTTTTTTATTGTCCTCCGATAATTAATAACTAATAATTAATAATAATAATAATTAATAACTATTAATATAAATTAATACAACAATAATAATAATGATCTTGTATCTTGTATCTCTATTGTAATTCCCTCCTTGGTGTAGCAGATTTCCACGCTTGCCCTTGCGCAAAAAAAAAAAAAAAATAAATAATAATGATCTATTATTATTATTATTATTATTATTATTATTATTATTATTATTATTATTAATACTTCTTAAATATTATTTATTTTTATTTTCTGAAAATGTAATTTAAATTTTCAGGAAATGTTCGTCGCAAAAATTGAATGAATATTTAAATTAAATTTTCAGTCCACTTTTGCGATAAAAATTAAACGAATGTTTAATTTAATTATTTAGTCAACTTACCTGCTAAAAATTTAACGAACATTTAATTTCAATGTTTATTCAACTTTCGAACTAAACATTTAACGTACATTTAATTTCAATGTTTATTCAACTTTCCTGTTGAACATTTAAGGAATATTTAATTTAAATGTTTACTCAGCTTTCCTCATAAACATTTAACGAATATTTAATTTAAATGTTTACTCAACTTTTCTGATAAACATTTATTCATGGCGGACATTTTAATAATTATGCAACCTTTACGCAAGTTTGCAATTAAACATTCCGAACATTGCAGTTAAAGCTTTAATAAATGTGTACTAAACTTTCAGTGCTGTGTGGGTACAGATTTTAATAAAAGTTATAACATTTCAGAAAATCAATGAAAATTTGTTGACACAGTTGACCTGGAGTTACTCTTTTACATTTTTAAAATAAAGTAACTTACCAGATGCATGAAGTGGTTGTGCTGGCAGTGGTTATGGTGGTGGTGTTGATTGTCGTACAGTTGATGACCGAGATAATATGTTGGTCTTCACACGTACACGTCCATCTTCCACAATTTCTTCGAGGGCCGGTTGACCATTCACAATATTGGCAATTTGATAATTAATCTCCGAATCGTCGCACTGGAGCATTAATTGTTTTATAAGGAATCAAAGAAAAAAATGTTCGATTCCTATAGTACCGTACACCGCATCAACGATATTTTTAAAAATATTTGCGTAAGACTTTTTCGTTTTTAAAATGTTAGTGTTGAACTACACGGAAAATTTTAAAAATAGTTTTTTACACTAAGACTGGGAGAAAAGTAATATGTCCTAACACATTGAAGATGGCTTATAAGTATTTTTTTACACTTTCGTAAGAAAAATGGGTGTTTCTATTTTTTGCTGCTAGCCAATAGGAAACATAATCATATTAGTAAACAAGAAACGTAAACTTTTAAACGAAAATACATATGCAATATCATCTTACAATATTATCCCGCGTAGAAATGTTGACCATGGGTAAAAAAATTTAAACAATGAGTTGAAGCATACGAACCATGGCTCTAGTCATTAAAAATTTTCGCCCATTGTTACCCATTGTATGGGCTAACTATGGGATTTATCCAATTCCAATTGTTCAACAATGGGATAACAAAATTTTCTCTATTATACTTACACTTCTAAATAATATTGTAACACTTGTGCTATTAATTTTTAATTTTTTTTCTGTAAAATTTTTAAACAATTTTTTATAGTTTTTATTCTTTGTTTTATTATTATTATATTGTATGAATAATAAAAAAATAATAAAAAATAGTATATTTAATAAGAGAAATAATGATATTATTAATATTATCTCCATTAATAATAATATTAAAGAAAATTTAGTTAATAATAAATTAGAAATATGTATGTCAATTACCTGAACAGAATACGAACGTTGGCATTTAAAAATAATGTTTGGTTTTATTTAAAATTTGATAAAAAGTTTAGCTAATTAGATTGAAATTTTACTTTTCTAAAATATAAATTTAACCAAATTTTACATCTATTTGTGACAATTTAAACAAGTAATTTTTATTTTATTTAATATAGTGAATATAAAATTTAATCAGTCTTAAGTCTGGGATCTTTTATATGACTTTAAAGAATATATTCTGTAAAAAGAATAAATAAATGCATTCAATATTTATAAATTACTTTATTTATCTTTAAAAAAATAGCCTTTCAAAATAAACAATCTTAATAATGTATAAAAAATATAACACATTTTAAAGTTTAACAATTGTTTTGCATTACGACATTATTTCACATAAAATTATGAGGCTATTTCAAAATACAAGTAATTATTGAGATAACTTTGATTATTCGTTTTCAATTAAATTAACTGGTTCTGCAAAATAAGTAGAAATGTTTCCTTGATCATCTGTAATTTTAGTGACGAAGCAGACTGCATTTAAGGCATTTAAATGTACAATATCAAGTTCATTCGGAAGCAGATCAACTTTGTGAATGAAATTAAGCCCTACGCGTGGTATAGCTGTTGATGGATACGCAACGTTTGATTCGTATTTTTTAATCACGGCATAATAATCTGCAGGACATTGACAACGCCTACGATACTGACACTGTAATACTTTTAAAAAGAGATGAGTCCTGTCAAGATATAATACATTATTTACAGTATACTTTACATAACTTGAATTCGTGCATTTGGCTTGCGTGTAAATTTCTGATGTGTACAATATGTGATCTTTCAGTAATTTTTTAAAAATAATATATCTTGTGCCGATAATGTCTTTATTTAAGAGAGCTGCTAGAATTTCAGCGTCAACTCGTAGATATGACAGTGCTCCTACAATATGCAAAGAATCCCCTATGGTTTGTAATTTCATTTGTTTTGTTGGAGACAAATACTTTTTGCAAAATTGATATGCCTTGCTGCCTTCGTCGAGTAACTCTTTATATAAAGTAAAAGTGTTTATGTATAAAGAGGCTCCAAAATAAATCTTGAGTTGAGCGCACTTACTGCCATGAATTAAATTTTTTAACTTGCCGTTAATATCTTCAAAGGTAAAACACTGATAAATAAAAAGCGGACCTAAAGCTCTCACGACATCAACGAGATGAAGTAATGAATGAAGATGACAAGTCATTTTTTCCACACCATAAAGATGTTCGAATCTCGAAACAAATTCATGTAACATTCTAGCAGCATTTTGCAACATTTCTTCTAAAATACTTGGCTGGCAAAACAAATAAATTGCACCTACTAATAATTTGAAGTGTTCGAAATGATCTGCAGGAAGTAGGCCTTCTAAAATAGGTAGAGAGTAATAAAAGAAGAAAACTTTGTATATAGAAACTTTCCAGTATTTTAGATGTTTCTCTATTGAAAGGAGATGTCTTTGGGTAATGTTTGGTGGAGTGAGATCTTTTATCAACTTATCAACAGTTTTTACCATTTCTGCAATAGAAAAATCTTTTCCTACGAATTGTGGATTAAACCAACAGTTCATAAGAGTTTTCAATATACCAAGAAATACCATGTGCATAGCTTCTAATGATATAGTGGTCATCCATTTGTAAACCAGCAAAGATATTATAGAAGAACCTTTTACTCCGTATTCAAAAGTCTCTCTGTTTCATTTCGAAGTGGCATGTTTCTCATATAAGGATAGACTTAACGTTTACCTATTCTTATCCCCTCTTGTAAACATTTGTGGCCATAGAGATATAAGAATAGAGTGCGCAAGCCCGTACAATTTCCATGTTACGCTGCGACAGACCAATAAAAGAAGACAGTTGCAACTAGTGGGCCCTGCCTTCCTTCTTGTCTTACTAACTTTGAAACATCAGTGAAACAAGGATGGGAAAGGGGCCTACAAATCGCATCTGTCTCTTTCTGTTCAACGCATATAATCTGTCGTTTTTACGAGCCTCTTGCGCACTCTATTCTTATATCTCTATGTTTGTGGCACCCGAATTTTCCATTATACTGCTTCATATTAAGGAAAACAGCATTTTCTGGTAAGTCGCAAGAGCCACAAATGATTATTCCCTTTACATTTAAGTTTTCATTATTAGGTAATTGAATATTCATACCATTATATATTTGTCTCACTTCATTGTAAATAGGAAATAAGAATAAGTTGGGTTTAGGCTTTTCATTACCAAACCACATTCCGACCAAAATAAGATTTTCTTTTTTAAATCTTTCTTTATATGGAAGTTCATTTATACCAAAATATATTAGCCAGGATGCAAATTTGGAACATTGAAAGCCTGACCCCGTCAGTATACCATGAAAATGATATGCTATTTCGATCACTGAGAAATCCATCTGGTTGACTTAATTCTTTGTATATTTTTGCATCGTATATATCTTCGATATTTTCCTCAATTAATATTTTGCGATTAAAACGATGTTGTAGTTTCTGATAAAAACTAGGTCTCAAATAAAGTGCCTCAAGTTTGCGCAGTTATGGAAATTGTTAAAAAATAGTTTCTATTTTCCAAACACTGGGGACACTGCAAAACTTCATTTGCAAGAGAATTGAGACATGTTGGGCAATATTAATGTCTAGTGACAGGAAAGTGCAAGTTTTCAAAATAATGTTTAATAGTATACAGGCTAGATCGACAAAAATTTGGTTCTGGGCAGTGTAAGGAAATTAATTGTAAAATTGCTGCAAGAACTACTCCTGATAATGAAAATCTTAAAACCAAGGCAAGTATGGATAGTACACTTTCTTCTATAGTCAAAGGTGCTCCTGCATAAATGGTGTTTCTCTCATGTAATTTTCATTTCCCTGATTATTTACATCAGATGCAATGCTATCATCATCAGATGCAATACTTTCATTATCACATCCAATATTATCATTAGAAGAAATACTGTCATCATCAGACTCAATACCGTCAGTACTAGAATTATTATCAATATCGGAGACAATACTACCGCGAGAAGTGTAAGTAGTATAAGAATAAATACTACTATCAGAATCATCTTTGTCAGAGCTAGTAAACGAAGAGTTTTCATCATTTTCTTCATTATTATCAACACTTGATTCGGCATCTTCACACTCTAAAATAATAATTTGAAATTGTTGATAATAAAATTACATTAACTATTTTAATAACTTTACAATTACAATAAAAATAATTTATTAAAATTTTAGATTGACATGAAACATATTATTTATTTAAACGAATTTTTATTGGAACCAATTCATACACACGTGGAAAGATTCCCCGGAATTTTTCGTCGCAATTTCTGTTCAAAATTTTTCCGTTGAAATTTATTATCGAATTTCAATCGGAAATTCTGACAGATTTTCCGCTAAAAATTCCGATTGGAAATTTTTATCAAAATTTTGGTAAAAATTCCCAATTAGAAAATTTATCGGAATTTCCAATTTCAATTTTGAGAAAAATTCCCAATAAAAATTTTCAATTGGAATTTTTATCAGAAAATCTATCGAAATTACCAATTGTAATTCCGAAAAAATACCCAATATGAAATTTTATCAGGAATTCTTACGGAAATTCTCGGGAGCACTTTCCAGGAAATCTTTCTACGTGGATATTTAACAAAATTTGTATTTAAATAAATTTTTGAATGGAAATTTTTTATCAACAAGTTTTCACACAGCAAAACCTTTCACTCTTATAAAAGGTACTAAACTTAGTGTCGATGGTACCCTATATGATCTTTATGCAATTGAAAATTTGTTGGATGTCTCAACACCAGATAAACATGCAAATGCTGAGGACGGCTACGAATAAGAGGGTGGAAATTCAACATCATCAAGGGATTCTACTGCCAACCGCAAAAGGGGAAAGAAAAGTAAAACAGCTGGTGACCTTCATATTCCAAGGACAAAAAGAACCAGAACTCAAAAAAACGACAACACAATCAAGCAATATTTTCCGTCAGTAAAGGATTCCGGTCCAGATGCAGAAAAAGCCGACTGACTTCGGATACATCACCAAGCATTGTTTTTTGGAATACGAGAGGAATTGGTAATCTGGAGGATCTATTCAAGTATATACATGAGGAAGACATTGTTTGTGTGAGTGAAACTTGGCTTACGTCAACACCGAATATCATTTCTCCTTTCAGTAGTGGGGATTGTGCTGTGATTCACAGTGAGGCAGTTCGTCAATTTAGAAGGGGCAGAGCGATAGGGGGTCTTATTTTTTTGGTAAATGCTTCAATTTATAAATTGGAATTGATAGATAGGCAAGAAAATTATATTTTCGTTAAAATTGATAGTACCAAATTAAATATTACTGTTTGTCTTGTATATGTTAGCCCTAATGAACAATTTGTAAATCTCCTTACTAAATTAGATAAAGTATTGTACGAAGTTTCTCTTAAATATCCAGACCAAGTAATAATTTTTGGAGGAGATTTTAACTCGAAAATAGGAAATTTAAATCAAAGAATATTCCATATTTGAAAATTCTAGTTTGAGTGGGATTAGATTAAGTGTGATCCAGGAAGAGAATAAAAAAGGTAAAATTTTAGTAGAATTATTTGAAGAAAATGGTTTCTTTGTCCTGAACGGTAGAACGAAGAGTGATATCCCAGCTCAAATCACGTATTCTGATAAGGGTAGTTCTTCTATTCTGGATTTGGTTTGGTCGAATTTTGAGGGTGCGCAACTGATCAGGGACTTGAAGGTTTTGCATATCCCCGCTAGGTCTGATCACTTCCCTGTAGTTCTCACCTTGTTCCCTGAGAATTTTTCAAACATTTACAATGTAAATAATAAAATTAAAGAATCTAGTTTAAGATGGAAGCAAGAGAATGTTGAAACTTATAGGGAGGTCATTGGATATCCTACTGATATAGGTCCATTGACATCCATTGATGAGATGTCAGAAAGATTTATATATTCAATACGGGATGCTGCAAAGAAATCAGGTATGTTAGTTGTTGCAAACAAAAGAAAGACTGACGGCAGGCCCTGGTATGATTTAGAATGTGTAGAGAAAAAAAAACAACTTAAAGATTTACTTAAAAAATGTAAACGAGATAAATTCCAGCATTTAATATTATTGGAATATGAGAAATGTAGAAAAGAATATAGAAAATTAATTATAAACAAAAAAGAATCATACAAGGGACTTATTGTTAGTCAATTAACCTTATGTAAAAGCTCGACACAATTTTCGAAGCCAGATAATAACTGTAAATCTAAAACTACAAATAGGTATGTTATTGATTTGAAAAATTGGGAAGATTATTTTAGTTCAATATACCCCTATCAGGAGGGAGGAACTCCCCCCATGATGGCGATGAGTGAGGATATTCTGTTTCTTAGTGAACCCATTACTTTGGAAGAAACCCTCTTGAGTTTAAAAAAATGTAAATATGGTAAAGCAGCAGAATCTAATGGAGTGAGTTATGAATTTTTAAAAAATTTGCCAGGAAACTTGATATTGTATTTAAACACTTTGTTCAATAAAATCATTGAAAAAGGGGTTGTCCCGAAAAGTTGGGGTCAAATTGATGCACGTATGATTTATAAAAAAGGAGATATGACTAATCCTGATAACTATAGACCCATTGATCTGGCCAGTAATGAGTTAAAAGTCTTTACACAAATTTTGTCAACGCGTTTGACAGAATGGGTGGAGGGAACTCAACTTCTCCCAGAATGGCAAGCAGGGTTCAGGAGGGGAAGAAGTTGTCTGGATCACACTTTTACATTGAATGCAGTTATACAAAGTAGACTATCTCAGAACAAGGCAAAAGTTTATGCTCTTTTTGTGGATTTCAGGGGCGCTTTCCCCTCATTAAATCATAGAATTTTGTGAGAGAGGTTGTACTCTATGGAATGTGGTTCGAAATTCGTGGGTCTCTTAGAGGACTTATATTCAAAGGCCTATGTTTCCGTAAGGGGGAATAGGGGCACCTCTGGATCTGTCAGAATTACGCGAGGAATTTTGCAAGGCGAAGTATTAAGTCCGACTTTATTTACTTTATTTTTGGCAGATTTGGAGGAGTTCTTAATTGACAGGGGTATCAGGGGGGTGTCTCTGAACCATGCAATGACAATGATTATTTTTGCGTATGCCAACGACCTTGTGCTCCTGGCTGATTCCCCTGGGGAAATGAAACGGATTCTTCTAGCGTTTTACGAGTATTGTCATGTTAAAAAATTGGAGGTAATTATAGATAAGACAAGAATCGTGATCTTTAAACAGGGGGGAAGAAGTAGTAATGGAAAAAATAGTATAGTTTTCAAGTATGAATTTTTAGCCAATCAGCCTTGTTTACAGATACAATGAATATGTTTATGTCAAAAGCAAATTTGGCTTCGAATTCTACCTTGTCACTCATATATAAGATGCGGACTCTTGCTTGGAGTTCAAGTATTCAACTTTTTTAAAGTATCCCACACAGCACAGTATATTGCTGTAAGCTTACCTCAAGCTTACATGTAATTTTTGTAAGCTAACCCTGTAAGCTTCAGGTAAGGTCGAGGTAATATAAAAATGTCCACCATACAGTAAGCTTACACAGTAAGGCCATAGTAAACGTACATGGCAAAGTCACTGTAAGGTTACAGTAAGCTTACACGGCAAGTTTTCAAAGGTATCAATAAATAATTTTTTTTAAATATTTATGCGCAGTAGCTCTCTATGGCATTTACGAATGCGCAGTAAATTTTTTTAATCAAACCCTACCGGGGTTTTTTATATAAATGACAAAATAAATATAATTGTGCAAAACAATTTATTGTTTACTGTAAGTTGATAAATTAATACTTTGTTATTTGTTAGCAATTAATATAAGCTTACCGTGTAAGCTTACCATGACTTTACCATGTAAGTTTACCATGGCATTACTGTGTAAGCTTACTGTATGGCGGACATTTTTATATTACCTCGACCTTACCTAAAGCTTACAGGGTTAGCTTACCAAAAATTACATGTAAGCTTGAGGTAAGCTTACAGAAATATATTGTGCTGTGTGGGATGGTTTCAAGTGTGTTACTTTATTTGGCACAAGTTTGGAGTTTGAGGTATTTTGAGGACATGGAGTGGGTTCAAACCACATTCTATAAAAAACTATTGCATATTCTAAAATGTTCACCGAATTATGCTATAAGAGTTGAGACCGGAAGTACTAGAATATCGGTGCGTATCTTTCGCTTTTTGCTCAATTGGATTGAAAAAATTTTAAAAATGAGTGATGTTCGATATCCAAAAAAATGTGTTTTAAGATTGAGAGAGCTTAGTAAACGAGATGATAGTAAATTGCGATTTAATTGGGCGCTTCAGGTAGGAAGTATCTTTGATGGCATAGAGGAGAGGGAAAGTTGGGACTCATTGAATCTTGAGTTAATCCAAAAGAATAAAGAAAAATGGTTAAAAAAGTATGAATAAAAACTATGCAGAAGAACCTTCGGAGAACCAGCTCTTCCTCTTCTCTTTGTATTTATCCATATTTTAATACATGTAAAGGTCCACAGGAATATTTTAAATTCAAAGTTCCTTATAAATTTATTTCTATTTTTGCACAGCTTAGATTATTGAATAAATATCAACCTAGAATTATTGTACAAGGAAAATACCTTAGCTTAAAAATGAATTCCTTTTGTGAATTTTGTCATGGGGAGATAAACGGAATTGAATATACACTACATGTTTTAATTGAGTGTACAAGGAAAATACCTTAGCTTAAAAATGAATTCCTTTTGTGAATTTTGTCATGGGGAGATAAACGGAATTGAATATACACTACATGTTTTAATTGAGTGTGCAGCTATAAGAGCAAAAAGAAGTATGTACATAAAGGATTCAGTGGACTTTGAGGAAGTGAGTGATTCATGGATTAAAATTTTGAGTAAACCTGACACCAATGTAAAACTTTAATTTAATTTAATTAAAAGCTTTAATTTAAAGCTCTCTAAGTAAAGATGGGAAAATGGAGTGCAGTGAAATTAAAGTTCTTTGAAAGAAGGTTGCAGGAGGAATGGATAAGAGGAAGAGAAGAAGAAAAGGTCGATGAGAGAATAGAACGAGTAAGGAAGAATATTGAAAAGCTAAAGAAGGACATGGGAAAGGAGGTAGAAAGTGAAGAAAGAAGGAAAGGGTGGTGGCATGAGGAGTGCGCTGCGAGTAGGAATCGGATGAAGGTAAACATTAAAGAGTGAAGGAAAGGTAGAATCAGCAGGGAAGAGTACAAAAGGAGGCAGAGAGATCATGGGAAGATGCTGAAGTATAAGAAAGAGGAGGAGAGAAAAAGATTTATGGAAGAGGTGGAAAAGGCGGTTAGAGAGGGAAGGGAGTGGGAAGTTATAAATAGGGAAAGAAAAAGGAGAGAAATGGTAGATAGGAGCATTGGAATGGAGGAATGGACGAAATACTTTAAAGGATTAAGTGGTGGAGTGGATAACAGAGTGGTGGGTGAGAGAAGGAAAGTGACGCAAGAGGATGGGATTACTGAGATAATCATAGAGGAGGTGGAAGCAGCGATATCTGGGTTGAAAAGAAACAAAGCAGCTGGTCAGGATGAAATTGAAGCGAAGAGTATGAAATACGGGGGGAGGTGGTAAAAAGAGCTGTATATTTTAAATAAGGTGTGGAAAGGAGAGGGGTGGCCAAAGGATTAGAAGTTGGGGTTAATAGTACCGTTTTTAAAAAAATGGAGAAGGGAAGAAAGTGGAAGACTATAGGGGGATCTCATTGATGCCGGTGGGTTACAAAATTTATGGGGAAATTCTAAGGAAAAGGCTGGAAGAGAGCGTTGAGAGGGTGGGGGGAATTCCACACAATCAGGCGGGTTTTAGAAAAGGGATGGGGACGATGGATCATATATATACACTATAACGTGATTGTTACTTTTTTAATCAATATATTATTTTTAATTCACTTTTACTACAATTAAGGATTTCACAATTTTATTTATTTCACGTTACTTGAATTTTTTATATTATTTAATTTTTATTAGTGACGCCAAGTTATTTTTATGGAAAATAACTAAACCATTTTAATGTAAGTTAAATTTGTAATATTACGCCTGCTGGCTCAGCCCGTTATTGTAATACGCTAATAACCCGCGGAGAGTAGGGGGGAAAGGATGAAGACACAATTAAAACACTTTACTTAATTTTATAACAACAAATTTTAATATTTCGATTGCATTTTATAATAATATATTCGGCAGAAGGCCGAATAAAATATTCACTTTTATTCTCTAATTTTTTTTATTATGTTATTCCGACCAATTATTACCTTAATCAAATTTTTATTATAATTTGTTAATTCAATTCTTTAATAAGTGCCGATCTGGCCGAAATTAATATTTCCACATCGGGAACTCACCGTCAATGTGCCGCCGACCTCGCATCGAGCCTCGTCCAGACATGATTCACTTTGAAGGTTTTATTTTTCAATGTACACAGTATAAAAACTTTCTAATGGCGTGTCGCCTTGTTTAGTACGAGAATGAGAATGAATTAAATGGCCAACCTGTCACTTTAGTCGGCGTCTCTCTTTTTTTTTGGCGATGAGTCCCAGTGAAAGTAACTAATACACTTTCTATTAGTCGATAATCATTATATCTCCGGTCGATCAATTCATTGATGCCGGAGGGTAAAGTAGAACGCTATCGTGCCAGAAAGCATCGCAGCGCTCTCTATCCAAAATTGCCGTTCCCATTGTTGTGACAGCTGACTATACCAGTGTATTTTCGTTTTCCCGGTGCTCTTGAATATTCAGGAATCTCTTTCGAATATATACACCGGGAAATACTTCCCTTGTGGTAAGCATCAAATTCCTCTTGTTATGTAGAAACGTCCACTTATTTTGTTTAGTCGGAGAATCACTCCGCTCGAAATGGTCAAATTTCATGAAAAGGCAAAAATAAACAATCATGATGTGAACAACATAATTTGGCTTTCCTTTGTACGATCTGACGAGTTAACAGGTTCCAGTATCAGTTTTATTTAATTATCGTTTAATTCAATATTTACATTTTTATATTAATTATAATAATTTCAATTTATTTTTCAGGAATAAGGTGATTCCCACTCTGGAACTTATTCCCCTTACAAAAAAATATTCCCTACTACTATAATAATAACAAAAAAACAATATTGTGACTGGCATAAAATGCCACGTCACAACACTAAATTATTTAATTAACAGAAATTTAAAAAGGGAGAAAGGGAAATTACTGGGGTTATTTGTGGATTTTAAAGCGGCATTCCCATCGGTGAACAGGATGATCTTGTGGAAAACGCTAAAGGAGAGGGGTATAGAGGACGGACTGATAGAGATTTGTTTTTGTATTAGTGCGTTTGTATTAGAATAAGGTTGTTGTAATTAGATTTAAGGAAATATGCATTTGGAGCCTCGAACCCTACGTTATGGCAGGGAAAGTAAATAAACATTAAATTAACTTTTTTTATTGAAGAGAGAGAAAAAACAGATATTCCTATTTTTAATTAAATTACATTAATTTTAATGTCATTTTATTTACTTTATGTTCTCTAATTTTAATAATTTAATTTAATTTTTTAAATTATGTCATTTATTTTTATCAATATTATTTTATTTTTTTATTTTATATTTAAAATTCCATACATATTTTTAAAATAAATTTTTATTTTTTTATATGATTAAAAATATTCAAGTGTTAAATATTTTACGATTATCTATAAGTTTACCTGCATCCACATTTGTATTAACATTTTCAATATTTCTATTATCCGTTTCGTTGTTGATTGGATCATTGTTGACTTCACTACTATCACTTTCCAGCTAATTACACAGCCCCACAAAAAGAAGTGTCATGTAATATTGACCGGCATACCCTAACCCTATGTATTTTGACGCGCAGAACACGAATCCGAAGTCCATTTTGCTCCATCACGTCAGGATTTTCTTCTAACCTCAAAAAACATGTCGAATTTTGAGAAGTAGGCGATTTTTTTAAAAATTGATGTATTAACTTCAAACTTGGTATCTGGGGGTTTTTTGTGTCGCTGATTACGAATCTGAAGTTAGATTTTCAAAATCCAAAATGGCGGATCCAATATGGCGGACGAATTTTGAAAAAAATTTTAAGATTTACTTCAAACTTGGTATCTAGGGGTTTTTGGGTCGCTGATTACGAATCTGATGTCAGATTTCCGAAATTTGATATGTCTGATTAAATATTAAGAAATTATTTTTAAAAAATTGTCAGATTTTTATAAAATTTAGTATCTACAGGTTTTCTAAGTTGTTGACAAGTAACACTAGGGAAGTGCTGTACTCCGTTTTTTCTAAAACTTGGCAGTTTTGTAGTTTTTTGAAAACAATTTGACACGTATTTTTTTTTGTTTTTCCCCAAAAGCTGATTTATGGGGGGGAAATACCCCTTGAATTTATTTTTTGGTAGGGGGACATTATTTGACGAAATTTTTTAAAAATTAATGTGCAATAGTGTATCTGGGGGTTATTTGGTCGATGAGTAAGAAACTGATGTCAGTTTACAATAATTCAAAACGGCATATCCAACATGGACTTCTGTCGGCCATATTCGATACGCCATTTTGAATTATTGAAAACTGACATCCAATTCGTACTTATCGACCCAAAAACCCCCAGATGCACATTAATTTTTAAAAAAATTTTGTAAAATAATGTCCCCCCTGGCGGATTGGGAAAACCGAGTTGTAACCGAATTGGGTTACGATTCGGTTACGATTCGATTACGTTTCGGTTCATTGTGAAATATTATCGTTAATCGACGAAATATGTAGTAAATAACTATTAGGAATGGTTAATATACATTTAGAGTGTTTATTTATGCAATAATAATGATAAATTAAGATATAATTAATTAATAATAAGTGTTTTAAGTGTACAGTGCATACACTTGTTGAATTACCATATATAATAATATTTATTTACTCTCTCTGCATACGCAGAGTTCGAGACTCCCAAATACAAAACTTCCACTTAACCTAAATACATAAATCCTTAACCTAATCGCAAAACTTAATCTAACTTAAATCTATCAAATTTATATCCGCCAATGTGCCAGGGCTTCCGTTTCCAGTTTCAATTGCCCTTTTTGGCTTTGTCCCCCAAAGAAAATATAAACAAAACGCCCACCCCTTAATTAACAACCCCCCATTCTTTCTTTTCTCATTCTTTCTAAGCCTTTCTTCCACCTTTCACCCTGTCCATTCTCTTCTAAAATCCAACATACTCTTTCCCCCACTCCTTTTCCCTCATCCATTCCTCCCACACATCTATCCAACACGTGCGCCCAGCTCTCTCTTTCATACCCACATATTCTACATTTTTTCTCAAACTCATCCATCCAATACTTACATTCTTTCATACCTTCACCCATTCTGAACCTGCACACCCTATTCCATTCTTCAAATTTCTTTTTCGTCTCCAGATACCCCGGTAACCCTTCCCCTCTCACCATCCTGTACCATCTATTGTAACGCGATCCAACTATCCTTTCCCACCTTTGCTGCTTGTCCCTCCTACTCCAACCATCCTTTACATCTCCTTCCACCTCACTCCATCTTCTTCCTTCCTCCATAGCCCCTCTTCTCTCTCTCTCCCATCCTGATACATCCTTCCTTCCTCTCCTTACTCCTTCTTCCACCAAAGCCCAGCACGCCTGTGTCACTCTACTCCCCTTCCCCTGTTTTAGCTTTTCCTCTAACCCCATCGCTCTTCTTCTCTGCCTTATGACCAGCTTTTCCCTACCCAATTCCTCCCTTAGCATATACCCTGGACATTTCTCATCCACTCCCATGGTCCATCTCAGAAACCTCTCATGCAATCTTTCCAATTTCTCACTCTCTCTCCACCCCCATATTTCTACCCCATAACTTATAACCGACCATACTAGCACGTCAAACAACCAAATTCTCTTTCTCCAATCATTCTTAAATCTTCTTTCCCCAATCCCCCATACTTGCTTCATCACTCTCCCCCCTTTCTCAATCCTCCTACTCACATTCAAATCCTGACTCCCATTCCATTTAAACCAATATCCCAAATAACAAAACTCACTCACTTCCTCCACGCTTTTCCCATTCATACTCCACACTTCCTCATCCCTCCCTCTTTTCTTTCTAAATCTCATAACTTTCGTTTTTTCCACATTCACCCATAAATCTCTTTCTCTCACATACAACTCAAACTCTCTCATCAACAATCTCAAACCACTCTCCTCATCTGCCATTAATACCACATCTTCCGCATACGCCAGGGTATACACTCTTCCCTTCCCTAAAATAACTCCCCCCTTCCCTCTCTTTCTCATCCTCTCCTCTAAGTCGGCCATCAACAAGTTGAATAAAACAGGGCTCAACAGACACCCCTGCCTCAACCCCCTCCCCAACCAAAAATCCTTCCCTAATTCCTCCCCTATTTTCACTCTTTCTCTTGTCTCCTCATAGCACTCCTTCACTCTTTCAATTAAACCCTGCTCAAGCCCCAATTTTTCTAAAACCCTCCATAACACCCCCCTATTCACCGATGGGAACGCCGCCTTTAGGTCCACAAACAGAGATACCAGCTTCCCTTTTTCCTTTTGGAGATTCCTGCTCACCAGATAATTCAACACATAGATGTTATCCACTGTGCCCATACCCTTCCTAAATCCGGTCTGGTTGTGCGGAATACATCCCAAATCTTCCACCCTGTCCTCCAATCTCTTCCTGAGAATCTCGGCGTAAACTTTGTATCCCACCGGCATCAGTGTTACACCTCTATAATCCTCCACCTTCCTCCCACTACCCTTCTTTACTATTGGCACTATCCAGCCCGTCTTCCACTCTTCCGGCCAACCTTCACCTTCCCATACCTTGTTCATTATTTGCCACAATTCCTGCCTTACAGCCTCCCCTCCATATTTTAGACTTTCTCCTTCTATCCCATCTCCTCCTGTTGCCTTGTTCTTCTTTAATCTCCCAATTGCTGCATCCACCTCGTCCCTACTTATCCCACCCATCTCTATCTCCCTACCCCTTCTTCTCCCTTCACCTCTTATTCTATTATCCATTTCCCCACTTAATCCCTTGAAATACTCCGTCCACTCCTCCATCTTGATCTCCCTGTTCACCCCTTTACCCTTACCTCTTTCCCTATTAATCACCTCCCATTCTCTACCCTCTTCTATCGCCTTCTCTACCTCTTCCAAGAATCTCACTTTTCCTTCCTCTCTTTTCCTTTTCACCAGCTTCTCATGTCCCTTATGTTTCCAGTTGTACTCCTTCCTCTCCATCCTCCCTCTCCTCCATTCCCTTATATATCCCCTCATCTCCTCTCTACTTCTTTCACACTCCTCATCCCACCACCCTTTTCTCTCATTTTTAACACCCACTCCCTCCATCTCTTTTCTAACTCCTTCTATTACCGCCTTCAACCTTTTTAATCTCTCATCCACTCCCCCTTCTCCTTCCAGCTCTATGCCTTTAATCTGCATCCTTCTCTCAAATTCTAACAACCTCTCAATACTCCATTTTCCCATTTTCTCTTTTCTAACCTCATCGTTATTTCTACTTTTTCTCGCTTTCCTCTTCCTTAACTTCTCTTTCAACTCCACTACCAGCGGAAAATGTCCGGAGTCCACTTCACTTCCTACCTCCATTCTTTTGATCCCTGCCCTTGTCCTCTCATCTGCTAGCACATAATCTATTACTGTTTCCCCCCTACCCACAAACGTAATTTCCCCCTTCTCATCACCTTCGACACTCCCGTTACAAATTGCCCATCCACGTTCCCCTAACAAACTTAACAGTTCTCTTCCTTCACCATCCACCTCCTTATGCTTGGAATTTCTATTATATTTATTCTCCTCTTCGTTCCACGTTCCTCCTCCTCCCAGTTCCCCGGTCCACGCATTGAAATCCCCACCCATTAATACCTTCTCATCTTTCCCTTTCTCCACCCAACTCTCCACCACTTTCCATCCTTTTCTATCCCCCCTTCTCCTATAAATTCCTACAACTGTTAACATCTCCTTATCGATCTTCATCCTCCTTACCATGACTCCTTCCTCCTGATGCCTTTCTTCTTTCATTTCTTCTGTTCCTACCCTTACCCCCGAGATCATCCCTCCCGCACTCCTTCCCTTTATTTTATCCCTCTTCGCTACCTGCACCTCCCATCTAAATCCTTTTGGTAATTTCCTCTTTACGACTTCCCACTCCTTCTCTTCTGTCCACGTTTCACTCAGCATTACAACATCCCATTTATCCAAACTCCTCCAAAAACCCTCCTCCTTATTCTTCCACCCTGTTATATTCCAAAAAACAATTTTTATTCCACTACCTCCTCTTTCTCCCCCTCCTTTGTATTCTCCACGCTTTCCCCAAACCCCCCTCCTCTTTTTCTTTCAACTCCTGCTGTTATATCCTCCACCGTCCATCTGCTCCCCTCCACCCATATACAGTCTCTACCTATCTGCACCTTCCTGCCCTTCCTCATCTCTTCCCATGCTTTTTCTCTTAATAGCCATTCATTCCTTCTCTCTCCCCATAATTTATCCTCCTCTATCCTCTCCTTTCTTCCCTTCAACTTATATTTATTCGCCATCACCTCTCTTCTTTCTTCCTCACATCCTAGCTGCACTATCCATATCTTAGGTGTCTCTTTTTCCACCCCGTCTATTCCCTTTATGCTCCTGATATTCACCTTTACCCCTATATCCTTTAAAAGTTTCTCAATCTCCTTTCTTCCCTCATCTTTTTTCACCCTCATTCCTCTTATGGCGATACCACTCTTTCTTTTTTCCCTCTCCATCTGATCCACCTTCCTCGTTAGTTCTTTCACTTTCTCTTCCAACCCTTCTCCGCTCTTCCTCTTGCACCCATTCCCCCCAGCATCACTTATCTCTCGTTCCTCCAACCTCTCCACCCTTATCTCCAGCTTTCTCCTCTCCTCTTTTCCTTCTTTTACCATTTTCTCTTGATCCAACTCCAACACTTCCAATTTTTCCAGCATCTCTCCTTTCTCTCTTTTCCATACTCTTTCCCATTCTTCCCACATGTTTCTAATCCTTCCAATCTCACCCCTAATTTCCTCCATCTTTCCATCCCTTAACCTTCCCTGATCATTGTTTTCTTTCAACTCCTTACTTAATCTCTCCATCCTTACATTTGTTTCCTCTCCTATTTTCATCATTACTCTCATAAACTCTTCCAACTCTCCCCCCACTTTCTCGGATTCCTTTTTCTTCACTCCTTCCTCTTCCTCCTTTTCTTCGTCCCCCTCCCTATCCTCCTTCACTAAACTTTTCCTCTCCCTTACTTTGTTTTGCAACATTGCAACGGAAGCCCGAATTACCATATATATGTATATTACCATCAGCGGCAGCTGTGATACGCGCGTTAAACCCTAGATGGCGTTAAGGATGACTTTGTGAATGAATTTCTAAAATTAAGCCCTTGAGTGTCAAATGTGTAAGTGAATATATAAGTTTTAAAAAATAGATCAATTTATTAAAACAACTTTTTTGATTTGTACAAATATAAAAATAAAATTTTTATAACGAACAAAAATTTTTTTATTGAGAAAAAGTTTTTTTTGTGTCAAAATTAATCTTTCTCATTTAATTGAGAAAAAAAATTTTTTTAGGGAAAAAATTTTTTATTAAGAATAAAAAAAATTTTTTTGGAAAAAAGTTTTTTTCAAAATTAATCTTTCTAATTTTATTGATAAAAAAAAATTTTATTAAGAAAAAAAATGTTCATTTTTGTTATTTGTTTAATTATTATTATTATTATATTATTTAATCAATTAAATATACTAAATTATTCAATTTTTTATTCTTAAAAAAAAAAATTTTCTTCAATGAAATGAGAAACATTAATTTTGACATAAAAAAATTTTTTTTCCCTAAGAAAATTTTTTTTCTCAATGAAATGAGAAAGATTAATTCTGACACAAAAATACTTTTTCTCATTAAAAAAATTTTTGTTCGTTATAAAATTTTTTTTTTTTATATTTGTACAAATCAAAAAAGTTGTTTTAATAAATTGATCTATTTTTTAAAACTTATATATTCACTTACACATTTGACACTTAAGGGCTTAATTTTAGAAATTCATTCACAAAGTCATCCTTAACGCAATCTAGGGTTTAACGCGCGTATCACAGCTGCCGCTGATGGTAATATGAGAGATTCTTTTTCAATCGCCCCAGCCCAAAAAGTCAATGTTCTGGGATTGGCTTCATACTTTGGTAAATTGTTGTCCTATATGATAGTAATAAATCCCTAAAATATAAACTCATTAAAAAAATATTTGTAGAAAGTAGAGGGGGTTGAAGTTTTGACGTTAAGGGTAACATTGTCATTTTCAAATCCGTATAACTATGACAAAAGTTAATGGATTTTAATTTATCTATAATGAATTTTATTGCATTTTTCACGTACTTTTCAAAAATGTATACGAAATTTAAAAAAAAAATTTTTTAACCCCTTTTTTTCAAAATCAACCCTTATTTTTCGATTTTCACCCCTTCGGGTATTTTTTTTTTTTTTTTTTTTTTTATTTTCATTGGAAAGCTGAGGTTTTTTCCGATGAGCTATGTAAATATGAAAATGGGACAACAATAATTTTGTGAGTAACAGAATATTAAAGTAGGCGGTGCCGATAAGGGGTGTACCTGCAGATCATCTTTGAGGATTTAGATAGGCACCGCCTAATTTAATATTATGTTTCTCACAAAATTATTGTTGTCCCATTTTCATATTTACATAGCTCATCGGAAAAAACCTCAGCTTTCCAATGAAAATAAAAAAAAAAAAAAAAAATACCCGAAGGGGTGAAAATCGAAAAATAAGGGTTGATTTTGAAAAAAAAGGGGTTAAAAATTTTTTTTTTTAAATTTCGTATACATTTTTGAAAAGTACGTGAAAAATGCAATAAAATTCATTATAGATAAATTAAAATCCATTAACTTTTGTCATAGTTATACGGATTTGAAAATGACAATGTTACCCTTAACGTCAAAACTTCAACCCCCTCTACTTTCTACAAATATTTTTTTAATGAGTTTATATTTTAGGGATTTATTACTATCATATAGGACAACAATTTACCAAAGTATGAAGCCAATCCCAGAACATTGACTTTTTGGGCTGGGGCGATTGAAAAAGAATCTCTCATATACATATATATGGTAATTCAACAAATGTATGCGCTGTACACATAAAACACTTATTATTAATTTTCAATTTCAATTTCAATTTCATTTATTAACGGGACATGCCCTTTCGTACAAAAGTACTCCTAAATTCTAATAGTTACGTAAGTAACAATACAAAATATAAAATATTAACTAAGTCTAGGTAGGCGCTATAATGGTTAAAGTTCAGTATAAGTTTGTACAGTAAAGAATAACATAAATCAAATCAAAGGAGAAGATTAATTTTGATAAATTGAATCTGCTTTACCATTATATCAATTAATTTCAAAAATAATTGTTAATAGCTCTCAAAATACTATCCAAGTTAACAGAGGTTTGTGAAGATTGAGAATTATTTGAAGGAGACAATGACCTAGGTAACGCACAGCTGGGATGATAAGGAAGATTACACTTCCTACACAAAGTAGGAATAGCACGTGTAATATCTTTACCACATTTTGCACAATTTTCAACACTAGAGGCCATTTTTGCACACAAATAATCGTTCAAATAAAAATAAAAAGTAAATTGAGCGAAAGCAGTTCCAATTTAAGTTACATAAACAAAAAACTTCACACAAGTATATCAGTCCAATGTTGGGTTAGAAAAATTCAAATCAGAGAGCCAAGTTAAGGCAAATGGTGCAGATAATAAAAAACTTCCACTAAAAACCAGCACAAAATAATGTTTATAACTATAAGGTTGTAAAAGAACAGACCAAACTTAAACCGTTTTATTTAAACAAAATCAACCGAGACACATGTGAACACGTGTTTAGTAGCTGCCACCTAGCGGCATTATTAATTATATCTTAATTTATTATTATTATTAAATAAATAAGCATTCTAAATGTATATTAACCATTCCTAATAGTTATTAACTACATATTTCGCCGATTAACGATAATATTTCACAATGAACCGAAACGTAACCCAATTCGGTTACAACTCGGTTTTCCCAATCCGCCAGGGCCCCTACCAAAAAAAAATTCAAGGGGTATTTCCCCCCCCCATAAATCAGCTTTTGGGAAAAAACAAAAAAATACGTGTCAAATTGTTTTTAAAAAACTACAAAACTGCCAAGTTTCAGAAAAAACGGCGTACGGCACTTCCCTAATGTTACTTGTCAGCAAGTTAGAAAACCTGTAAATACCAAATTTCATAAAAATCTGACAATTTTTTAAAAATAATTCCTTAATATTGAATCAGACATATCTAATTTCGATAATCTGACGTCAGATTCGTAATCAGCGACCCAAAAAACCCCTAGATACCAAGTTTGAAGTAAATAAATAAATTTTTTTAAAAATCGCTTGTCTCAAAATCCGACATGTTTTTTGAGGTTAGAAAAAAATCCTGACGTGATGGAGCAAAACGGACTTCGAATTTGTGTTCAGCGCGTCAAAATACATAGGGATAGGGTTTTCCGGTCAAAAGTACATGACACTTTTTTTTTGTGGGGCTGTTATTAAAATTCATATATTTTAACATTTTATCTTTCTGTTTAAAAAAAATTCTGTCATTTTATTGGATAAAATTAAATACATGAAAAAATGTACTGTATAGAATTGTTCCAAAAATTGATTTATTGTAAAAATTGTATCCACTAAATAATAATAAAAACAAATTTTCCAGAAGAAGAGTCAAACGAATAATCATAAATTTTTTAACCTACAAAGATTATACAATTTTTTACAACTTTATGTGTTAATAAATAATACTATCCAAAAAAATAAAATAATTTAAAATATTAAAAATACAATTTTTTAAATTTTATTTTGACACTTACTGAATCTACAATCTTCGAATCAGCAGAATCTTCTGCTAAACGTTTTGCGATCCTTAATTGAGTTCGCCTACTAAAATTCTCAAAGTTCGCATTTTGAGACATTGTAATAAATAAAATTATATTAAAAATACTTTTTAGTTTTATCTTGTTTAAGAAAAAAAACAACAAATATATGGATTTATCTTTACGTTTGACAGTTAGTTTTTAATGCATAAATGTTAACAAATCGTAATTTTTAATAAGTGAATCAGATGTTTTTTTAACCAAAAACATCGAAACACTTTTTCCTTTGGTTACCAATGGCAACGATATTTAAAATTTTCATCTGTTTGAATCATTCGAATTTGTCTAATTTGAGTTTTGACGTAAGCTATTTTGTATGAATCAAAAGTAATTGAAATATGGCAGCAAAAATGTTTATATTACTACAATGGGTAAAAAAATCTTGTGAAGTGATAGTTATGGAAGAGCCTTCGAATTTAAAAGAATTTAACGAAGGTGACATTGTTGTGGTTGAATATCCCCAGAAGGGATTATTTAAAGGAACCCTTCTCAGAAGAAGTGGTAATTATATGTTTATGTATATTTTAATTAAATAAAATTAATATATTTTCATGTAATTATTATATAAATTATTTTATTTTTTACTTGTAATTAATAATTATTAATTATAATAATAAAAAAATGAATATATATATATATATGGGACGTTTCACGTCAACCGGCCCAAAGCTATGTCCAAAATTCTATGCAATAAAAGTAAACATGTAATAGATGAAAATACTCGTAAACTCATCCCCTTTCAATTGCAAAGTGGCAGAATTGAAAATTCAAAATGGCGTCCTTACTATGTCAAGTGGAAGCGGCTAACTTCAGAAATAAGTAATTATGTTTATTAATTTCTTTTAAAAAATTATGCAAAAATTTTAGGTCACCACATATTTCAATGTTTTTGGGGTCGCTGATTACGAATCTGAAGTCAGTTTTTCAAAATTCAAAATGGCGGATCCAATATGGCGGATTTTTTTTTTTAAATTAATTGAATTTGCTTGAAACTTGCTACTCGGGGGTTTTCGAGGTCGCTGATTACGAATCTGAAGTCAGTTTTTCAAAATTCAAAATGGCGGATCCAATATGGCGGATTATTTTTTAAAAATTTATTGAATTTACTTGAAACTTGTTACTCAGGGGTTTTCGAGGTCGCTGATTACGAATCTGAAGTCAGTTTTTCAAAATTCAGAATGGCGGATTTAATATGACGGACGAATTTTTAAAAATTGATTGAATTTGATTGAAACTTTTTACTTGGGAGTTTTGGAGGTCGCTGATTATGAATCTGAAGTCCTAGCGTTCTGAGATGCCTGAGGTCTTCCTCAAACACAACTTTTCCTTAATTTTTCTTTACCCCCTGCTATGATTTAGAAGGATATTAGGTACAATATTTGTAGATAAAATTATTCACCTTGTTGCGAGTCAAAGAAACTGTATAAATCGAAAGGAAGAAAACGAATAATCAAATAATGTGGCTGATTCAGTGCATTTCATTATTAACTGATTAACTGAGTTTTAGTAACTTTTTAAATGCGGCTGTAATAATAATTTTTTTCATGAATGTTCATGTAAGTAGTAAGAACATTTGAGCATCGTAAAAACATGGACGATATCTAAATTATAAATGAGCTTATTCAGACTTCGTAAGATATGTTTTAGCGATTGTCATTTTTTTCACGATGTTCAAATGTTTTTATTAAACCCTCAGTGTGTCAACTGTAAAGGATCATGTGATGGCATAGGAGCTATTTTAAAGAGAGAAGCCACTCGTGCTAGCTTGCAATCCTCACCAGACAAAGCCATTTTAAATGCAGAGACTCTTTACCAATGGGCTAAGCAAAATATCAAGACTTCGCAGATTTTCTTTTACAACAAGCAACAACACGAGAGAGTGAAACGAAAACTTGCTAGTAGATTTTCTAGAGCACCTAGTGTTACAAAAATTCAATCTGCTCATTCTTTTATTGTAACATCAGAAGAACAATTAAAAATATTCAAATATTCAAATGCACCTCATCCTATTGCAGTTATGCAATATTAAAATATAATTACATTGGTTTGGATGTATTTTGTAAATTTAATTCAAACGGCCTTTTTTAAGGCTACCAAAAAATTATGGTTTAAAAATTAAAACAATCAGCCTTTGTCAAGGCTACCACATTCTTACAGTTCATAATTATAACAATCGGCCTTTTTAAAGGCCACAAAGTAATTATATTGGATTTGCCATTTTGAATTTTGAAAAACTGTCTTCTGATTCGTAATCAGCGACCTCGGAAACCCCCGAGTAACAAGTTTCAATCAAATTCAATGAATATTTAAAAAAAATCCGCCATATTGGATCCGCCATTTTTAATTTAGAAAAACTGACTTCTGATTCGTAATCACGAACCTCGGAAACCCCCGGGTAACAAGTTTCAATCAAATTCAATGAATTTTTAAAAAATAATCCGCCATATTGGATCCGCCATTTTTAATTTTGAAAAACTGACTTCAGATTCGTAATCAGCGACCTCGGAAACCCCCGGGTAACAAGTTTCAATCAAATTCAATGAATTTTTAAAAAATAATCCGCCATATTGGATCCGCCATTTTTAATTTTGAAAAACTGACTTCAGATTCGTAATCAGCGACTTCGAAAACCCCCGAGTAACAAGTTACAAGCAAATTCAATTATTTTTAAAAAATAATCCGCATATTGGATCCGCCATTTTGAATTTTGAAAAACTGACTTCAGATTCGTAATCAGCGACCTCAAAAACATTAAAATATGTGGTGACCTAAAATTTTTGCATAATTTTCTAAAAGAAATTAATAAATATATTTACTTATTTCTGAAGTTAGCCGCTTCCACTTGACATAGTAAGGACGCCTTTTTGAATTTTCAATTCTGCCACTTTGCAATTGAAAGTGGATGAGTTTACTAGTATTTTCATGTATTACATGTTTATTTTTATTGCATAGAATTTTGGACATAGCTTTGGGCCGGTTGACGTGAAACGTCCCATATACATAATAAAAATAAAATTATTATTTTTCTGCTATTTTTGTTATCACCCTTTATTTTTCACAAATTTGAAACAAGTTGTAAATTCAAATGTTAATTACATGAACATTTTGCAAAATGAGGAAGCAAAAAAATTTGCTTCTTCGTGGAGAAAGCATTAACTTTGAAATAAACATACAAAAATAATATAATATATATATAAATAATATAACCTATAGATTTGAGTTAAATTTAAAAGAATTAATGAAAGTTAAAAAATCAAAAATTCACATTTTAGCTGTTTCTGAAAATTAATGAAAAATAATATATAATTTATAATTATTTACAATTATATCGGTTTGTTTCAATGCAAGGAACACAAATATTTTATATTTGAACTTGAATTTAAATAAATACAAAATTTTTCAGCTAAAATGGGAATTTTTTTTTTAACTTTCATTAATTCTTTAAATTTAAATTGAAACTATACTTTATATATACCAATCGATTTGTCTTGACGTAAGGAATACGATTTTATTATTTATAACCTTTAATTCTATTCAAAAATTTTTCGATTAAAAAAAAATTTTTTGAAAAAAGACGATAAAATTTTTTTTCTTGGTTACTTTTAAAAATCCTTTGGTTAGATTTGAGATATTAATATGATAAATGAGCCTACCAAATTTTATCTAAATTCATTAAAACCTGTTAAAGTTATCGTCTAAACAAAAAAGGGATCCACACATACACACACATACATACATCCGGACAATTGATCAGGATTTCATATAACATGTTTCTATATACAAAAAAATTTTTTTCCGCCACTTTAAAAATTTTTATAAACGAAAGGACTACAAAGCTTCCTTTACGAGGAAGCAAAATTATTGTAAAAAATCAAGTAAACTTCACAAAATATTGTTTTAGAATCGAAAGATTATTTAGAAAAAATAAGTAAACAATTGAATAAGGATGGATCATTTGTTGAAACAAAAAAAGTCAAGAGTAAGGAATTAAAAGAAAAATCAAAGGAAGAAAGAGCACAGGAAAATTTAAAGAAAAAGATGAGAGCTCGAACAAAAAAACTTTTTGCACAAAATGTCCTTGCTAAAATGACTCCAATTTGTGGTAATATAAATTATTCTGCTAATACATATAATAATATAATTAAAAATAAAACTACAATAACATTACGCTTTCTAAAAAAAGATGGAACGAAATCCGAAGAAAATGTGAAAGAATCTGTTTGTAACAAAGAAAAATTGCAAAGGAAAGGACACGAACGGAGCACGGAAATTAATGGAAAAGAGAAAGGAACTGAAGATGGTAAAAATTTATTTTACATTTAAAAAAATTATAAAAAATTTAAATATTTTAATTTACATGTATAAATAGATTATATTTACATGTGGAAAGATATCCGGAAAAATTCCGGAAGTTACTTTTGAAAAATTTCTGAAAAAGTTTTACGGATTTTGTCCAAAAAATTTCTGGAAATCAAACATATATATTATTTCCGAAATTCAGAAACTTTCCAGAAATGAAAAATTTGCAGAAAAGGCTGAGATATACATTATTAAAGAATTTAAAAACGAATAATAATGTTTAAAAACTTTGATAGGTGCAAACAAGAAAGGTGGCGACAAAACACGAAATCCGGTCACAAAAATTGAATCCCAAAAGCAATTTAAAAAAATAGCAAATCCCAGAAAGAGAAAAGTGAATCTAACAGAAAGAAACATTGAAATTGATAGTTCATCAGACGAAGAGAACGCCTCAATTGGAGGCAATGGAAAGATAGTATCGTTAGATGGAAAATCATTAATTAATGGAGGTTTAAATACACTAACAATTTTCTATTAACATTAATTTATCACAAATTTCTCATATTAACAATTTTAATTAATTCTAAAAATTTCTCAAATGGATCACTTAAAATCAATCACCAATTTATAAAACTTAAAAAGGGTTTTTTCGTCATGGAATGCTGTATTCAAAAATAATATTTGCTCCAAATATTTACTATTTTTAAGTACTTTGTATATTATTTATTTACAAAATTTTATTAAAAAATGATGTTCTTCAAGCCCCACGAAAAATTGAAAAAATGTTTTATATTCTACATACACTTCTGAGTATAAAACAGTTAATCTGAGTATAAAACAGTTAGGAAAAATATCATTAATAAGAAATACGTTAATTAACAATAATTATTTAATTATGTAACATTTGTATAATTAATCATTGTGCTTTATTGAAAACGATGTCCAATTATAGCGTTCAACTCCAGTCCCCTTACGCGTGATTATTATTTATAACAAATAATAATTATTGTTATTATTTTAAAATTTTATAAACAAATAATAATTATTGTTAATTAATTTATTTCTTATAGAATGACATTTTTTCTTAACGGTCTTATACTTAGAAATGTATATGGAATATGAAACATTTTAAATCTGGTGCGACATGAACACAATTTTTTATTAAAATTGTTAATAACTTTTGCAAATTTTTTTACTCTAATAATTTTAGAAACCTATTTTTATCACATTATAATTAAAAAAAATTATTTTAATTTGAAAATTATTTAATTTAACAATTTTTTGGTGATTCATTTGAGGAATTCTGAATTAAAACAAACAAAAAATTGGATAATAATAGTAACAATACTAATAATCATAAGTTTTAAAAACTTCAATAGGTGCAATTAAAAAAAGTGGCGCCAAAACACGATGTACGGACACGAAAATTGAAAATGTTAAGCAAGTCAAAAAAATTTCAATCCCTAGAAAGAAGAAAATGAATGCAACAGAAGACAAAATAGAAATTGACAACACTACATCTGATGAAGATAATTTTTCAAATGTAGGCAATGAAAAAGTAATATTGGTTGATAAAGAAGCATTAATTAAAGGAGGTATAATACATTGAAATCCTACTATTAACATAGAATATTTATAATTTTCTGAGAGTAATAATTTTATTCTTTTCTAAAAATTTCGTTTGCTATATTTAGATGTCATAGAATATCAAAAGATTGAAATGAAATCAGATACAGAAAAGTTATTAACTGTAACAGAGGAAGAAATTGTAATCAGTCGAAACGAAATTACAACTAAAAATGGTAAAGTTAATTAAATACTTATTTTTAATACCAGTAAAACATTAAATTAATAACAATAATATTATTAAATATATACAGTCAAAAAATTTGGATCCAAAAAGGATAATAAGGGAGCGTTCACAAATTACGTAACGTTTTTTTTATTAATTTTGACCCCCCCCTCCCCATGTAACACGTTATTGCATACATTAGCGCCATTTTTTCTGCTGTCCGTAACAAAGTGCTTGACCCCCCCACCCCCAAAAAATGTTACGTAATTTTTAAACGCTCCCTAAGGGAACGGAAAACAAAAACCAAATACAAGACAAAAAAATCCAAGTTTAGAAAATAAAGAATCAAATACAGCTGACAACAAAATTGAAATTAAAGAGAATAAAAATGGTCAAAAATTTGCAAAGTCAAGTAAAATGGATCAAACAAGGAAATCGTATCAAATGGAAAAATAGTGAATCAAAATTTTTAGATGAAATAGGAACAATAATTACAGGAGTTAAATACACTAAAAAATTACTATTAAAAACAACTGTTTTTAATAGTAATTTTTGTAATTGCAATTAACTAATTACAATTATTTAAAATAAAAAAATTTAATTTTGTTTAAATTCTAAATAAAATATTTAGATGACACAGAATGTTCTGAAATTGAAACGGACAACATTCCATCTAATATGGAAGATTCAATGACTGCAACAAGTGAAGAAATAATGAGTCCAAACAATGGACAAGCAATGGAATTTGACAACACAGTTGAAGATATAGTAGAAGATGGTTAATTAATTTGAATATTTATTTTAAACATCAACAAAAACATCATTATGTAAATAATATAATAATAATAATTTGTTTAAATTTATAGATACAGTTGGAATGAATGACGTCCAAAAACAGAATAAGAGAATGAAACATAAAACACTAATACAGACTAAGAAAATGTCGAAATCTGAAAACAAAAAAATTAATCATGAATTATCATCATCTGATGAAGAAGACGTTTTAAATAGGAAAAAAAGAAAGAACTGTTAGAAGGAAAAGAGTCATTAATTGATAAAAGTAAATACACTAATTTTTAAAAATTTAAATATAAATCTAATTAAAAATACTGTTAAACTCAATTAATTACAATTTTTCAAAATTAAAATTTTAATTATTTTTAAAATAATTTTTTTCGTGTAAAATATTTAGATTTTGCAAAATCTCATGAGTTGAAATAACCCAGTAAAAAAAGATTTATTGAGCAAGCGATTTGGCTGATTGAGCAAGCCGTCTGCCCAATTGTCTAAACGACATTCGGACAATTCGACTGTTTGCTCAATCATCCAATGCATTATGCCCAATCACCAACATTGTATTTCGCGTCTAATAAAAGAAGAAATCGGTCCGAGTGTTGAGAAAATGATAAATCATGAATAATTATTGTTAAAAAGCAAGAAGTAATATATAAAAATACCTGAAATAAGAATAAATAACGAGTTTTGTAAAATGTTATTTTTTAGTTGACAGTCCACTGATGTAATATGAATTTTGTCGGTAAAAGTGAGGAGTATGATAAAGAGAAACGTTTCTTTATCGACTCGTGATACATTTCAATTGATAATAAAAAATTGTAGATTTCTTGTTTTTTTAAAAAATAAGGAGAAATTTCAATTGAGTATTTAAAAATAAATTTTAATTGATTTAATTTAATTTAATTAGTGGATTAATGAATCAGTGAAGTGAATTAAATTAAATTAGGTTAAATACATTGAATAGTGGTAAGTAATTATATTTTGTAAAATTATTATTTATTAATAGAATTATATTCTTTGTTAATTTGTCTAGTATTATTCTTTTTACAAAAAAATAAGTATAAATAAAAAAATGAGCCTCATAACAAGAATTATTTGGTCAATATTTTAGGAAGGTGTCATTTGAAGAAAATATTGAAAAAAAATTAAAAAATTTTACTGTTAATTTAAATTTTGATAAAAAAAAGACGCAAATAAAAATGTTTAAATTTAACTTAATAATAAATTGACCAATTATAATTAATTATTATTTTTCTCACAATTATCGTGATACTATATATATTTATAAAAAAAACCAGCATTTTTGCTTCATATGCCAAATATTTGAATAATTAGATGTTTTTTTTATTATAGAGCCGGGAGCATTATATGTTTTAGTGTAAATTATATTTTGATCCTTGATATATAAAAATAAAATTTTCTTTAAAATAATTGGATTAATTTAAATCTCCTATTTATTGTTTCTTTTAATAAAAATCCTATTTTATTTAATTAATTGAGTTTAATAATATAAATATATTATTATTAAATTCAATTATTTTACTTACCAGTTTTTATTTATACTTATTTTTTTAAAAAGAATAATACTAGACAAATTAACAAAGAATATAATTCTATTAATAAATAATAATTTTACAAAATATAATTACTTACCACTATTCAATGTATTTAACCTAATTTAATTTATTTCACTTCACTGATTCATTAATCCACTAATTAAATTAAATTAAATCAATTAAAATTTATTTTTAAATACTCAATTGAAATTTCTCCTTATTTTTTAAAAAAACAAGAAATCTACAATTTTTTATTATCAATTGAAATGTATCACGTGTCGATAAAGAAACGTTTCTCTTTATCATACTCCTCACTTTTACCGACAAAATTCATATTACATCAGTGCACTGTCAACTAAAAAATAACATTTTACAAAACTCGTTATTTATTCTTATTTCAGGTATTTTTATATATTACTTCTTGCTTTTTAACAATAATTATTCATGATTTATCATTTTCTCAACACTCGGACCGATTTCTTCTTTTATTAGACGCGAAATACAATGTTGGTGATTGGGCATAATGCATTGGATGATTGAGCAAACAGTCGAATTGTCCGAATGTCGTTTAGACAATTGGGCAGACGGCTTGCTCAATCAGCCAAATCGCTTGCTCAATAAATCTTTTTTTACTGGGAGAACACTTTACGTCAGATACAGAAGATTTAGTATCTGTGAATAATAAGGGAAAATTAGTGATGAGCGAAAACAAAGTTACAATCAAAGACGGTAAATTAATTTGAATAATATTTCTATTTTAAACAAATGTAAAATTTTAATAAACCCTGGCGGATTCGATTTGCGTAATGTCTACTTAACTAAGCGGACTTTAGGTAGACATTAGGTAGACATGTAAAAAAACGTATAAAAAAGCTATTAATCGACTTATTATGATAAAAAAAAGTTGATAAAAGGGTAAATGAATGTTTATAGAGTAAATTCGTACAAAATTTGTAATTAATAAAGCAATAAATAATTAATAATGAATGGAAATGTGCGCGAGGTACCTGATCAGTTCAGCTGTACAATTATTTTCGTGCTATTTTCATGAAAAGAATATAAATTAACTGCAAAAACAATTGATATTTATAAAAAAGTGTAAAATTGATTTAATTTTATTGTTTGCAATACGTATTATTAAATAATAATTAAGTTTTTATCAAATGTGAATAGTGTTGTGAAAACCTGTGAAAACTAATGAGTTACTACATTACCGATCGCATATGAGAGATGGCGCCACCAGTTTTTACAATACAGTGCGAGCATGTTTTCTTCCAAGCTTTTGCTTTGAAAGAAAATAAAAAGTGAATTTTAAAATGCAGAATAAAGTTATACAAATAATTATTGATTTCATAATTGTTTCTCGTCCAAAATTACGGACATGATTGCAGCTTTTTTGTTACACTCATCGAGAACTTTTTATTATCATATGCGATCGGTAATGTAGTAACTCATTAGTTTTCACAGGTTTTCACAACACTATTCACATTTGATAAAAACTTAATTATTATTTAATAATTCGTATTGCAAACAATAAAATTAAATCAATTTTACACTTTTTTATAAATATCAATTGTTTTTGCAGTTAATTTATATTCTTTTCATGAAAATAGCACGAAAATAATTGTACAGCTGAACTGATCAGGTACCTCGCGCACATTTCCATTCATTATTAATTATTTATTGCTTTATTAATTACAAATTTTGTACGAATTTACTCTATAAACATTTATTTACCCTTTTATCAACTTTTTTTTATCATAATAAGTCGATTAATAGCTTTTTTATACGTTTTTTTACATGTCTACCTAATGTCTACCTAAAGTCCGCTTAGTTAAGTAGACATTACGCAAATCGAATCCGCCAGGGAATTGTATTTTTATTTATAAATTCAATAATTTATAGACCTAAATTACTACAAACATTTTATTCAATAATGTATCGTAGAAAAATTTTTATGTAAAATTCAAAAAGTTTCATTGAAATATTGCCGCAAAGTTTTTTAAAAATTAAACTGACATAAGTGCAAAAACATTTTGTGCTGTTTTGTAAATGTTTTCATATTTATATGCATCTTTTTTGTTTTGTAGCCAAAGAAAGTGAAATTAAAGGAACAGACAAACAATCTAATACTGAAAGAATCAGATCCTTTTTTGAGGACCTTTTTGCGGACAGTAAAAAAATATATATTTCTTTATCTATCCTAAAATTCGTAACCTTTTTCTTACTTATTTACATTTAAGTCATAAATTAAGATAATTGTAATAGCTATTCATTCTCAATGATAAAATATTTTTAATGTATTAGTAACACTAGAAACTGTGACTTTTTGTGAAAAATTAGCATTTTACGCTAAAAAAGCATATGACGAAAAAAATAAATCAAATTCATCAGTAAGTTAACTTTCTTTCTTTTCTGTAAGCTTATAAAATTAAAATTTTACTTTAATTTAATTTTTTAATTTATACTATATATATACCTATATATATAATGTTTAAAGTATTGACTGTAAAAATAAAGTTCTAAACTAGAGCTCATTTTGGTACTAAAATAGAACCAAATTGCGATTTAATACCAAAATTGGTACTAAATTAATACCTTTCGTTTTACAGTGTTATTGAATATAAATCTAATCAGTGTAAAATTATTTCCGTTTAATGTAATACAACAAAATTATTTTCATATAATAGAAAATAACCAAGAATGTAAAATGTCAATCGATGACTAAATTAATAGAGAGTTCCAATGTTTGGATTAAACAGGATAAATTATTTTTAATGAAAAGATATAAGAAAGAACCAAGGGAATTAACTCAACAATTATTAATAGCACTGATAGGGGCGGAAGATTTAAAAACTATGACGGCACTTGGAAAAAGAGGAAGTAGTGTCGCTGTTCCTGATGATATAAGAACTGCAGTTTATAGTATCGAAGCATTTTTATTTAAAATCAACCTTTAATTATATATTCTGAAAGAAAAACATAAATAAATAAAACACGCCAAAAGGCTTCCAGAAAATGTTTTTAATAAATTTTCGGAGAGGTTATGGGAATTTTTCCGGAAATATATATATATATATATATATTTTGAATTTTCGAAAATTTTCCGGATGTTTCTGAAAAAAATTCCGACAACCTCTTTCGGAAATTTTCCAGTAGTCATTTCCAGATTTTTCCGGAAACCTTTCGAGATGGTAAAAAAATTCCATTTTTGTTTTTAACAAATATAACCCGTGTGGAAAAGTGATGTGGGCCCCCAGTGGGGGCCCTTATGGATCGCCCTCATGCCATGAGGGGCGCATATGGATGATCCATAGGGGCCCCTCATGGAAACGACATGCTCATCGATGAGGGTGCCCTTATGGGCCCTCACGTTTGCCCTCATCTTGCCCTCAAGTTTGCCATAATGTTTTTTAATCAATAATATTATTAATAATAAAAGTTAATTAATAATAAATAAGCTTAAGTTATGAATAAATAACATATTTATTTAATAATTATTCAATTTTAAATTAAATTATTACTCAAATTGAATTTATTAATTAACGTTTTAATTAATTAACTGTCGGATATAATTAAAAGTAATAATAAATTAATTAAAAAATTAAAAAATATGTAATTTATGCATACTATTAACGGATATTTTCATTTTTCAATTAATTCATACATAGAATTAATGATAAAACGCAAACCTGAGAAATAAATAAATCTAACGCATGGGGGGAATCGAACCTACGACCTACGGACTATGAGTCTAACGCTTTACCAACTACGCTACGCACGCTACTTCAAAACGAATGCTAACTTCTTTATGCTATTTAAACTTAAAAAATACCTAACAAAGAAAAGTTCTTAACATCATTTAGTTAAAGTTAAGATATTAAATTATATTTTCCAATCAAATGCAATTTATAAAATATAATTAATTATATGCTTTATGATTATTATCATGAATCATCTCAGGTAAATTTTCAAAAAAGTGTAAATATATTTTTATTAAAAACGCGTTTTTCGTTGTTTTGAATCATTATAAACATTAATTTTTTGGTGATAAAAAAATATTTGATTTTTGGACTTAGAAAATTTTGCTAATCGATCATGAGGGCGATCCATGCGGGCCCCTACGATGGCCCTCATCTATTTTGCCATAAGTGTGAGTGTTATTTTCAAAAAAGTGTAAATATATTTTTATTAAAAACGCGTTTTTCGTTGTTCTGAATCATTATAAACATTAATTTTTTGGTGATGAAAAAATATTTGACTCCAAGTCAACAATACATGAACATTTAAAATTATTTTAATTATTGTATTTGTATTCACGAGTTACATTTAATAAAGCTTATTAGAAAAGTTTTTTTAAATGTAGTTACTAATAAACAATTAGACAAATTAATACCACTAACAGTATCAAAATATTGTATCGCAACAATTTGATACACGGGAGTGTAGTTTCAATTTGAGATCTCGGAAAATTTAATAAAATATTTCATTTACAAAAGTAAAATACTACTCTATTTATAAAATCTCTAATAAAAATTCAAATAAAAATAAACTCCTATAACAAAATGGTCTTAAAAATGTTAAGAAAAAATTAAAATAAAAATTTTTTTTTTAATTTTTATTTTGATTTTTATATTAATTTTCAACTGCAATGCAATTAGAAGTTTATTCTATTCGAGTCGATTTTAGAAAATGAAGTTATTAAAAAATATTTTTTTTAAGTAATAAAGAAGAACATTTAAAATTTATATTATAGGTATCTATAATACATTTTTTTAAATACTAATTAGTTGTGCAGTTTTCTTGAAAGTTTCAAATTTATACCAAATTGGATCAAATTGGTACCCAAAATGCGACTCAATTTCTAATTTGATCCACATTTTTGGTATCAATTCGTTGCAATTTGATACTTTCAAGTTAACAGTGTATTAAATCAACTGATTTAATAAGAATAACAAAATGGATATATAATAAAATAATAATTTTTATAATATTATGTTTATTCATGATATTAATATAAAATTACATTTTATTATAATTGCGTCTCAAATATGATTAAAAAATAATTAAAATAATATAATTAATTCTTTTGTCCCACTGTTGAACAATGGGAATTGGACAAATCCCATGGTTAGCCCATGCAATGGACGAAAATTTTCACTGACTAGTGCCACGGTTCGTATGTTTCCATCTATTGTTTAAGTTTTTTACCCATAGTCAACGTTTCTACGCGGGATATGTGTTAATGTTGTATCTTAAGGGTAGGTATCTACCTAACCTTCTAGGTTAAATGGGTATAAAATCCCGTGAAAAATAGAGAGTGAAAAATTGGCATTCTTGACGTGTCTTTGCTTTCTACTTCAATAAAAATTTTCAAAATCTGTGTAATACTGCAAAAATTAGTGGAGTTGAAATGTTTACTGTGGTAAATGTTTCACAAGTGCAAAATGTTCAAGACTAACAAGACTCATTTATAACTATCGTTGATTAAAAAAAGAGGACTCATTCAGAAGATTCTAGTAGTGAAAATGTTTCTTCAAAAAAGATGAAATATTGTTCATCACAACAACCTTTAATTTTTGCTACATCCTACGAGTTAAATAATTTATGCTCGAAAAAGGCAACAACTGGGTTGGAAATACAAGGGAATGGAACATTTATACCTGTTGTCAGATTCTCGGACAATAAGTCAAGAGGAGTGTTATTATGCCTTTAAGATTGGATATCTTTACAACAAAAGATTGACGTTATTGAGGATTATTTTTATGGTCGTTATTTTTGCGCTGCACGACCAGCTCCCATAAAACTAAATTCGTCAATTTTATGCTTATAACTTCATACCATTCGATAGCAATACTTATTGGCAAAACAAATTACAACGAAGAAAATGCTGAGAAGAAGCTTGCTGCCATAAAATCTTCTATTAATTTGAGGAAAGATTCATATTTCACAAGTAACATTGTTATGCAGACAAATACTTTTGAAGAATTACATAAAATAAAATGATCGATGTGCATCGATGAACGTTTAAAACTTTTGGAAAGAATTGCATTGGATTTTTTATTGTGTAAAAAGATTTTTGTAAATGAATTATGTGAATACTTGGAGTCACAAGAAAATGTAAAACCTGTTGGTGAATTTGTGAATCAGTTAATGAATATTAAATCAGAAATCTTTACAGAAAATGTAAAATCTAAAATGACATCTTCGACATTTGTTAATTTATACTTTGAAATTGTTTTCTTTAAAATTTCTTGTACTTTAGGGTCTTTTCTCAGTACAGAGATAAGAGAATAAAAACCAGATAAGAGAATCAGAAAATAAAAAAAAGAAAAAGCAAATTAATAAATCTGAAAGAATATTTCTCTACTTTCTGCTAAAATTTTTTATATTCATGTTTCAAATTTCTGAAACGATTTTTCATTTGTATAATATTCATTTCAATAAAACATTTTAAAATGTCTAAATATTTTATAAGAAAATTTTGTGTGTATGAATTTATTATTCTACCTTTTTCTTAACATTCCTACCATTTCAGAAATAGTTTAATCTATTTTTTTAAATATCAGTTATTAATAATAATTTTAAAATGATTTAAGACTACACTCAACTCTACACGAATTGAAAAAGAAGACAAGGTAGGTATAAGAGAGGGAGAGACAAAGATTGTGGTGGGGGTGATGGCGGAGGCGGCAAACAGTTTTTGTAAAAAAATTTTTAAAATATATTAAAAATATGACTAATACTGAATTCAAACGTATATTATTTGGGAATGGCAACCAGGTTATGTAGAGTACGGAAAATCTATAGAGTTTCGAGAAGGATTACCTCAACCTGCTGATTATTCAAATGATAATGACCAAGCTAAACTGATTATTATCGATGATCTTATTAGAGAATCCTTAAATAATACAATAGTCGATCTCTTTACAAAAGGTAGTCATCATAAAAATTTAAGTGTTATATTAATTTCTGAAAATTTATTTCATCAAGGACATGGGTAAAGAGATATTTCACTTAATGCAAATTATATTATTATTTTTAAAAATCCACGTGATCGGACTCAGTTTCAACATCTTGCTCGACAAATTTATCCTGAAAATCCACGTTTTCTTCAAGAATCCTATTACGATGCAACTGCCAAACCTCATGGTTATCTACTTTTAGATTTAAAACAATCAACGCCTGATAATTGTCGTTTTCGTACTGATATTTTTCCTACAGATGGTTTTCCTCAGGTTTATGTACCAACGAAAAATATAAAAAGAGGTACATCAATAGATCAAGTACCAGATGTGCGATTATAATGGCGTTGAACAGAGTTCTTTGTAAACATATTAGTAAACAAAATGCTGCCGTTTTGCATGCATTATATCATCTCAATTCCAATCAACGCAGAGCAATTTTATCCACTGCGGATAATAAACTAATCAAGTGTGTTTGCGAATGTGCTCTTAATGTTTTGGCTGGTAATATTTCTTTAAAAAAATGTGAAAAACGTAAATTAAAAAAACACAGGAAAAACTTAAGAAAATTGGAAAATTCTAGTGGAAGTTGGAAACAAAAGAAACGTTACATTGTTCAAAAAGATGGAGGATTTCTACCGCTTTTACTTGCCTCTATTATTTATAGTATAATCTGTAACCTTTTCTCAAATAATGATTAGTATAGAAGTAACCGTTTGAAGACAAGGATTGCAAGAAAACTCTTCTCACCTCTCATTTGTTTTTCTTCATTGAATTCTAATATGAAACATGCAAAGATAATGGTTTTAATTCCCAGCGAACAAGTTCATAAAATACAAGAACAACAACAACAGTCTAACTTTTTACAATTAAATAATGGAAACAATAAAAATTAGAATAATAATAATGAAATTGGAAATGACACAATAGAAACACCTGGAAATATTATTTGCCGCCTTGACAGCGAAATGAGTAAAATATTACATTCGCCAGTTTTAATAGATGAAAGAGAAAAATGGAAAATGTATTAACAAATTTTACAAAAAAATTTATTCTTTGTTAATTTAAAATGAAAATCGTTCAGTTCTAAAAAAAATGTTAAATAATAGCAATGGTGAAGAAATTGATACTAATGAAAATGAGGAAGATAATGGTAATGGTGATTTTAATGAAGATAAAATAATGAGTAATGAGGAAATACTTAGTTCTGTACCAAAAACTTTTAAATAAAAAGCCAAATCTTTGTTACTAAGTATCCGTAGACCTGCCATACGTAAACGCATAAAATAGGACTTGCGTGGTAAAATTATTATTGATGGGAAACCAGTAGAAAATTTAAATATAATTGATCTTATTAACGATGCTTTAAGATATAGGAAAACTGTAAACCCATCAGGACGAGGTTAATTTGCTAGTTTTCTTCGTGATATTGGGATATCACATAAAATTTTATCAAATTCAGAATATTGGAAAAAGAATATAAATATTTGCATCATCGTCAAATTTAAAATATAAATTAGTCAATGAGAAAAAATCTTTGATAGATTTAATGACAGATGACGAAAGTAATAGTAGTGAGAGTGAACACAAACATCGAAGTAGAAGGAGGAATCGTATAGACAGGTCAAAACAGGATTCTTATAATACGAAGAGAGAGAAAAGTGATAATAATGATAAATGGTTGTCTCTGTTTTTAAAATAAATATATAAATAAAATATTAATATGAAACTACTATAAGAAATATATTTTAATCCAACACATGAAGCCTCTTTCTCAGGAATTGAAAAACTTGTAAAAGCTACACGTAGAAAAGTTTCACGTGAAAAAGTAGTTGATTGGTTGCAAGGACAAGATACATATAACTTACATATTCCCACACGATGTAAATTTCAAAGTGCTTTTTATAATGTTACTAATATCGACGATCTCTGGGAAATCGATCTTGTTGATTTACAGAATTTAAAATATTACAATGATGGTTATGTATATTTTTTAGTAGTGATTGATGTATTAAGTAAATATGCATGGGTAGAACCTCTAAAGAATAAAAGTGGCGAAGAAATAAAGAATGCTTTTAATTGTATTCTAGAAAATAAAAATAATGACGATAGTTAAAAAAAAAGAGAACCTGATTGTGTTTAAAGTGACAGAGGAAAAGAGTTCTTAGCTCGTGAATTTCAACAAATGTTAGTAAAACAAGGTATACGATTTCGCGCAGTGAGAGATCCAAACACAAAAGCCGCAGTTGTTAAACGATTTAATAGTACTCTTAAGGAACGTATGTGGCGGTATTTTACGTATCGCAATACACATTGTTACATTGATGTTTTACAACAAATTATACATGCTTATAATAATGCTCGACATTCTGCTACAAAAATGAATGTTACTTTTATACGTCCAGGAATTTACAAAAAAGTTAAAGGTTTAGTTACAACAATTAATCAATCGCCAATAATTCGTAATCATGTCAGCTTAACTTTTAAAGATGAAGAAGACTCGTATGTTAAAGTTCAAAATGTATGTAACGAAAATTGTGAAATGTCGGGACAACATTTTCTAGCAATTAACGAGAAAGTCTCGAAAATTTTTGGATTTGCTCCTTAACAATTAATAACTGTAAACAATGGTTATTTCGCCAATCATCCTGCCAGTATAGCAAGAGGACTACCTGAGAAAATGTTTGTATATTGTGACATTTGTGAACCTCTAACTACCTGTGATGTTCAATCACCGCTCTTGAGAATTATACCTATTGAAAGTAAAAATTATGTATTTGCCTCAACTCAACTTATATAACTCTCATCACCAAATTATATTCCTCTTCTTCGAACTCAATTTCGAACTATAGAAATTGATATAAGGGATCATCTAGGGCATTTAATACCATTTGCGTTTGGTACTCTGACGCTTACACTACATTTTAAAAAATTGATTAATTGTATTAAAAATGTCTCATTATTAAGATTATATTATGTATTATATATAGATTATATTATATATGCCTCATTATACATCATAAGTTGGTGGGGGTGGTATATCAAAAATTTATGTTGGTTCACCATATAAAAGAGGTCATGGAATTGTGAGTTTTCTCTGTGGTTTTTTTCGACGTGTTTTACCAATATTTGCTAGAGGTGCAAGGACAGTAGGTAGAGAGGCTTTGCGTGCAGGCATTAATACATTAGAAGATGTTGAAAATAATGTACCTTTCAAAGAAGCGATGAAAATGCGTTTTAATGAAAGTCGAGAGAACTTGAAGAGAAAAAAAACCTATCAAGAGACTTGGAAAAAAGAAAAGAAATACAAGGAAAAAATGGAGATGTAATAATGATAAACAAATAAGAAGAAAGAAAAGGAGTAGAAAAACAAAAAAGCAAAAAAATATCAAATAGAAAAAATAAAAATTTCTTAGATTAAATTTATTTTTGAGTCTAGACTCATTGTCCACAACTCAGGAATCATTCAAATTGGATTGTTATATTTAAAGGTGAATTTAAAAGGATTGAAAAGATAATAATGCACTAAATACACTGTAATCTTTTCGGAAGGTATTTAATAAAAAAAATAATGATCAAATCTTTTTAAGAATTGATGGAACTAAAATGCACAACTTAATCGCACTACGTTCTTCGGAATTAGAAATATGACAAAAAAATAGATGAGAGGAGAAAAGTAATTTAATGTACAATAAAAGTACTTACTTTTTTCTGTTTATTTATAGTAGCTGAATATTGTTGAAAACTCGTTTAAATTTGGATCTTAGATGTTTGGCTTCGTATTTATTGAAGATGATGAATTAGAATGATCAAAAATTTGACTCGTTACTTAAGAAATTTAACAATATAAAATTCAACTTGAGAATTAAAACAAAGAGTTAAGAATTAGAGACTTGGAAGAAAATTGGAAGAAACTGAGAGATTTGAAAAATTTAGAGAACTTAGAAATTTGAAAAGAACTTGGAGAACTGACTTTTTAATTCAAATCTTTAGTTTTTATATTGTTATCACTACTTAATTTTTTTAGTTAGGTGGAAATTTTGGGATGAATATTTTTTAGAGTGGGAAGTTAAAAAGATCAATGATTGGATTTTTTATGAAACAAAATAGAAGAACTTATCTAAAAGAGAGATGTCATTGGGCCTTTCAGTAGTGATGCCGGTAGTACCTTTGCTAGGAATGACTTTGCGTGGGCGTATCTTTAAGATTAGGGTGTCTTGAAAAAGTAAGAAACTATAGTTTACACTATTTTTAAAAGATGAAGCCAAGATTCACTTTTTAAACGAATTTTCAAAATTACAAAAATTCTTAAAATTATTTATTAAATACATGATTTTATGATTATTTAATTACATAATATTGAAAATTTACGCATTTAATTAATTAAGTAAAATTAATTATATATAATTAAATGACAATAGTTAAAAACTTTTTATAACCCTAGCGGATGGGTTCAACGCGATTTGAACGGAATAGCGTTGAAACACCGTTGGGAACACAACGGTCACTAAAAATGTTATTTAAACAATAAAATATAATAAAGTATTTATTGGTATTTGTAGAAAAAGTGTTCATGAGTAATTTAAGACCTTATTTGTATCAATTTAATACGAAATAAGTGAAATAAAAGATAAAATATGGAACACTGTTATATCAGGGTCCTCTGTCAAATTTTTAAATAATTCAATGAAAATTGTTTTAGATATGATTTTTGAATAATAAAAAAAACAGTGAAAAAGTATTAATTTATTATTTTAAAGCATTTGAAAGGGTAATAAATAGTGAAAATTAATGTGTTTATTGTGTACTATTTGTGTGTATAGGACAACGTTTTTCGACAGCAAGTTACTGGTTACATCGGTGAACGCTAGATGGCAGCACAGTAAACAATTAATAAGACTTTGACAAGAAAAATATTTAACCCACTGAACGTCGATGATGCATCTAGACACAAATAAAAAAAAATGCTAAAGACTTATTGAATATTCTTAAAAAATGTTACTAGGGGGTTTTCAAATTTGATATCAGATTTACAAAATTCAAAATACCAAATAAAATATAACGAATAGAAAAAAATTAAAACATATCAAATTCTCCATCAACTTGTTACTCCTGGGTTTTTGGGTTCGCTGATTACGAATATAATAACAAATTCGATTATTGTTTAATTGTTTTGATCCGCCATATTGGATCCGCCATTTTGATTTTTGGAAATCTGTTATTATATGCGTAATCAGCGATCGAAAAAACCCCCGAGTAATGTACTTTTAGAGAATTTGTTTTAAGTTTAATTTTTTTTCTTTCAAGATTTTGAATTTTCAAAATTTGTTATTATATTCGTAATCAGCGAACCCCAAAAACCCCCGAGTAGCAAGCTGATGGAGAATTTGATTATGTTTTAATTTTTTTCTATTTTGTTATATTTTATTTGCACGGAGGAATAGTAAGGAGAACGATCTTGCTGTAGTAGCGCTTCTGAAAATGTCAGAAAAACATGAACGATAAATGCCAGTTTCACTGCATTCAACTCAACCATCAAAAAACCTGAGCGTGCTGTCTCTTTCTCTCGCAAAAAGTGTGCGAGTGAGATCTGGCTGACGTATATTTCTCAAGTCTTCCATGCGTGTTGTGATGAAGGGGTTATGTGTTATTGTTATGTTATTATTTTAATAATTATTATTAATGTTTATTTTATATACTTAAACATGATTTTGGAGATACAATATCGCAATGGTAAATAAAATTTCTGAAATAAACACTGAACACTAAGATTTTTTTTGTGACATATATGTATATCGCATAACCACACTTTTCATCTGTCAAAATTAAGATCCAATGCGCATGCTCACTTACTTTGGCCAGTTGAGTACAATGCACTGAACCTGGCACTTATCGTACATGTTTTTTTGACTTTTTCAAACGCAGAGATCGGTCTCCTTACTATTCCTCCGTGTTTATTTGGTATTTTGAATTTTGGAAATCTGATATTAAATTTGTAATTAGCGACCCCGAAAACCCCCTAGTAACATTTTTTAAGAATATTCAATAAGTATTTAGCATTTTTTTTATTTGTGTCTAGATGCATCATCGACGTTCAGTGGGTTAAATATTTTTCTTGTCAAAGTCTTATTAATTGTTTACTGTGCTGCCATCTAGCGTTCACCGATGTAACCTGTAACTTGCTGTCGAAAAACGTTGTCCTATACACACAAATAGTACACAATAAACACATTAATTTTCACTATTTATTACCCTTTCAAATGCTTTAAAATAATAAATTAATACTTTTTCACTGTTTTTTTATTATTCAAAAATCATATCTAAAACACTTTTCATTGAATTATTATATAGAAATTTGACAGAAAACCCTGCCCACACAGCACATAATATTTCCAAAATATTTTTGAAATATTTCACTGAAATTTTGGAATATTTCAGTGCAAAGTCCTTGAAATATTGCTGCAAACAGGAAAATGTCCGCTTATGAGGAAATATTGATGGTCAACTTGAGAAAATATTTCACTGAAATATTTAGGAAATTTTCAACTTAAATGATGCGCACTGGTCGATCTCAGTTACTATGGCCTGTACAACTGCGCAGTAGTTTTTAGTTTTCTAGAATCCTAAGGGTGTTAAAAATTTCAGAAAATACCTATTGATTTCATGTGTCAAAAAATTTTGGACATTTTGTAAAATATTTCCTGAATAATTTCATAAGTTGTTATTTGTAATATTGCAGGAATATTTCAGTGAAATATTTTCTCAAGTTTACCATCAATATTTCCTCATAAGCGGACATTTTCCTGTTTGCAGCAATATTTCAAGGACTTTGCATTGAAATATTTCAAAATTTCAGTGAAATATTTCAAAATTTCAGTGAAATATTTAAAAAAATATTTTGAAAATATTATGTGCTGTGTGGGTGATATAACAGTGTTCCATATTTTATCTTTTATTTCACTTATTTCGTATTAAATTGATACAAATAAGGTCTTAAATTACTCATGAACACTTTTTCTACAAATACCAATAAATACTTTATTATATTTTATTGTTTAAATAACATTTTTAGTGACCGTTGTGTTCCCAACGGTGTTTCAACGCTATTCCGTTCAAATCGCGTTGAACCCATCCGCTAGGGAACATATAAAATTTCTATTACTTATAGTCTAAATGATCAATTATTCTCATAATAATGTAATTTAGAAACTAATTTAGAACTATATCCTTCGATAGCTGTAGATAATTTATTATTTGGATAGAACACTAAATTACCAGGTTTGAATTGTATATCATTTTTGCGATTTTTATTATAAGTTTTTCTTTGTTTTTCGGAAGCTTTAGTCATTAATTTTTGAACTTTTGGACGAAGAATGTCTATGCGTTTTACGCGTTCAGTCCAGTCATTGATCGTATTGTCATTTGTCAATCTAGCATCAACGGCTTATCCCGGTAGTGGATAAGCTGATTTTTTACTATTTTTATTTAATTTGCGGAAATCCATGCAAACTGTTGGTCTGCCATCTTTGCTATACGTAAGGACAATTGGACTTGCAAAACGACCGAAATTTCTAACTATAAATTTCTTTTCGAGATATTTAACAATTTGCTCATTGATTATTTTATTCGCTTCAGTACTGTAACGATGTGGTTTGAGCTTAAATGGTGTTGAGTCGATTAATTCAATAACATGAGTTGCAAGGTCAATGATGCCGGTGTAATCGGCGAAGTTTGATAGTTTTTTATCAATAAATTCGTCGAGAGTTTTTCTATGTTCGGATGTTAATTCTAACAATTGTACCGAATTTAGAAAATTACGCGTATTGTTTCTTGAAACAATAGGCTTTGCGCTTTCGATCCTTTTATAGACCAATAGCCTTCACTGGCGTCTATGACGACTGGCCATGCGGTTATGAAATCCATGCCTAATATTACGGGCGTGGTTAATCCGTGAAGGATTGCGAACCAGAGTTCACCTATACAATCTTTTATTTTCACGTCAAATTTTGTAGAATAACGCGGCGCGGCTACGTGATCACGTTGAGCTAATTGTACTCCTGCGCGTGTAATAGCATCCAGAATTGGATCATTATTCGCGAATTATTTTAATTTATCGTATATTTCTCCTGACATGAAGGTGCGATCGCTACCTGTGTCAATGAGACCAATAATTTCTTTACCACTAATATTTATCGATGTGGTGATTGTGCAACGTTTCTGTGACGGTAAGGGCGGTGCTGGCCCTTTGTGTACGAAGCGCTTGAATGTACTGGCTGCCGCTAGTATGCCAACAGTTGGTTGTGACAAGGGCTTTGACATGAGTGATGATATGCTCGTCAGTGACGATTCTGTATTTTCGGTGGTGGGGAGCTCATCACTCGAGTCTGTGTACTCTGTCTCAGAATTTGAGTAGCATTTGTCATCATACTCGCTCTCGGAGTCACTAGTGAAATTTCTGCTGGCATGCGCTTGATTAAGCATTGATGCATTTCGAGGAATACACGTTGAGTCCTTTGCGGTGTGACTGCAACTGGGAATTGCACGGTTATCGATAATATCGCGGTTTTCTGAATTTATTTTCGTATCATGAGGATTTTCCGTATTTTTATTATTAATAATTATCGATTTGCCAGGAAGATCTATTCTCTTCTGGCATCTTTCTCGTTTTTTGGCGAAAAAGGGTTAGGTGTTTTGAAACCGAACACGGGATAATCGCGATTATAATTGCTAAACCAAGGTGGTACCTGTGGTAGCATTGGTGTTTGCGGGGGTTGGAGCGGTTGTTGTGCGTTACCGGGTTGGCTGAATTGCGTTAGAAATTGGTAATAATGGTGATTTTTATAACCTCGACCTCGTCCACGTCCACGGTAAGTATTGTGATTTCCATCTTTGCGTTTATCGTAGTGGCCTTTGTCTCGTCTCGAGTCTTTGCTACGGTCTCGACTTCTGCGCGTTGACGGTCTACTCTTCCCCCCTTTTCTTCGCGACGACACGGAACGTGAGGAGCGAGAGGAACTTTAAGTAGAACGGCGGCGCGATTTACGGGCCTGTGGTGGGGATGAAGGTGGTTTCTTTTCACCTTTACCACTTTCTACTTTTAAGTTTTCGTTCGACGGTAATTCTGCTTCTAGTCTTTTAATTTGTTGCTTGTTAATTTCGAGATTATTTAAACTAATTTTGGGTTCGCTTTTATTTTGTTTTTTGTATTTTTTGACGTATTGCTCTTTTTCGTTTCTTTTTGTGGTTCTAATTGTTAAGTAGAATCAGTTGTAGGGAGGGGTATTTCAATTGCATTTAACTGATTTTTATCACGTTTGTTACGGGTTTTCTTAGAATCTTGTTCGAAAATTTTCGTAGTAACTTCCATTGTTGCAATTTTTTCTTCCTATTTGCGAATTTTTCTAATTAAGCCGTCGTAATTTACGAAACTGTTGCGATCAAATTGCAAAATTAAGTCAGCATGAAGTACCGAGTAAATTTTGTCAAGTTGATTTTCCTCAGGTACTTTGTTTTGAAGTTTGTTATATAATGAACCTATTCTTATTACGAATTCAATTCCTGATTCGTCGTCGAGTTGGACAGCGCGTTGAATTTTATTAGTGATGCGTTGATCATCATGAGATTCGACAAATATCGAACGAAATTTGGCTGAAAATTCAGCCCACGTGTTCCACGAATTGCGAAATGTTGCGAACCATGTGTACGCAGATTCGACAAGTACTTGGGATATCGTTGACAGTGCGTCATCGGGATTGATGTTTGATGCATTTAATTTGCGTTCAAGTTCGTCAATGAATTCGTCTGCGTCTAGGTTTCCTGGGAATTTTAATTCTCAAGATTTTACAATCTTGTGTAAATTGGCATTATGAGTTCGATGTACTGGTGGGGGTCTCGCGATAGGTTCTTGAGTGTTAAGTGGTGGTAAGTTAGAAGAATCACCTGAAAATTGAGCTTGATCGAATTTTTCTGGTTGTTTGCTAAATTGTAAGGTTCTGTTGCGAAGAGGGGTACGCAGCGAAGGTGTTGGAGCTAGTGGTGGGGCTATAGTTGGTGCCATTCCCGTACTCGTTGTAGCGTAAGTCCCTGTGTTTGTAGTTGTCACTGTAGTAGTGGTACATGTAGGTGGTAGGGATGTAGGCTGTGTTACCTGCTGTGTACTAGCGCGATAGCCAGGGTCAATTGATTCCCATCGAGAATCGTGAATGTATTTTAAATTCATCGTTTTGTGTGGTTTGATTTATGAAAAGGGTTTCAAAACGTGCAACAACTTGTTTAATTACTGCGTTAGAGATTGGTGTTTTTGGTTTTCGACCGCGACGCGTTTAAATTGTAACTTTTGGTGTTGTCCCTGTGTTAACGGGTATAAAAAATGTCGACTCATGGCTGCCAGATTGGTTGCCAGTAGCGTTGTGCGTTTTGTTGTTGACATTTTCGTCTATTGTAGAATCTCTATTTGGGGGTTCTAAATTCAAAAGGTCTTGGTTGAGAATCACTGACATTGCTTCATCAGTGGATGTCTCTTGTGGCGCAGAAAAATTATCTTGTGAATTTTTTGTTGTTTTCTGTGGGGGAGGAGTGGTGAACATTTTGTTTGTTCTTGTTTGTGATCTTGTTGTCGCTCTTTGTGGTGGGGTAATTTTCTTTTTAGTCATTAAAAAAAGGTGATAAATTTTCAAAGTTCATTAATTAAAAAATTTTATTTGGTGATTTTTTTTTAAATTAATCCAAAAAGTAAATGTTTTAAGTTTTTATTCCTTTTTATTTAAATTTCACTCTTTTTTTAAAGAAGGAATTTATTTGTTTGGGGGAAAATTTTTTTTTTTTTTGGATAATGAAATAAAATTAATTAGTCATTTAGACAATAATAATTTAATTTGCAGATGAAGGAAAAGGAACTTTTAATTAAATTTTGATTAAATCACAGTTTGTGGTTTTATAATTTTAAATATTATAATTTGAAAGAATTTTATTTCCTAAGAAATGACTAAACCTTGTGAAAAACAATGATGAGCTGTGAATGTAAACACAGCTGTGTTTTGATCGCGTAACCGAACAATGGGTTTGGTGTCCTAAAGAGGCGTTTTTTTAGGCAGCATTTATTTTCTAATTAAAATAAAATTGACCATGGTAATTCTTATCACGAACAACACTTCAAAATTATCAAAAATTTTACACAGAAACAAAAATTTTGCGAGTTTTGTATAGAAAAAGAAATAATATGCGAAGTTCTACATAAAAAAAATTACAAATAAACTTTCTATAAAGGCGAAGATTACATGAAAAATTATAAATAAATTTTGTGTATTGAAAGAAAGCGAAGCAATTGCGTTTTATAATAAAATTAGCGAAGAGTAATAATATTTATTATTTTAAAGCAATAGAATTAGAAGCAATTTAATATTAAGAATTGAGATTGGGCGAGTGATTAGTGTTTGTCAGGGAATTTTCATCAGTGTGTGTGCTTGTTTTATTTGTGATCATGAATTTGAAAAAGTAAATTTATTACAATTTTTCAAAATTCGCGATATATTAGCAAAAGGTTGATTTTACTTTTACTTGTAAAAATGAAAACAAAGTTTGGCTTTATAATTGTGACGAAAGTCAGAATTTTGCCATAAAGAAAATGTTAATTTTATTACAATAGAAAAAGCATGTTGGGTGCCATTTTTGTGACAAAGACACAAATATGGCTTATGAAAAATATACGTTGGGCGCCATTTTTGTGACAATCCTGACGCGAGATTTTATATTTTTAAGAAAGGTAATAGACGGGTTCGACTCGCGTGGAAAGCACAATGTACACAGGCGCAACACTCGATGAATATTCTCTGGTACGGCTATACTGGTGACAGAGAGTGAGAGAACGAAAGTTCACAAGCACTAAGAGATTGAAATGGTCATCGAGAGATGAACTTACCGCTACGATGACTCTCTGCGACAAAGTGGTCCTGATTAGTCGACAAAGGACAAACACGCGAAATACACAAATGCACTAGAGTAATCTTAAGCAATATTTTGTTAAAATAGCAATTTATTCAAAATGTTCAACCGATGAAATTGACTCACATAAAGTGACGCGCGTATTACAAGGTATGACTCGCTTCGCAACTCACAGCAATCTGCCGGTCGGCGTCGTGTACGCTTAGCACGCGGTTTTGTCGTCTGCTCTTCCAGATGTGAGAAATATCGCATCGATACGCGACTATCGCGAGATCGACAATCGATTAATCGAAGTCGAGCAGTAACGAGAATTCAAATTATTAATGCGGTTCGTTACATGTTTTAGTAATTTTGTAACCGCATACAAATTCATCTGATTTAGATGTTAAAGCAAAAGTTACTTGGCCTTTAGTTACAGCAAAAACTGTTTGTGGGTTAAATATATCGAGATCAATAATTTTATCAGCGATACCTTCATATAATATACTATATTGGTCGAATTTACAATTATCTAGATGTATGGTATTCTAAGAAGTGTGTCCTCCTTCTTGATCTACACACATTTCTTGTGATAAAGGACAGACTGTAGCAGATTTTAAGATTAATTGATTTGTTTCTAATTTTACTCTAGCTAAATGTTCTGATAATGTAATTTTTACGGAAGCTTGAACAGCGACGTCTTTCCAAGGTCCGAAAGAATCAGAATAACCCGCACCGTCACATGTTCCATCGTTTTCAATTACACCCGCTAGTGTTACTGGTTGTACTACAGTTTGATTTAATAGTAAACCAGCAATCGAGTGATTTACCGCAATGGTAAACCACTCTCCGTACTTCTACTTTACATTGTCTTACTTTACATTCAACTCTCGTGACCCATAGTTATACCCAATCATACCCCATGTTGATGATAGAAGAGTACAAAAGAAAACGGACATCAATGAAATCATTCTGTAACAGAATCTTTTTATGACTTATTAGTAAAAAGAAAAATCTAATCGGATTTATATTGATCATGTCTTACATTATTTCGTGGCGTATTTAATTCCCGGTTTATATGAGAAATTCGTAAACGATTTGCATGAACTACTTTGTGATCTTTTACAATTTAAATTTTAATATTATTTTTACTTAAAATTTCAATTATTTTATAAGGACCTGCATAATGATTCCTGAATTTCCCGGGTTTCGGAGCTAATAAAAGAAAAACGTAATCTCCTAGTTTAAAATTTATAGGATTTACATTTCTGTCATAATATTCGTTAGATTTCGGTTTAGATAAGACCTGATTACCGTATACTATTTTTTGTATTCCATTAAGTCTAGAAACTAATTCCATTATATATCCTTTGAATATAGGAGTTAAATCACCTTCTCGTAAGGGATCGCTTGAAGGGAGTCGAGCTAGACGGCCGAATTTAACTTCATAAGGGGTATGTTTAGTACTTTCGTGAACACTTGTATTGTAACTAAGCATAGTAACATTGTAACAATTACTATTTATATGATATTTATTGTAATTCAATTAAGAGAGAATTATCAATTTTTAATTATATAAAAAAAACAATATTTAATAGAAGCAAAATTTTAATAAGCAATGAAAATAGATCAAAGAATAAAGTAACAATTATTTTTCTTCTTTTTTGTTTACAAATCCAAATGTGATAAGTTTAAATAATTTATACAAATAAGTCAGGGGACAAAACTATATCAAAATCAATGCACTTCATTATAATTTTGTCGATCATAAAAAATCAATCATATCAATATAGGATTGAATAAGCTAAATATGCATATTAGACCCCAGACATAACTTACACACAACATACTCATACAGATTAATGAAACATAGAATGGAGAAGAAATCAAATAAATAACAAAATATAACAAAAAAGACTTATCACTCGTATAATGATGGTATGAATTCCGAGGACGGCGAAGCTCTGAAACCGGTCCGCTTTACAGGCACTACGTGGAGTTCCTGGAGAATCGTCAATATATAAAATAGTCTGAAACTCCGTAATTTTCTCCAATTAATGATTAGGTACTTCCACCAGTGTATTAATGATCAATTGAATTTATTAAAGGCCTTATTGGAAATATTGTCGGCTTCGGTCCTATCACTCGTCCCTCGTTCACAAATATTAAGAATATACACCCACTATTTATTTTATGCCACACCTATATATAAATATATATAAAAGAAATTTTACACTAATTTGAATATTAAATTAATTATTGAGTGAATTTTATTTTTAAAAAGAAATAATTACCGATGAGCCATCAGCAATGTACATAGGAGTGGCGTGAATATGCTACGGGTCGTTACGAGCAATAAGACCGAGAGGCCCCAAATTTCTACTTTTAATATCACGTATTAAAATACACCCCCCCGTTTACCTCGAAACTCTCCAAGTTCTTCACGATTCCCCGAATTTATGCGATATTTTACGGAAGGCCACGAGCAATTCTCGGAATTACTGCTACCAATCCTCAACACTCATACAGAACTCACTACCAACACATCGACAACCCTATGACTCATGAACATTGAAGATTTCATTCCTTTCAACATCGAGCCACTGGTCCCATTCATTATTAACATCAGTGTATTGTTTTCGAAATTCTCCTAATGAATGATGTGAACGTTCTAAAGATCCGTTAGATTGAGGATGAAGAGCGGTTGTCCTCAATTTTTTTATTCGGAAACGTTTTGTAACTCTAACTAAAAGTTCACTTAAGAAATTTCTACCCTGATCTGTTAAAACGGTTTTGGGTTGCTCCAAATATACAAATGAACCTTTTTATGAATGCATCAGCAATAGTACTGGATAATGTATTTTGAAGGGGGACTGCAATACAAAATTTAGAAAACAAATCTTGGATTGTAAGGATATATTCATTACCATTTTTAGTTGGTTTCAAAGGACCTACAATATCCATAGATTTAGATTTTCTAATAATTTTCGATGGTTTTTAAACAATCCTAAAATATTTTTATATGTTTGGCTTAGAGATTCAGATTCTTCTCCTTTTAAACATAAAGAAATCAAAAATCTTTTATTCTTTTTTTTAATTTCTTTAATTTGGCCGATTGTTAAAGATTGTCGTGAAATTATTTTGTTATGTTCGATTAATTTGCGGGCACCTTCATTCGCATGGTGACCCGTTTGTAGATACGAAATATACAATATTATCGGCACGATATTGAATAGGTTCCTTTTTTTGTATAATTCTTCCTTTAGTCGTGTTAATTTCCGATATTTCATTCGAAAAATTTTCTGAAGAAATAGAACTTTCTGAATCTGTTTCAGTGTCCGAGGCGTGACGTAAGTATCTTCTTTTTCTAGCTTCTTTTCTTGGGTTAGGGAAAGGATTCATTCGAGGTGTTGATTTTTCTTCTTCTGGTTCTACAATTGGATCAGGTTGTAAATCTTGATTTTTATTACTGAGTGGTAAATTTATAGGTAAATTCATTTTATTATACACCTTGAGAATCCGGTTTTTTCGGTACTATCCATAGTGGAATATTATATGAAGAATTGGAAGGTTTAATAATCTTTAATTTTAACAATTCTTTCATTTGTTTTATTATTTCTTCTTTTAAAGCATGATGAAATTTGTATCGTTTTGTATTGACAGGAATATCATCTATAGTTAGAAGTCGATGCATAATGGCATTGGTACCCGGTAAATCGTCTCCCGGTAAATAAAACATATGTTTATTTTTTTCCACTAAATACAGAATATGTTGCCGTTCTTTTTATTTTAAATGGTCGAGACGCAAGAATTCCGCAATATTACATTTCTTTAACTGTTCTAATTCTTCTTGGTCTTCTTGATAATAAGGGTTTGAAGGATCTAAATAAAATTCATTGTTTTCTACTTCTGGATCTAATCCTTTGGTTAAATCATGAGCATTAACGTCAAAAATGTATTTCTCTTCGATATTATTTAAAGATTGAAAGGAATTAAATTCAAATTCAATATCTGTAGGTTGAACAACGTCTATAGCAAAGATTTTAACATCATTGGCTTCGGATAATGGTTGGACATTGTGATATAAATTATCATTATTTTGTTTTTCATCAATTTGCCGCGTTTTATATTGGAAAGGAAATTTTCGATGATCTATAGTAATTATTGCATTTTTAAAATCGATTATTGCTTTTGCATCCTGACAGAATTGAGCACCAAGAATGGCAGAAGTAGGCATAATTATGTCATTTAAAACGACTTGGAAAGTAGAATTTACTCCATAAACATATATATTAGTATATCCTAAAGTTGTTATATGATTATTACCGACTCCTTTGAGTAATTGTTTTTGATTTGTTATTAAAGGATCTCCTGGAATCATCATACGTTCTTTGATTACGTTTGGTTCTGAACCCGTGTCAATTAAAAAGTCACTCCTTTTTTGAGTTAGAGCATGATTAATTGTCATAAAAGGCAATCTACCTAAGACATTAATATCTTCAACACTGCAAATATCTCTGGTTTCTTAATTGATACTTTCTCTTCTTTTTAAAGTTACGCGTAAATTATCTATTTCTAATTTTTGTGTTAAGAAATTGATTTTACATTTTGATGTTAAAAAAAACTGAGTGCCTAAAATTACATCATATGGAATAGGTGTATTATTTGGAATAATTAAAAATTCAGTAATGTATCCTCCTATTTTTAAATTAATTGATCCTAAAGTTTCAGAAGATTCTCCACCTATACCGAAGATTTTATAGATATTATTTTTATTTATTGAATGAGATTCTGGAATACATTTTTGTTTTAATAGATTAGCTTCTACCCCTGTGTCTAAGAGTAAACTAATACCTTTTTCTGAATTAATTTTGATATCAATGTACGGGCAAAATTTCCTTTGTGTTTCGTTTACGACGTTAATTCGCACGGTAGGTCTGCTGTTTTGGCCACATTCCCTGAGCGCATTGGTGTTATTTGAGTCTTCATGTTTGCGTTCGGAATGGGGAGACTCTGGCCTTTCCCTGAAATCTTTGATTGTTAAATAATCTTTTCCTACATTCTTCTAATGTGTGACCTATGCCTTTGCAATATCTACAAATTATTATTTGGGTTGGGTTCATCGATAATTGATTAACAAGACGTCGACATGTTGCCGCTGTATGACCTATACCATTACAATTTTGACATTGTAGTTGAGATCGCGATTCTAACGGATTTTGAATCTTTTGTTGCATATTGTCAGGTTTGTAAAACGGATTTTTAAAGCATTTTTTAGTATCATGTCCCGGTTTACTACAAATTTGACAAATTAGGGAATTAGAAAGAGATCTACAGGTTTTAGCCTCATGTCCCGGTTTACCACAAATTTCACAGACTGCAGAATTAGAAAGAGATCTACATGTTTTAGCCTCATGTCCCGGTTTACCACAAATTTCACAAACTAAGGAATTAGGATTAGTAATTTGACTACAAAATTTAGAATCATGACCCGTTTTTCCACAAATTATACAAGGTTTGATTTTAAAACAATCAGATGCTTTATAACCTGGTTTATTACAAATTTGACAGGTAATATTAGTATTATTTTTTTTTTTTGGAAATCTTGAGTATTATGATCATTATTTTTACAGTTATTACAAAATTTATCATCACGCAGACTGCAATCGGTTGCTTCATGTCCTTCTTCTTTACATAATTGACATGTAAACATTTCTTTTTTTCTTACAGGTTTTGAATCTGAAATTAAATTATTTCGCCTACCTTTTTGTGTGACTAATAATAATAATAATAATAATCTACTCCAATTATTGTCTCTTGGGCCTCACCATAAATTTTGGTTCTAATTAATTTCACAAGATTACCTTCAGCCGCTGCTGCTACCATACTTTTAGCATCTGAACATCCTCTTAAAAAGATATTAATAGGGATATTAGTACAATTAAACTCTGGAACTGCATTTAAAGCATCAGCTAGACTGACCGTTTGATTTGCATTTAAAGCCATTTCGGTAAAATTTAAATTTTCTTGTAACGTTAGATTTTTATCAATTAAAGTATTATCAATAGTATTTTTTTCAATTAATGTTTCATTTGTATTTCAAAAAGGAATAGTTGTAATATCATTAAAACTCGAATTGAAATCTAATTGTCTTCTAACAGTTTCATCTGAAGTAAATGAATTTTCTGATAATGAAATATTAGCAAAATTTGATTCAAATTGAGATTCCACTATTGGTGTAGAGGTTGTTAAATTTTCTAAATTATTTTCACTTTTAGATGGAGATCGTTCTAATTGTTTTCCTGAAATAAAAGGATTAAAAGCTTCAATTTCATTAGCTAAACACGTATCGGCTTTAGCTTGACTTCTAGTTATTCTAGCATCACTCATAGGATATAAGGATATGTAAAGGTAGTAAAAATAAACTCTACTTTTGAAAACAAGATTAAATGTATTACAAAACTTTATGATATCCTCTATTACAATGTGTTGATTTTTTTGGTATTCTATATGTTTTTTTCCAAATATCTTTACATGTAATGCAAGTTTTTGGGTTATTATTGTGTTTACAAATACTTCGTCGAAATAATACAATTTTAGCATCTAAATTTAATTCCCTAAATACTTTGGGATGAAGTACCCCTTTTGGTAATTTAATCTTTTTTCGACAGGTGGCTCTGGTGGCTGATATACCTTATAATTTGAAAGAGGAGGATTAGAACCCACACAGCATCGAAAGTTTCCTAAAGCTGTATTAAAGTTGTAGTGCCACTTCGGCAAATTTTAGTGGCAAAGCTTAAGGTATCACATCGGCACTAATCGGAGTCAAAAGTTTGTAGCTCGCATTACTACTTCCCGCACTATACTTTCGCCCTCAACCCCCTATACTCTCAGCCCATACTGTACCTACTTCTACAAATACACTCGTACACGTATACCCCACACTAGCAGCGATTGGAAGGAGAAGAAGGTTTGACAACGTCGCTATAAGTCTCGCTTTGACTACTGTGGACTACTGTCTCTCTCTAACTAATGTTACCATCTTGCGATGTTGCCACATCAAAGTTGCCTAAAGATTTAAATTAAATCTTTAGTACAAGTTTAGCTTAAAATAAGTTGCCAGAGAATTTAAATTAAATCTTTGTTAAATTTTCAGTACAAAAATTTAATAAAGAAAATATATTTATTATTTACAAATTATATATTTTGTTAAACTTTTATATTTATGTATATTAAATTGTTAAATTCATATATATTTTTTTTTGTTGAATTTTCAGCGGAAATAACTTCTCTTTTTATTTAAAAAAAGGAATTGTATCGAAAAAATATTAATTGTAAATTATGCAGTCAATTATAATAAATAACTATTTAGAAATGGAATAAGCCTAGCCGAAACCTATCTCCTGAATTTTTCAGAAATATGGCCAGATTCTTCCCTTTCACTAGGCATTTTTCAATTGATATATTTAAATATTGAACCAATTATTTTCTATTTTGATTAACCACTGGTCTGACAGGTAAGATGATTTGAAAATTCTCTTTTAATTATGATTTTACTCTTTAACCGGCAGTGTTCTGTTTACTATCGGTTCTGTATTTTATTTCAATTCCTTTTTAAGTAATATAAATTATTAAACTTACCGATCCACGGAGTTCTTGAACACCATTGATAGGGAGTGAATTGGGAATTAGGAATAATTCGAAATTTTTATATTACAAAAGAAAATAAGTAATATATGTTTATCAAAAGTCACAAAAAATATATACTATATGAAACATATCCCTTATCCGAATACGGTACAGTCACAGCCTATTTACTCTTTGAATATTTTAAGGTACACGGTTTAAACCTGAGAGTTTTCTAAGGGAATAAAACTATTCTAAATAATCTCAAACAACTTAAAATTCTAGTTATATTGAAAACTGGGTTCGTCATATTCCAGGAACAACTGTTCCATTCTCCTGGACAGGTCTCTACGTCTATCGGCCTGATAACGTAGCTCTTCTTCTTTTTCTATAAATTAAAATAGGATATCTTTCCTTAATTTATGACGCAATTTGAAACAGCAAAGCATATTATCCCATTTTACAAGCGATAGCGTAAGCGAAGCATAAAAAAATAAGCTTATAGCAGATAAATACATGCACAATTAAAATAAAACATTTTCTATTCTAAGGGACTTGGCTTTAAGGTGGTCTCTTACTCCCCCCCTCCCGAGGTTCTCTGTAGGGGATAAGTAATTTTACTGGGAACCTACCTAATACTCTACCACTTTCTGTTGCGATTTCGTAAACTGACGGTCCTAATACGCGTACTACTGTATGTGGTCTTTGGTTTTTCCCTCCGAAACCTCGGGTGATACCATTTTGAGCTGATGACGTGATTAACTTTTTGCACATAACTCTGTCTCCTACTTTGAATGTCGCGTGTCGACGTCTTTTGTCATAGTTTACTTTTTGACGATCGAAAGCGCTGTCCATTTGTAAAGATATGAGATCTTGCAATACTCTAAGTTTTTCTATTCGCTCTATCCATTTTTCTTGGTTTTCGGGTATAGGATCTACCGGTTCCTCTACTCTATTGCGTAGGTTATTAAAGGGTGTCGGTTCTATGGCAGTATTCATAAATGATGGACTTACGCCCGTGCTTCCGTGTACTGCCGTATTATATGCAAAACGCAAAATTATTCAAATATAAGTCCCATTTCTTGTGATTTTTCGATACATACGCGGAAATCATTGTCTTAATCACTCGATTTACCCGCTCAACTGGATCTGACTGTGGGTGGTAAAACGGAGTGACGGAATGTTTAATTCCGTAAGCCTCGGATATACCTTCGAACGCTTGATTGACGTATTCCCTTCCGTTGTCTGAATTTCCGTCGGTAACTTTCCATCCGTGGAATTTCCTCGGGGATTCCTCAACTTCCCTCATACGTTGGCAATACCAAGGGTCTTCGACTGGGGTCAAAGCAGCTATTGGTAGCGCCATCTCCTCTTCATACACTCTTGATAGTGCATCTGGGACAAGGTGTTCCGAACCTTTCTGATACACTACGTCGAAATCGTATTCTAGGAGATCGAGCACCCACCGAGCCAGCCGTCCCGTCGGATTATGCAAGTTATGCAGCCAACGTAATGAGCTGTGGTCAGTGATGACAGTAAAGTGAAACCCCTCGAGGTAATGACGAAATTTCTTAACCGCCCAAATTACCGCGAAACATTCCCTTTCGGTAACTGAGTATTTTCTTACGGCTTCCGTGAGCGTTCGACTCGCGTATGCTATTCAAACGGTAGCGTAAAGTCGGGGTACGTTAAAGTCGGCGCAGTCGCAATTAATTCTTTCAGTTGTCCGAACGCGCTTTGTTGGGATTCGTCCCATTGCCACGGAATGCCTGTTCTCAAGAGTCTGTTCAAGGGTTCAGCTAGTGTTGCTAATTGAGGGATAAAATGTCGGTACCACGATGCCATTTCGAGAAATCGTCTCAGTTGCTTAATTGTCTTTGGCTCGGGGTAGCTTTGAATAGGTTCGACTTTTTCTGGGTCTACTTGTAAACCTTCGTGATTTACGAGAAATCCTAAATATCGGGCGGTTTTTAGACCGAACTTGCTTTTTACTGGATTAATCGTAAGACCTGCTTCTTGTAAACGATCGATAACTATCTTTAACCATTTCTTGTGATCCTCGAGAGTCTCAGTCACTATCACGATATCATCTAAGTATGCGTATACGTATGGTTCCATTTCCGGACAAATAAGGGAGTCGATTAGCCTTTGAAAAGTCGCTGGTGCTCCCGACAGGCCGAATGGCATACGTGTGAACTAAAATAGTCCCATACCTGGTACTGTAAATGCGGTATATTCTTTACTCTTTTCCTCTAAGGGAATCTGGTGATAACCCCATTTTAAATCTAGTGTCGTGATGTATTTCGCTGCCCTGAGTTTTTCTAAAATCATATCCATATTCGGTAGTGGATAAGCATCGGTTTTCGCTACTCGGTTTAATTTACGGAAGTCTATACATAACCTATACGTTCCGTCTGGTTTTTGGACCATTACCACCGGACTAGACCAACCACTTTTGGACGGCTCGATGATACCTTCTGCTAACATTCTTAACGCGTCATCGTGCATCGCTTTTAAAACTTTAGGGGATACCCTATAATACCGTTGTTTTATCGCGGGGTGATCTTGCACATCGATGACATGTTGGACGCGGTTGGTAGCTGGTAAATTACCGGGGACTAATCGAAGAAGAGAAGAAACAAATTTTTCTAAATCTTCTCTTTCTTCGGCCGAAATTGTTTTAAGGCCGTTTACTTGGTCTGCTTCCGGGGGGACATTTTCACCCTCTATACTAATAGCTTCTACACCCTCTTCAGTACAGTGATGAACAGAGTCTGGGAAGTCGGACATATACCAAGCTCTTCGACTACCATCGTGTATCACGCCGAAGGTGTGGATAAAGTCTACTCCCAAGAAAACTTGTTCACCCATTCCCGGGACTATCAACACCTTCATCATGCGGGACACACGATCGACTTCTATTGGGAGATAGCAGACAGCTTTTACTGGATGCACCGTTCCGTCGGCGGTCATGACTGCTTTTTCGGTTGCTGGTTGCAATTCCGCTTTATACTTTTCGGCAATTGCTAAACCGATATCTCCTAATACAGTACGTGAAGTACCATTATCTATTAGGGCTTGCACGTTGGGGGTATTGCCTATCCTAATGTTCGTGAATACCCTCAAATTGAAACCTTTATCCTCTGGCGGTGGTTCTTTTACTTCTAACCGCAGAGGTATCGACTCAGAATTTTCTTGTGGCGCGGTATCCGTTTTTAATTGGGCCAATATGGTTCGATTGCCCTTCCATGGGTACGCGCTGTTACATGCCTCAACTCGATCGTTGATTCGGACAGTTTGGTCAGCCTCATTTGGACGGGTGGCTTTCCTGTTTTTCGACTTTCTATCAACTTTCTTTGTAGGTTTCCGTGTACTATCTAGAATTTCGGGTACGGAAGAATCCACGGTTACTCTAATGTCTGGTGTTGAGGTCTGAGTTGTATCTAAGGAGGGTGTTACATCCCGGTAACAATTTTCCCTAATTTTCCTTAAAATTATCATTAAAATAAGACATTTTATATAATTCTATGATAATTTTACAATACTTAAACTATATGTCTTATTTTAATGTATTTATTTATGTATATATTGATAGGATAGAGTGTGGAAACGAAATCGATCTCAAAAGAGATATGACATTCGTTTTCACCATAAAAGTTCAGAAAGTTGAAAAGCTAAAAATAGGATATATGTAAGCAAAATGTGAAGCAAGTTCGAGCTTGTTTGTTTATACGCGTGAAGAATGTGAAGGTTGTGAAGATCCAAGTGTAATATGATCTTCAAAAGCCCATTGTCAGCATATAAAAGAGAGAATTCAGAAAGAAGAAGATTCAATGTCATACATGCGATGTAGATCATTACCATATAAGGAAAGTGATTCTATTTATAGATCACCCCTTCCTCAATAATATGACATTTCTCCCACTAATTAGCATAATCGACTAGTATATAAACAAGAGCATTTTCCATAAAGCTTGTCAAAAGTTCCGGTGCAATCTCTAACATCGTAGAGCGACCCTTCAGTTTACTTTCGCCATAATTATTGTATTCTTTCCTGATAGCCAATAGGTGCAAGAGAAGCAAATTAACACTTAGAATCAATAATTTAATAGAAATAACTGTCGTATTTATAACTATAAATACTAAAGAAATCTTGCATTATCTCTTTTTCTAAATTTGTCAATTTAGTATATGTTGCTTCTCTTACAACTGCTATAAAATTCATTCCTGTCAAGGTGCGAGTGACGAGAAATAACAATAAAGAATATTGCAATTCTTTAAATAGTTATAAAACAATCTAAGTCGTTAAAGTTACACAAGTGCGACCAAAACAAACTATTTCAAATCAAATCAAAACCAATTTATAACGACTAAGCTATAATCATCGATTTATCCGACTTCATTGCTAAAAGTAAGTAAAAGAATTGTAAACTTGTATCATTATTGTATAATCATTACTATATAATTATTATTTAATCAATAAATGTTATAAAAGGGAATATTTGACTTGTTATTGTAACGCAAAACCCGTAGTTTTGACAAGTGACCACGATCCTACATAAAAATAAATATCAGGCTTTACCAACCTGATTAATCAGTCTTATTACATTCAAGTAAATAAAATTCATTTTATTTAAAAACCACGCCTAGTTCGGAACGTAACAGAGGGGGAAGCGACCTTTACTTCTCCTCCTTCTTTCGGTTTCCCGAACAATTTTCGCACGATTTTGTTTTAACCCCCTCTTTTCCGCAACGCTTACAATAATCATTCCGATTGGGTCTAGCGCATCCTGTTTGAAAATGACCTTTTTTCTTACAGTTAAAACAAATTACTTCATCGGGGTCAAAATTACTGTCGGTTTTCTTATTTGATTCAGATCAAGTGGGGGTTTTCTCTTTGTCCAATTTCTTATCTGTCGGAGGGTACTTTTTCTTGTTCCATTGTTTTGGGCCAAAGATCGGTATTATTTTCGGAACTCGCTTCCGTTTCGATATCTGTATTCTGTTTCGAAACTTTTGACGGTTCTGGTTCTATCGCCGCGATTGTGTTCTGTTTTGATTTTACCTTACCTTGCCCTCGAAATGCGTATTCCGGAATTAGCGATTTCTCCGGCGGTGGTGGGGGTAAATCGTCGTCTGTTATCGCGGTTACTCTTTCGTATTCGTCGGATAAATCCGCGAGTCCGTTATAATCGTAAAACTCGAATCTTCTAATTGCCCTTCTGTAGTCTGGGCGAAGGTTGGCGTGAACTCTATCCATCTGTGCTGTCATGTCTATGTGCCTGGTTGACAGCTGGTAAAATCCATACATGCAGGTTAGGTAAGCGGCTGCAGATTCTCCGGGACCTTGTATTCTAGAGAGAATCTTTTCGTCTAGCCGGTCCTGAAACCTGGAGTCGCCAAACCTTCTTTGGAAGTGAGTTTACAATCTTCCCAGTTTGACCAACGTTGGCGGTTTTGTCGGTACCAGTGAGCCTCAACTCGCCACAAGAAATTGTCTATACTGGAATTTTTCTGTCAATCGAATTTTATTTTCCAGCTTTCGACAATTCTTGTCACGTCTCTAGGTGGTCGATTCTGATTTCGCGTACCCGTCTATTGTTTGTTTCTCTTGTGAGGCTGAGGTCGGGTTCACGTAAGGAAACAAACTGGTCGGGGGGTACAATGGGTCATTATTTTGGCCATATTGCGCTTGAGAGTACCGGTCTATTTTCTGTTGGTACCCTTGTTGAGGGAGAAACCGCCCCTCATTTCCACTCCGAGTCAAACCTGAAAACGATACGTTCGTGTTACCGTGAGTGACCGATTGAACCGTAGGTGGCGCTGACACGTTTGTTGAATACCGCGGTTGTGTGTTTTCTATAGTCGGGTACACATGTCCGTGATTGTCAAAGTGTCTATTTTGGTACGTTTGTGTCGACTGTCTTGTGACTGTTGTCGTTGTGTGACATGTCGGGCACAGGGACTTGCCCGAATCATTCGTGTGGTTTACGTTTCTGTTCTGTACACAACACATTTACACATTGACTAATGTGTTGTGTCCGGACACGAAACATTTCCCCATTGACTAATGTGTTGTGTTCTGATACGACACATTTCTACATTGATTATCGTTTCGTGTTAAGACACGACACATTTTCTCATCGAATAATGTTTCGTGTCCGGACCCGACACTTTTGAAATAAAGAAATGTTTTCGTGTTCGGACCTGACACATTTAAAATAATAAAATATTTTGTGTCCAGACACAACACATTTTCTCATTGAATAACGTTTCGTGTTTGGATACGAGACATAATTCTTTTTTAATCTTTCATGTCTAGTCACTGAAATATTTAATTAATTAATTTAATTTAATATGAATAATTTATTATTAATTTAATTAAATTTTTAATCTTTGTGATGGGGGAGGGGAGAGGATAGGAGAGTTGCTAGTTTTTGGGATTCGGACACGAAAACTCTTGATTATTTTAAAAGTGTCGGGTGTGGACACGAAAACATTTAATTATTTTATAAGTGTCGTGTCCAGACACTAAAACATTTAATTATTTTATGAGTGTCGTGTCCAGACACTAAAACATTTAATTTTCTCAAAAGTGTCTGGTTAGAACACGAAAACATTTAATTATTTTAAAAGTGTCGTGTTCGGACACAAAAACATTTAAAAAAATTTAAAGTGGCGTGTCCGGACACGAAAACATTTAATTTTTTAAAAGTGACTGGTCGGGACACGAAAACATTTCATTAATTTAAAAGTGTCCGGTCAGGACACGAAAACATTATAAATTATTAAATGTGTTTGTGATTGAACACGACACTACACACAATTGATTTGGCGTTTTGTTTCGTTTCCGTGTCAGTCCCTGGTCGGGCATGTAGTCGATACTATCTGTGGACTCTGGTTTTGTACCATTGTTGTCAGGGCCTTAATTTGATTCTGTATTGCAAAAATTGCTTATCGTAACTCTTGAGTTTCGGTTTACATTTGGGAAGTGGTAGTTTAGGGGTGGAAGAGTGTTGTGAAAATTTTCTGGTCTGAAGTGTTGTTCAATGCCCTGGTAATTGTTTTCTGTAAAATTGTTCCCCCCACCACTTGCTATTGGGCTTTCAGGAAGAGGAAAATTTCTTGTGGAACCGGGAGTATTAGGGGTTGATGTCTGTATTACCCCTGCTGGTATAACGAACGCTTCGTCACTTTCGTACCATGGTACATCCGTATGTCCTGACATTCGCGCGATTAATCTTTCTATGCGTTATTGTAATTCTTCGTAAGAACCTGAGGTGTTACAACCGTGTAACCGCAATTGTTCTTGCATTTCCTCAAAAGCGCGAACTTTTGTTCTTAATTCGTCTATTAGACTGGTTCCCGTTTTAATTTGGGTTTCGGATGTGTTCGCGGTTTCTTCCGATTCTATTTCCTCCCCAGATTTCTTTAATTCTGATTCAGGATTTCCCTGATTGGGTGTGTGGGTGGATCTACTATCGTCCGACATTTTTATTGACCAAAACAACTCAAAGAAAATTTAACACAATTACAATTTTCAAGAAATTTCACTAAAATTCCTAAATTCTTGAAAATTTCCAAAATTTCCTTAAATTCCAATGTTCTAATTAAGGAAATTGTTATTAATTTTTCAAAACACAAAACAATTGTTTTTAATTTTTGGTTAAATCACTTTATACACTACCAAATTTGAAAAATTATAAAATTCTCTAAAATTTCCAAAGTTTCCAAAAATTTCCGTAATTTTGGAATTTCCTTTTTCTGTTTGGAAATATTTATTTATTATTAAAGTCTGTTATTGGGATAATTTATGCGATTATTTTTTTCTAAATTTCATAAATAACCGATAAATTACCCAATATTTCTGGTAAATTTCCGGTTCACTATTTTGTTGACACTCGGTTCGGAAATTACCGCAAACTTGTTGCTGAATATTTTTAAAATTACCAAATTTTCCAGAAATTTCATAAATTTCCACACTATATTGGTAACTTTTCCAAAGTTTTCTATTAGTTACCAAAAAAACATTTTGAAAATTTATGGAGCTCGATTATTGGCAATAGTTAATAACTTGTCAAAATTTTATTTACTTGCACTCTTCAAATTTATTTACACTATTATTACTGTCTGATTTTATTTTCTCTAATTCTCTATTTTCACCTCTATCCCGGTGTGTCAATATTCCGAAAATTTTTCTAAAAAAAATCACTTTTTCTTATTTTTATAGAAAAAAAATTCTTTATTATTATCGCGATACTAATATTTTACTCTATTCGCGAGGGATAGTAGGGGGACACTGCTGGTATATTTTCCACATGCTGAAAATAAATGCATTTTTAAGCTACTACAAACATAATGAAAAAAAAATTTCATTACTATATATAAGCAATAAAGCAAGAGAAAAAAAAATTTTCTTTTTCTGTCAGACCAGATAAATGTCAATCAAATAAATTTTAAATTTTTCTTTTAAGTAAAAAAATATTTGACTTTACTCACCAGTAGTGTAGATTCTCGATTTTTGAAAATCATTTTCTATTACCGCAACAGAAACTATTATACAAGTACATAGTTAATTTGAATATAATATAATTATTATAAATATATATATATTAATATAATATAATATAATTAATTAATTAATATTAATTAATATTAATATTTGTTTAATTGATGACTGAAGACTAACATATTTCTTTATAAATTTGTTATTTTCTATTATTTAAATAACTAATTGATAAATAAACTATTACAGACTAGGCGGTGAGATCAGCCGGCGAGAACAGGTTGACGTCCATTTTCCTTGCCATGCGGTCGGCCAATATTTTCCTGTTTTCTCTCGGTTTTTCCATGCAAATTCACTATAAAGATGCCAAATGAGAGGACAATTCCTGGAACCCAACAATATCACTCATTTATTCCTATTTCTAATAATGAAATGATTTTGAGGAAATTTTCATCTTCAAATGAACAAAAAATTTTCCCAACACGAAAACGTCATTTGGAAAAGTGTTTAGTACAAAAACCTCTTACTCAAAAATATTGTAAAAGAAGAAAAACTTAATTGTTACTAGTTGTTTAACTTTTTTAAAAAATTATAATTTGTTTGTTTGATTTATATTAAAAATATTTAATTAACTATAATCACAAATAAAAAATTTTATGATTAAAGCAAGAAAATGTGTTTTTCAATAGTGTATCTAATTACAAACAATATTAATTTAAATCACTGCTAAAATTTATCTAAATAATTAAATATTTGCAATAATTCAATTATTTATAATACATTATTATTACAATTAGAATGAAAAATTTAATTTTTTTAATTTAAAAAATTGTTACTTTCATTTTGCAATAAAATTCAAAGTGGTAATTAATTTGATATTATTAAGATTATGAATATATAATTATATGAAATAAAAGATACATAACAATTTAAATAATAAAGATATATTATTAAATTATATTTTTGCTTCACAACTTTGAGAAATTGATCTTTTTAATAGAATTAAAAAAACAAATGATTTTGACTCTGACGTGAAATTCAAGAGGGTTACGTTTCGTACGCCAAATTTAGTAAAAAGTGAATTTACATTTTATTTTTTTTCCTGGATCCACTGAAAAGCCCATTAAAATCTTTAGATGGTAGAAACTAGAGAATTTAATCTTTCTTTTGAGACAACTTTCAACAAAATTGAAAATGACATATTTTGAGAAATTAACTCTCAAAGTTTTTAAATGCAAATTAAACCAAGAAATAATTTTTTTTTAAATAAAGCCTTATACCACCTTAAAGCTTGAAAAATTCTCTATTAAAAGCATTATTTACATTTTAAATTTAAAGACTTTTAAATAAAATAAATTATGTATGAAAAGTGCTCTACCCTCGATAGTCATTTGTAGGTGGTACGATTTGAAATAGAATGCCTCACATAATATTTACTTAGTTTATTTATGTATATTATTTATATTTATACAGATACTGGTGGAAAATTTGAATCGAATTCTGATGAAACTACAAAATATGTTTTTTATGAAAATTGTGAATCTGAAGGTTCGTATATAATATTAGTAATCATTTTCAAATATATTTTTAAATTTAAACAATCAAAGGTAAATCTTTGAAAAAATTATCAAAATTAAAATTATTGAAAATTATGCTTAATAAATTAAATATTTTTAGAATTACAATATTTTTGATTTAACTATAATTCTCTATTAAAAATTTAGATTCACCCGATGACGACAGCGATGATGACTTTGAGGATGGAATAATAAATTCAAGTGCTGATCAAGAGGACGAAGTGAAACAAATCCAAGATTGGACAGTGAAAAGGCAAATCAGCCATAATTCTTTAGAAGAATTGATGGATATCTTGCGCCAAAAATTTACTCCAAATTTACCAAAATCAGCAATTACGTTTTTGTGTACTAATCAAGCTGAATATAAAATAAACAGTATGCTGGATACCGACGGTTCTGAAGGGGAATATACATATTTTAGTATTTCCAAAGGCCTTGAAGAATGTATAGACCCCAATATTCATCAGAAATCCACGATTTTTTTACAATATAATATTGACGGCATCGATCTAAGTAAATCTGGAGAAAAAGGTTTTTGGGTCATCTCTGCCAAAGTCTTTTTCAGTCCAGACATTTACAAGCCATTTCTGGTCGCTATATATTGTGGAAATTCTAAACCTGCAAGTATCGACGATTACTTATCCGAATTTATTGACGAAATTAACCATCTAAATATTCATGGAATAAAAATTATAAATATTAAGTTTAACGTGCGTGTTCATTGTTTCATTTGTGATACCCCTGCACGAGCATTTTCAAAATGCATTAAAGGACACACTGGCTTCTATTCTTGCGAGAGATGCACAATTAAAGGAGAAAGAAAGGACCATGTTACTGAATTTCACGAAATAAATTGTAAAGAAAGAACAGATGAATCATTTAGGAAGCAGGAACAATGTCGTCATCACAAGGGAAAATCTCCTCTTCTGCGAATCAAACCTTTTGTACATATGATTTTCATGTGCGTTTTAGATTTTATGCATCTATTTCACCGTCCGACAAAATTCAACTTTTTTTTCACACACGAAAAAATCAATGATTTTTAGAACTAGGACCAAAAAAAAGATACCCGTGTCTGGCCGTTTTGCTAGATCAGGTCATTTTTTGATTTTAGGGGTAAAAACAACCCTTAAATGAAAGGTAATAGGAAATCTTGTACAAATTAATAATTTTTTATGAAACCTGGTATCTCGGGGTTTTCCGGGTCGCTGATTACGAATATGATGTCAGATTTTCAAAATTCAAAATGGCGGATCCAATATGGTGGTCGAAATTTATAAATGTTATTAATTTTTTATAAAAAATTTCCACATATGTGTTTTTTGTATATTGGACACTTTTTTAATGACAAAACAGGCTTTGTAGTAAGTAAGAATATTTTTATTAGATAACAGTAATAAGCTCAAGTAAGATCAATTTAAAGATGTGAAGTGATTGTTTAAAACTGCTGTGCAAAGTAAAAAAGTCTACAATTGTCATTTGTTTTATGTACTATTTTCCGTAACTATGCAACTGAAAACGAACATATAAACAACTGTCATTTGTTTTAACTTTGTCCAATATACAAAAAACACATATGTGGAAATTTTTATTTTTTAAATATTGTTTTCTAATCTTCCACATTATTAGATCTATTTTGAATTTCAAAAATTTACCTTCAGATGCGTACTCAGCGACCTTAAAATCCCCTAGATACCAAGTTTTATAAAAAAGAATTAATATTTATACATTTCGACCGCCATATTGGATCCATCATTTTCAATTTTCAAAATCTGACATCATATTCGTTATCAGCGACCCCAAAAACCTTCAATTAACAAGTTTTAAGTGAATTCGATAAACTTCTATAAATTTCGACCGCCATATTGAATCCGCCATTTTGAATTTTGAAAATCTGACATCATATTCGTAATCAGCGACCCCAAAAATCCCTAAGTAACAACTTTCAAATGAATTGGTGAATTTTTATAAATTTCGACCGCCATATTGGATCCGCCATTTTGAATTTTGAAAATCTGACATCAGATTCGTAATCAGCGTCCCGGAAAACCCCGAGATACCAGGTTTCATAAAAAATTATTAATTTGTACAAAATTTCCTATTACCTTTCATTTAAGGGTTGTTTTTACCCCTAAAAGCAACAAATGACCTGATCTAGCAAAACGGCCAGACACGGGTATCTTTTTTTTGGTCCTAGTTTCTGAAAATCATTGATTTTTTCGTGTGTGAAAAATCGTGCTGGACGGTGTTTTGTGAGGGGATAATGAAGCGACTTTTACTGCGCTGGTTTTTTATTTCGGGAAATCAAAAAGTGAATAAAAAATCAATGAGAGAGGTATCCAGAAGATTAATGCAAATTAAAAAACACATTCCCATGGAATTTCAACAGAAACCAAGAAGAATAAAATCGCTTAGAAAATGGAAAGCAACCGAGTTTCGTTTTTTTCTTTTATATTGTGGGCCAATCGTTATGAAAAATATTATGAAAATAAATTATTTTAAACACTTTTTATTATTGCATATAGCATGCCGAATTTTATGCAATGATAGGTTGATAAAAATGTACCACGACCATGCAAAAATTTATTTGAGAAATTTCTTCTTGGGAGCTGAAATATTGTATAAAAAATGCACGTTATGAATATGCATTGTGCAATTCATGCTGCAGATGATGTCATTGCAAAGGGATGTAGTTGGAGTCAAATTAATGCTTTTCCGTTTGAGAACTTTTTAGGAAAACTTAAAGGTCTGATTAGAACGCCTTTCCGACCGCTATCTCAAGTGTGTCGAAGATTGCATGAAATTTTTGACGGACCCACCAAAACCTCAAAAACCTTATCGCTACGAAATTTTGAAAATTAAGGGTAATAGAATTCTGAAGATACGATTTAAGCATTGCATTTTAACAGTAAAAAATCCTGACAATTTCGTTAAGTTGAACAATAAAAAATTGATAAAAATACATAAAATAACTCGCACTGAAAAAGGAATTGAAATAGAAGGACAATCTTGGAAAATTAAACAACCTATATTCGATTACCCTTCGAATTCCAGCGATTTATGTATGTGGGAATTGCACCAACAACCTGAAGAACGTATAATTAATTGTAATATTAATCGAATTAAAGCAAAAATGGTTTTTTTATCCTTAAATTTTGAAATCGACAAACCGGAAAGAGTGTTTACAATGCCTCTTTTGCATCATTGAAATATGTACAAATTAAGTACAATGTTATATTGTTGTAATATAAATGGAAAATTATTTTTAAAAAACTTAGAAAATAAAGATAAAAAAATTAAAATTTTTCAAATTTAATACAAACAAGTTTTATTAATAAGAATTTTCAAAACCAATTTTTTATATTAATTATATTTATGATTTCATAATTTAAAATAAGTTTTAAAAATCTTTAACTTATATTCTTGCTTCTAGATGCAGTTTAATCTAAATTTTGCATAATTAGTTGATAATAAATTCGTTTAAAATTAAGTTGTACTAATATTTATTCTTCCTTATAATTTTATAATTAACAAATTAAATGCTGTAGTATTATCAAGTATACGTGAACAAAAGAAGTGCCATTTATAATAATAATAATAATAATAGTAGTACCGTAAAATGGGCTAAAGTCGGCGTTTGCGGGTAAAGTCGGCCGGCGCTTTAAACACTTAAATATTGTATTTCATTTATTAATTTACATTAATTCTAACTACATTTTTAATAAAACTCGGATTTCTTCTGGAAAAAAGTAATAGTTAAACTTTAAAATGATTTAAAGCGCCGGCCGACTTTACCCCCAAACGCCGACTTTACCCCATTTTACGGTAATAATAGTAATATTAATAATAGTAGTAACTCAGCGGGGACGGGGACATAGGATGTCTTTAGGACGTCCCTAGGACATCCCTAGGATGTCCATGTCCGTTCAAAAGACGTCCTGAAGACATCTTATGTCCAAATGACGTCTTTAGGACATCCCATGTCCTTTTGCCCACTGGGAATAATAACAATAATTATTAATCATTAATTAATAATAATTAATAACAATAATAATAATTTTGAAAAAGTCTAATTTCTCAAAAAAAATTAACTGAAAATATTTTTTAGGCGTTTCCTCTCTCCTTTCGGCCCCCTTCCCAATCTTTCGCATTATTGAAAATGGAACTGAAAATCGTGTGCACGCTCTCTTCATTCAACTTGAACTCGTCCATTAACACAGCTAATACATGTAAAAATTTAAATCATGAAGTTTTCTTTTGAAATTTGAATAATGTGATTATAAAAATTAAAAATTCTTTATTTACTTGTAATACAAGAACACATCAAATAATCCTTAAAGAGCTCCTTGTCCTTCATCTTTTTCACGGCGGTAAATTTTAAGGCCGTATCTCGGCTTAAATATTTTTAAAAAATTTTTGTTGCTGACTTTTTAGGGCATTTTTTTTGTCAAAATAAAAAGTTAATGAAGATTTCTATGAAAAAGAATTTTAAAGTAATGTTAATTGAATAAGTTTCTATTTATATATTTATTATGAGATTTTTGCATTATTATTATAATTATTGTAATTATATTATACATCATAATCATCATTTATCAACTGTATTTTATTTTTATCAAGACTTACAAAATTTATTCGAAATTCCTCATCTTCAGTTAATTTTAAATCAAAATTTTTAGTTTCGTCTAGTGTTTTGAATGGTATTATTAAATTATATGATTCTACGAATGACTTTTTTTCTTTCAGGTTAGATGAAAAAGAAGATTCTAAAGCTACCATAATAATTTCTTGATTTGAAATGATTTCCCTATTATCTGCACGGAGACTTCTAATTTCTGTTGCTATTATCGTTACTATAAAAAATTAAGACATTTTATAGAAAAAATAGTTACGTTTTAATATTTTATTTAAATATAATACTTATGTATTGTGATCTTACAAATTTCATTCGTTTTTTCGCAACAGTTGGTTGAATTTTGAAGTTTTTTATTCGATTCTAAAAATGTTGCAAAAAATTAAAGTTAAAAATACATTATATTTGCTTGAGTTATTGATTAAGAGAATAATATATAATTATGTACTTGATGGAATAGTTTTTGCCCTTCTTTTTCTTGAAGATTGTTGTTTTTCCACATCTTGCAAGGTATTTTTTGAAAAAGTGATAGTAAAGTTGTATATATAAAAAAATTGAATTATTAATTCTGTTTCACTACTAAATTATTTAAATTTCTCTTATTAAAAAATTTTAATAAATTATAAAATAAAAAAATAGGGACATAAAGAGAGGTTTCTATAAGGACAAGAAGGCAAATATTACCATCATTTGAAGAAGAGGAGTCAAAATCGTTTTCACTGTTATTAATAAAAGGCTTAGAAGTTCCATGAATTTGCCTTTCTTGGAATAATAACTTTTCAGATCTGTTAATTGAATTATGACCAGAATTTGAAGCGACGAGATTATCAGTATTATCAAAGTCTATAAGAGCAAATACTATCAAAATTATATTTAATTTAAATATTTTTTTATTAAAATAATGTACTATTTTGATTATATTTACATGAAAAGTCATTATTTCCGATTTCAGTAAAAGGATTATAAATGACAGAACTTATTATTAAATTATCTGTTATTTTATTTTAAAATTCAGAAGAAAAATTACATTTTATTTAATTTTCATACCATTTTGTTTCTCTTGACATGAAAACTGATAAAATTCATTATATACATTATTAGAACAAGAACTAGAATCTTCAGGTTTTTCGATAATGAAGGAGATATCATTATGTGTAACTGTAAAATCTAATATACGCTACGTTTTCTTCTTATGTTTAAAGAATTAATTATTAAAAGTGATATTTTAAATAACAAACCTTTTAAAAGTATACAATTTGATGAGTTATTTCTTTAATTTATTATTAATTAATATTAATAAATTAATAAAAATAAGTTTATTATTGTATTTATATTAACTTCCATTTCGTATATATATCATAATGTAAATGTCAAAAATAAACTTAAATTGACGAAACATTAAACTATTTTAACCTAAGTAAGGCCCTGATCAGAACCTGATTTGGCCCTTATTTTGAAAATATCTATTCAGGTCCTGATCATAAAAAGCGTTTCATTGCATATTCAGGCCCCTATTTTGCCAGATCAGGGCCTGATTGTAACCACGTTTCAATTTCTACACGGGATTTAAAGGTTTTAGAGTGATAAGTATGAAAAAATTGACCTCGTATAAATTTTATCTATATTATCACTAAAATTCTGACGGGTAATGTAAAAATTCTGGAAGAAGTTTTTCAATAAATATTATTTTGTTTTCTCTGTGCAATAAATCAGTAAATTCCACTGGTAAGCAATGAATATTCACTAACAATCACTCCTAACTTTACTGTTAAAAATAAAGGAAAATCGCCAACTGAACATGACTGAAAATCAATAATATTTAATTGTTTAATAGTGAAATTTGAACGACTTAAATTGAAAATTTACAAACGAAAGATTTAAACGCGCTGACAAAAAATGACGTATTAATAATAAAATTGTATATAATCAAGATGACCAACGAAACTTAACAAAAAATTCTTGAGCTTTTCCGGTTAATTAAATAATTTTTTTCATGAATTCAAAACTAAAATAGTACAGTACAATAAACTGTAGTTTCTTCAAACTATACAAATAGAATTTAAAGGGTTTTTTCTTAATTTTGGAATAGTATTCAAATTTATTTAATTTAAACAATGTGAAGTAAAAAAATTCTTATTGTCATAAAATCTGATGCCCAAAAAAGAGCATTAAAAAATTCATTTTTGACTGCTAATTTAAAACATACGCAATGTAATGTTCTATTACAAACTTTAAGAACATCTCCATTTAATTTAAATTTCTTGCCAAAGGATGCAAGAACAATTTTACAGACTCCTACTATTGTTGCAACAGAATTAATTCATCATATAGCAGGTGTCGAATATCTTCATGTAGGCTTTAAATCGACTTTGAAAAGAAAATTGAAATCTGTTTCTTTAAATAAATTACCTGAAACTGTCGTAATTGACTTTAGTACTGATGGTGCAAGAGTGAATAAAGGCTCTAAACAGTTTTGCCCGATTCAGTATCGAATTTTAAACATCGAAGACAGTGGGCCAATAATTGCTGGAGTTTTTATAGAGACTACAAAGCCAACAAATCCTTTTGATTTTTTTAAGCAATTTGTTCAGGAAGTTCTTCAGGTTCGACTCAGAGGAATTATTATTCACAATAGAAGAATTTTTTTAAGAGTTCGTGCTTTTATTGCAGAAGCCCCTGCAAGAGCTTTTATTCTAAACCATCAAGGACACAATTCATCAAGACCTTGTTCAAAGTGTAAAATTAAAGGTGTATGGTATATGAGAAGAATGACTTACGAAGGCGTAAGAAATATTTTGCAAACGGATGAAGAATATCGGAATTTAGTAGATGAAGATCATCACCAGGGAAGAAGTTCTATAAGCGATTTATTGGGTTTAGTAACTTGCATGCGCTTTGGTTCGGAAATTTTAAAAAAGTTCTTGTGGCAAACATCAATTAAAAGTACAATGTTCCCAGATTAGAAGGCAGAAAGCTTAACTTTAATCGAAGGCCAAACAAAATGACGGCCTTTAATTCTTTTAAAGGTACCGAATTTAGATAATTAGCACTGTATGCTGCTCCATCAGTATTGAAGGATGTGTTTCGAGACGATAGTTATGATCATTTTTTAATACTTCACGCTTCATTGGGTCTGTTAATCTAGAAAGAAACTCCTTTGAAAATGGGGGAATTTTGTCAAAGTGCATTGGAAGAATATGTTACATTGGCAGGAGTAATATATGGATTGCAATTTATTTCATACAACGTTCACTGCTTGCTCCACATTGTAGAAGTTCTGGACCTTGGAGAACACGAATCTTACAGTGCATATATATATATATATATATATATCTACCTATATTACAAAAAGATATCGCCGCCAACGCCGCTGTTCCAAGACTCTGAATATAGCCGCAAGTCAAGAGAAGGGGGTAGGAGAGAAGGGAGGGGGGGACTTGCGGCTATATTCAGAGTCTTGAAACGATCTTAACCTTTAAATTTAGGGTGGGGGGACGGGAAAAGGAGGGGAAGAGAGGAGGGGGATGGGGGTTGGCGCGCGAAGACGCTGCCGCCGCTGTTCCAAGACTCTGAATATAGCCGCAAGTCAAGAGAAGGGGGTAGAAGAAAAGGGAGGGGGACTTACGGCTATATTCAGAGTCTTGAAACGATCTTAACCTTTAAATTTGGGGTGGGGGAGGGGGAGAGAGGAGGGGGGATGGGGTTGGCGCGCGAAGCGCGCAGGGGGCGTAGCCCCCTAGTATATATATATATATATATATATATGTATGTATGTAATTAAATAACATATATGTAATAATTATTTATAATTTCTGCCCACAAATTAATTATTAATTTAACTTTCTTACATTATATTATTGGATCTACTAATGCTGTATAATTATAAATAATTTACCGTACTTTTTCGAAGCGATACATCTTATGAAAACTTTTTATTATTTTAAGATATCTGTTGTTGCGAAAATATTTTAAAAGCTTTCGCTAGTAATCAGTAAATGGAAACTTTTTATTTATCAATTATCAATTATTCAGTATGTATAGTATGATAAAGAACTAATAACGCTATTTCTGTAAATTAAGTACTAATGAAGCAAAATTTAATAGAATTTACTATGCATAAATTATTAAATACTTGTCGTTTATTATTACTAATGAAATTTTTTAATGCGATATTATAAATAACTGCTTATTTTTTGAGGATAGTATAGAAATATGCTTTAAGAGAAGTGAAGACAAGAGATTGTTTTTAATTAAGTCACCATATTTATAGAACCATTTATAATAGTAAAATTTTAGGGAACCTTTTTCCGCAGTAAATATTTCACTATGTGTTAAAATCTCATTTTGTGAAGACATAACGAGCCACAATAAGCGATAAGTAAAGTAAACTTTATCAGAAATGTAGGATATAATATCTATTACTAAATAATTGATATAGTAACTAAAAAGTTACCACTTATTACCTACAACATAATTAATGCGTAGCATAAACTTTGTGCAAATATTGTGTAAATTGCAAATACCTTTTAGAATAATTGAAATTTTATACACATCTTTATATAGATTATGGCGGCGGCACCTTTAAAGAAAATGTTTAAAGACAAAAATCCCCGAGTTTCTAGTTCAGGACGCTCGATTAGAACCCCAAAAACAATACTCACTACATCTGAAGATGAAAATTCTCATAAAAAAAAAACAAGTCGTACATTACAATCTAGCATAAAAGAACTTGAAACTTTAGCTGCACGAATAAGGGAAGAAGTGAGGTCCAAGTTTAAAAACAATCGATATTAAAAGACAACTTCTACAAATTCGGTTCTGGAGAAGAATGGTCTTGCTTCTTCGTAAGTAAAAATCTAATTGAAAATTTTATTTTAATTTCATAACAGCAAATAAAACATTAAATAACTTTTACAATAATTTATATAAAATTTTGCAGATATATTAAATTTTTACTCTATCAGATCTATTTAATTTAGAAACGAATGTAAAACATTTATTACAAAGTATTTTTTAATTCCAAAATGTCTTTGTTAGATTATAAATTTTATGTATATTATGCTTATTAGGACACTAAAACAGACCTCACATGCTTTGGGGAAAAATCAGATACCACCCTCCCCAAATCAACATCAACAGACAAGCAGCAAAAGCTTACCTGAAAAAGAAATAATTAATTCAGTAAACACAAGTCAAAACGAACAGTATTGCGACATTTCTGACTTGTAGGTTTTATTTTATATTCATAAGATACTCTTTTAATTCAGCTTTACCTTTTGTTTTAGACAATTTCCAGTAATTGATATCAAAAACTTACTTCATTCTCAGCAACTAAATGATCCTTTGAATAAAAACGCTGTTTTAGAATGTTGTGATTCAAAATTTAAGGAAATGGTTACACAGAGTTTAAAGTAAATAAAATATACTGTTTTAAAAATTATAATAAAATTTGACTTTTGTTTATTATAGAGTTTAAGGAATAAATAAAAAATTTGAATAAAAATTTAATAAGAATTATTTAATTTAATAAATTTAATAATAAATTAATAATATTTAGTAAGTGTATAAAGAGTTCTATAACTAGTATGCAAGAATTGATTTTGACAATGTGTAAAATGTCAAAATTTTCCAATTTTTGATGTCACATCCCGCTATATATAAAATTTTTATTTTATAGATTGTGAGAATTTTCTAATAGCTCCTTCCCATAGGCAATACAGATTACATTTAAGAATTGCGCTAAATTATCAATCACATTATATGATATATTAATTACATTATATATATATATATATATATATATATACTTGAAACAGCCAACAAGGCTATCAAAACAAACAAAATAATTTTTAAGGAAATAAAAATAAATATAATCCTAATGGTAATGCGAATTGAAACTATTATCAAGGAATAAATAATCAAAATAAATACCAAGAAAATAATAAACAAGGAATTGATAGGGTTAATAAACAAGAAAATTTTCAAAATAAAAGGGAATTCTGTGATAATAATTTCGAAGGCATAGATTTCCAAATAATAATTTTGAACAAAATAATTATCAAAATTATATTGAAGGAAAATGTTATATATTCAATGTAGTACCTTTCGGTTTAAAAACTAGTACGAGTGCATTAGTAAGAGCGCTAGATCAGGTATTATGCGGGATAGGTAACTTTGTAATCACTATTCTTAGTTATCCAGACTTATCGAAACCGTTCTATTTACAAACAGATGCGAGCGACGTAGCGATAGGAGCCGTATTGTATCAAATAGACAAGGACGTAAATCACTTACCTGTAGCTTTCGCAAGTCGTACTTTAAAAGGAGCGGAATTTCCATATTTTACTACAGAGAAAGAACTATTAGCTATTGTATGGAGTTTATTAAAATTCAGATTCAAAAATTCATTTTAGGTAGTTATATAGTTATAAGAACCGATCATAAAGCGTTATCTTTCGTGAAAAGTTGTAAATTATTAAGCGGTAGAATTACGAGGTGGATCTTAGCTATTCAGGATTTCAATTTCGACATCGAATATATCCAAAGCAAAAACAACATCGTAGCGTATACTTTAAGTAGAGCACCAGTTTATGAGGAAACAGGCATAGGACTAAATTCTCATGAAGGAAAACTATTTTTGTATAATTTAGCAAAACAACCTTCATCCCAACTTCGAAGTAAATTTAAAAACATTACAGAAGTGCAAAATAATGACTCTATTTCAAAACAAAGAATGTCAGATGTTAGACAGGGAAAAACTAAGCGTTATATAATCGATAAAAATGTACTTTATTTTGTCGTAGGAGATAACAAAAAGTTATGCTTAACTAAAAGTATAATTAATGATTTAATTGATGAAACACATGAAATTTATAGACACGTCGGTCCACAGCGAGTTTTTCGCATGTTAAATGAATATTTTTATTATCCACATTTTGCAAAAATAATAAGGCATAGAATAACAAGTTGTGGTCCGCTACCAACTTCCAAGGGAGGATTTAAATATATACTATCTACTATAGATGCGTTCAGTAAATATGTTAAATTATATCCTATTAGAAAAATGACCACAAAAACGCTTATTAATAAAATTTTCAATCACCATATTACAAAATTCGGTAAACCAGAGAAAATAATAACTAACCATGGAACTCAATTTACATCAGGGATTTAGACTAGTAAACTAAAAGAAGAGAGGATACAACCGGTATTTTCATCAATTAGACACCCACAAGAAAATATTGTTGAACGTATACATCGGGAGTTATCTAGATTTTTTAGGACCCTTACTAACGGTAAACATAGTTCTTGGTGGAATTGGATTAATATAATAGAAACTTGTTTTAATGAAACCCACCATGAAACAACCAAGTTTACGCCAGTCGAATTGCATCTTAACAAAAAACCTAAAAGAGCATGGGAAAATTGGTTTAACTTTCCACCGATTCCGCAAAATATGGATTATAATAGGAAATTAAAATTAGCATACGATAATATTTGTAAGAATAATAAAGAAAAATTTCCAAATTAAATCATTGCTAAGTTCCTACAAATATATTAAGGCCCTTCGAAATTAAAAAAGCAGTAAAACCGGGAACATATATTTTATAGAATCCTAAAACTAAAATAGAAAAAGGTATGTACCATTGTCAAGACTTAAAAAAATACATAGAAAGACTAAACTAAAAAAAATGTGTTAAATGTGTTATGTTGACTAAATTATGTAAATTCAAAAAAATTATCATCTATACTAAATGAATTAAATATAATAAACATTAAATAACTTAACAATAAACAAATTAAAATTACTAAATAAACAATTTATTATAAAAAGTGATTTTAAAAACAATGTGTTTAAATACTTAAAAAAGTATAAATAAAACAATTAATAAAATAAAGTGAAAAGTGAATAGTGATAAGTAGTTTTATATTTTGAATGAAAAGAAGAATGAAGAGGATGATACCAACAATTTTGGACGTTGAAGGTGTCAAAGAGTTCTGGACCCTCTGCCGAAGGCAAGTTTCCGAAAACTATTAAAATTTTATATATACAGTTAAATGAAGGAAAAAAAGAAACAACCTTGGACCCTCCAGAAGTTTCCAAAGATAGGATGATTCAAAAAAGAAAGAATTTGGGATTTTGGAACCTCAAGAAGTTTCCGAAAATCCCGGGATTTAAAAGAGATAAGGAAAATAGAAGAAAAAGGGAGAAGCTGGAGAAGCAATTTTTGAACCTTAGAAAGTTTCCGAAAATTGCGGAAAGAGAAAAGATCAGAAAAAAAGAACAGAAAAAAAAGAAACGAATCGTTAACTGAAAGAAGTTAATAATGGGAATAGAAAAAAAAGTAGAGGATATTTTAAGAAAGATTAAGGAGGTAAAAATGACAATTTTTATTTGAATAAAATAAGAAGAATCAAAGAACGGGATCTGTACGTCTACGCTCGGTGGCTCTCTAAAAGCAAGTGACCAAGACTGCTCGGTCTCTGAGCTCTGCAGCGCGGCAGAGTGGGGAAGCGCGTGGTGGGAGCGAGCGACGCTCCGATTGGCTGACGCAGTCACACGGGCCAGCGTGACGTAGTTTTCCCCCAACTCGAAATCTTCGCCTTCGCTCAGGACAGAAAACTTTATTACATTTTCTTACTAATAATTTAAATAAATTAATGATAAAAACTATTGTTAAATTACAGTTATCAATTCCACGGGGTCTGTCCTGAGTAAAGGCGATGATTTCGAATTTTACAACCTAGGGATTTCCACAAATAATAAATGACAATCAAGGATAAAAATAGAAAAAAAACAATACATACATATATAAATAGTCGAAGATTAGGAACAAAATTTGGGAAAGCGTATTGTCATAATACACAAAGAAAAAGTAGACGTAAAATAACAGTGTAATGCGCTGACAGACAAAAGTTCTTCTATAAACAAAAAAAAACTATTCTACCGCAATTAGAAAATAACAATAATTCGTAAGCACGTTGTGGAAAAATAAAAGAAAGAAAAAAAAACATTTTCTACGATCAGTAAGTACAAAATATTCATGAGAAAAGAAAATGCGAAAGAAAAAATATAAAACCTGTAAAAAATAGGAAAAAAGAAAAAAAAAATTAAAATAAATAGAGTAAAAATAAAATAAAAACATTGTACGGATCTAACTGAATAAAATTCGTTTTGCATTGTGAATTAATTTTCGTGGGTTTACCAATCCCAACTTCGGTCGCTTCGGCGTTCTATACGTTGAGGGCCTAGCTCGCGGTAATGTAGAACGAGGGGAGTGTGGGGTATCGCGTTTTACATTTTTTCTCGGGGATTGACGACTTTTGCGCGGACGTTTCGGTACGCTCTTTTTTCGTGGTGATCGCGTTGTGCTGGATTTTCTCATATTCGTGCGCGAGGGAATTCGCCGCCGCACAGGTGTCTGGAAAGTAAAAAAAGTTTGCCTACGATGCCAAGAAAAATCATTGTTACCTGGTGGTTGCTTAGCACCCCCTGAAACGAGAAAACTTAACCCAAAAATCATAGCTGTTCATTTAGAGAAGTTTCACCTCTTTCTAGGGGTGATTTTGAAATTTTTCCAAAAAAATTGTTTTTTAAGGGTCAGAAATAAGTTTTAAATTATTTTAATGATTTTTATTTATGTCATTGTGTTTGTAGGACCTCATTTTCTAGATACAAGCCATTAAAAATTTTTTAATTAAAAAACCTAGAATTCGTAACTTTTATTTTATATAGGTGACGATTTTTAATAATTTAATTAACAGTGAATGTGTATTTTCAATACAAAAAATATTGAGATGTCCTTTTTTGTTATTTTCGAGATATTAGTTAATGAATTATTTAATGTTAATAAAAAATGCAATATTTTATAAACAAATAATGTTATCGTAATTTAGCGTTACCAATTGAAAGCTAACGTAATTCCGCATCCAACGAGACTAATATGAACTATTTTGAATTAGAGGGATTTTTATCAACAATTGCAATGTTGTTATGCGATTATTTATTAACAATCCACTAACCCAAAATTCTTCATATAGGGCTCGTTGGATGCGGAATTACGGTAGCTTTCAATTGGTAACGTCAGAATTACGATAACTTTATTTGTATATAAAATATTTTATCTTTTGTTAACGTTAAATAATTAAATAATTAATATCTCGAAAATAACAAACAAGGACATCTCAATATTTTTTGTAGTAAAAATACACATTTTTAACTTCTCAAAAAAATCAAAATTCACTGATTAAATTTTTCAAAAAATCCAACTCCTTCCGTCTTCTACAGGCAGTTTTTGAGAAAACCTAACAACACTTCATGGTGGAATTTCGCCCTATAGATATAAATTCATTAACACGATTTATTTATTTACTAATTAAATCATCCAAAATCGTCACCTACATAAAGGAAAAGTTACGAATTCGAGTTCTTTTCTATTAAAAAATTTGTTAATCACTTGTACCTAAAAAATGAGATCCTTCAAACACACCCACATAAATAAAAATCATTAACATAATTTAAAACTTATCTCTGACCCTTAGAAAACAAATTTTTTGAAAAAATTTCGAAACTTCTCTAAATGAACAGCTACGATTTTCGGGTTAAGTTTTCTCGTTTCAGGGGGTGCTAAGGAACCACCAGGTAACAATGATTTTTCTTGTCATCGTAGGCAAACTTTTTTTTCTTTCCAAACACCTGTGGCCGTTTCCTTGTCGTTTCCTTTGGAGGAGGTCGTGGTCGCTTCCTTTTGTCCGGATCTTCTAAATGGGCGATTTCCATGGTCTGTCGCCACTCCCTGAACACCCTTCGTTTCATGGGAGTAATTTTCTTTGGGGGGCTGTATCGGCGAATCGTAATACGTAAATTATTTAATTTTGGCTCTCGCGTGATTCTCCATCGAGAAGAAGGACTAGAATTTTTCTTAGGTGATAAGGTGGGGAGTTTAACACACGGATGATTTGGTTCACCGACCCAATAATACGCGAGGCGAGGCGGTGAAACTTGGACGGGTGATGTTCTTAAATCAAGAATATCTAAGTCCTCTTCTGGGGTTTTAGTTTGAGGTGCGACGACTTCTCTCGGAGGGGTGGCAAGAATTTCGAGAGCTTCTTCAATGGTATACGAATTTTTTTCTAGAAGCAGAACTTGCGATTCCGAAGTTTTGTCGACTACAGTGACCTCGGGTGTAACAGGAACTTTCGCAGGGGTACTTTTCTCTACTTCTTGGTCGGGCAATTCCATAGGGCTAGGCGTAATAATTGGAGCTGTCACTTTTGGGGGGAGGTCAAGGTTTTGCAGGGAATAAATCTCTCTCGAAACCTGAGTTTTTTTCCCTTTTTTCCTGTCTCTTCCTACCGGTATCGGGACATAAATGTCCGGATTTCGTCGCTGCTCTTCGAAAGCTCTTCTCCTCATCTCTGTCCTACGTTTGTGTTGGCTAGGCTTTTTTTGGGGTTTTTCGGGGGGAATTGCGTTCACACCAACAACTGTCGCGTCCATACTAAAAAATTATTTTTTCGTTTAACTTAAATACCAATACTAGTTGCGTTGCGCGATTTTTTTTTCACTTTCTTGGTAAGAGATCTGTTTAATACTGAAGTAAAGGATTAGCGCGTTTGGACTTCGGGACCAATAGCTCCGCCCACTGCGTCAAGTTGCAGTGGTAAGGAGGTGGGGAGAGTATTTCGTTTCTACACTAGCGCGGACGTAGGTCGTAATGCCTACTTGCAGGCTCCGTTTTGCCTTTCTTTTTCACCGCTTTATCGAGATGAGGAAAATTTTCGTTCTCTGCTTCTGGGATTTTTCTGTCTCGAGAGCGCAGATTATATTTATGTCTTTCTTGATTTGTCGTTAATTTCTCCGGTGATTTAGGAATTTTCTCCTGCTGTATTTCTCGGTCCAATTTTTCCAAGGTGTTATTGTCTTCCACTCTCTCCCGAAGATATGCGCGTTTCAAGTCCTTGCTGTGAATTTTAGCCACTCGATTTTCCAAATCGATTTCGTAGACTTCACCTCCACAATGATGTTTTATTACATAAGGTCCTTCTCCACGGGGAGCTAAACCGGTGTGAAACCCTTTCTTTTTATTGGATAACCGGTGTGTTCGTACATAAACGAGTCCACCAACAGGTAATTTGTTGTTTGTTTTTGGTGGTACGGCGTATTTCTTTTGATAAGCAATTTGATGTTGATTGACTTCTTGGAGGCGTTTTTCTAATTGTTTTGGTTCCTTTCTTCCGGTTTGTAGAATCCACTCTCCAGGTCTTTTTGCACTTGTTCCAAATAGGACTTGACTAGGCGTCCGTCCGGTTGCCGCGTTTCGCCGATTTCTTATGTTAAATAAGATATCGGTGATGTCAACGTCCCATTTTCGATGAGGAACATTAATAAGTCGCAATCGCATACCCTTTTTCACCTCCTGGTTCCTGCGCTCAGTCGGATTTGCCTGCGGATGATAAGGAGGGGTGTGCCAACTTTCGCAGTTCCACTTCGCACATGCATTTTCCCAGACCTGACCGATAAATTGGGGCCGTTGTCGGTGATGATGACTCTAGGATAACCAAACCGATGGAACACTTCTTTTTCAAGCAAGAAGGTAATCCGCGGAGCTTTTGAGGATCCTAGTGGGAAAGCTTCCACCCACCGAGAATAAAGGTCTGTAACGACGAGGAGAAATTGTTTTCCATTTGACAAACGGGGGTATGGTCCCATTAGGTCGACTGCAACCGTATCCCACGGGGCCTTTGGTTGGCGTGGGCGTATGTCGCCGTTGCTTTGCGATCGAAAAGACTTGCAGCAAGAGCAAAGAGTGCAACTTTTTATGTGGTCCTTTACTTGTGAAACCATTTTTGGCCAAGTGAAGAGCTCTTGGACCGCGCGCAATGTCTCTTCTTCCCCTGGGTGACCAGCTAGGCTAACGTCGTGATACTCGTGCAGAAGTCTCTGCTGACAAACTTCTGGTACCACGAGAAGCCATGGATCTTGGGGATTTTTGCGACGAAAAAATCCTTCGTCCGATAGGAGATGTTCCTTGAAAAACGACTCGTCAACCTTATTTCGAGTTTCTTCATTTTGCAGGTTTTTCCAGCGTTGTACCTGGTTGATGATGTCTTCATCCTCTTGCTGAGAAGCGATTACTTCTTCAAAGAAGTTTAGTGGCGTTAATTGTGCGAGAAAAGGTTCGTCGAATTGAGGGGTGATTTCCGGAGGAAGATGGAGGTTATCTTCCTCGAATTCCCACTGTGTATCGTTTGGATTCTGCGCAAGAGCAGCGGCTAATTCGTGACTCGCGTCTGTTCGAGAATGGACAGTAAAGGAAAATTCGTCAAAAAAAACGTGCCCAACGACCTAATTTGGACGTGTTTTCCTTTGAACTCTGTAACCATTTCAGAGCTTTTTCGTCTGTATGAAGGTGAAAAGGAGCTGTTTCCAACTGCGGACGAAAATGCTTGAAGGACCACTCAATCGCGTGACATTCTTGTTCAGGTTTAGGATAACGCTTCTCAGTGGAGCTAAATTTGGCGCTGGCATAACTAATCACATTTCGAGATTTGTTATCGATTTGAAAAAGTACTGCCCCCATCCCTTCAGAACTTGCTGTGGTTTGTAGATGTAAGGGCAAGTCGGGATTTGGACGTCCTAGGCTAAGGTCTTTTTGGAAAGCTTCCCTGATTTTAATAAACGCGTTTTCGGCTTCTTCCGCCCATTTCCATTTTCTGGCCTTCTTTCCTAGTAGGTCTGTAAGAGGAGCGAATAACATGGAAAAATCAGGTACGTATTCGCGGATCCAACAACAAACACCCAGAAACTTCTGTAGCTCTTTTTTGTTACTTAAACGAGCTACTTGAACAATCGCTTGTACATGATGTTCTTGGGGCTCATTGTTTTCGCCTGAAACTTGATGGCCTAAATATTTTAATTCGGTTTGGCCGAAGGAACATTTTTCGATGGAACATGTGAGACCGTGAATCTCTAATCGCTCCAATACTAGGTTTAGATGACGTATATGTTCATTCCAATTTTGTGAGTAGACGATAATATCGTCCAGAAATGCCATGCAAAAACGATTTACATATCCTCGCAAAACGATTTGACCGATCAGGGTTTGAAATGTATTAGGGGCACCTTTGAGTCCGAAAAGCATTACGCGGAATTGGTAAGTGCCGCCGTTAGGAATCGAGAAAGCAGTAAATTTTTTGCTGCCCTCGTCCATTGGTACCTGCCAGTATCCCCATTGCAAATCCAGTACAGAGAAGATCTTTGCATTTCCCAGTTATTTTAAGGAGTCGGTGATCCTCGGCAGGGTATGGTTCACGTCCTGCGTAATGGAATTCAAGCGACGAAAATCCACACAAAATCGGAACTTTCCATTTTTTTTCTTCGTTAAAACCACGGGGGAGCAATAAGGCGATGTACTCCAACATTTCTTTTCGCTTTTCCGCGGACGATGGATATGGTCTTAATCGAAAAGGTCGAGTATCTGTCAACTCGATTTTATGACTAGTTGAACGTGTTTGGGTTAAACTAGAACCGGGCGCAACTGTGCTAGCATAGCGAATTGTCTCCAGAAATTCGTCTTCATAGTCTACTGGGAAGTTATGACTAAGTTGGTCCATTGCAGTTTTGCTTTCGACGCTGATCGGGTTTTGCTGTTTTGATTGTTGATTAAAAAATATGGTAAATCTTTTATCTTTACGCACGTAGATACGTTTATCCGGAACGTCGATTATTGTCTGCTGATCTTCCATCCAAGGTAAACCCAAAATCACCTCTTCCCTTAGTTGCTCGCAGACCAAGAACTCCACCTCCATAACATGCGAAATTGATTTGAATGGAAAGTGTGATTCGGCCCAAAATCTTTACGCTCGTACCCGGCGCTGCTAAGTTTACCTTGTCGAAACTCGGGGCGAGACACGCGTGTTGCTCTTTATTTAATTTGGAACGGGGGATGAAGTTCTCAGTTGCTGCTGTGTCGATTATCGCAACTATCTCCTCATCGTTGGTACAAGTCAGCACCCGGGGTAATTTGCGATGATTTTGGATTGTTAAGTATAACGAAGTTAGGGTTTGGTTTGATGGTTGGCGGTGGTCGGTGGGTCCACCGCCCGTCGCCAGTTTTCCTGACCTGCGTTTTTGCGTTCCTCCAATTGTTTTTTGTAAACTGCGCAATCCCGATGATAATGCTTTTCAGGGCAGTACCAGCAATCTGAAGGAGATTTCTTGTTGACGGCCGAATTATCGATGACTTTCTTTTCTTCTTTACGTGGTTGACTACGCACAAGGTCCAAGTCGTCTCTTTCGGATTCTACTGCCCTGGTGAGTAATGTAGTACAATCCAACGGATTTGAGGCACGTATTGCATGTCGAATTGCTGGTTTTAGAAGTTCCATTAAGGTGTGTACCATAACTTCCTCGTTTTCTCCGGGTCGCAATCTCCGGAAAAGTAGATATTTCTTCTGAAGGAATACTCCCACTGCGTTTTTTTCTCCTTGCCGTGAGGAGTACAATTGAGCTTGTAATTTTCCCAAAATCGCAGGGGAATTATATTGGCGCAGCAGAAGGTCCTGGAACTGATTCCATTCGAAAGGGACTCCTTTGTATAAATCCCACCATTTTTCAGCCTCGCCGAACAGAGCTTGACCAACCATACGCACTTTGTTCGTTTCAGGTGTTCCTAAAAACTGGAAGTACTCGTTCATTTCCCGTAGGAAATTGATCGGGTCCTCGTGTTCCTTTCCAAAAATTTCTGGAATGGGTATAGGATTTCACTGGGCTTCCATAAGCTTCCATTCACTGGGCATACCAATGTTGGTCTGGTGCTGCAGGAAGATGATTATTTGGTGGTTGATCTAGTCTTGGTGGGAAATGCGGGTGTCTTCCGGGAGCTCGATCAACTCCTGGAACTGGGCCTAGTGAATTGAAATCAGGCACCTGAGATCCATAGCTCGTATTTCGGAAGTTATTTTGGGCTGGATATTGTCCATATCCGAGAGTTTGATTGAAAGCCGGAGGTTAATATCCGGGTAGTTGGTTTCCCGCGAATTGCGCTGCGACGGAGTGGGTATTGTTTTGTACACCCGGCAAGCATGTAGGTGTCGATGTGGGAGGTAGTCTGGAAGTCATTATTCCAGATGGTCCGGGACCGTAATTAGTTGCCGGAACTGTTCTTAGGCCATTGGAAATCGCCGCTCCTCCGCTGTCACTACTTACTGTGATCGAATGCGTTGTATTTGTAACAACAACGGTGTTGATCGGAGGATTATTTAGAGGTATTTCGTTCCCAGGTGAATCATTGTTCAGGGCTTCAGTTGAAGATGATCCCGCACTGGAATCGCCTCCATTTCGATGATCGTGAGATAATATTTCGTTATCCATGTCGCTGGAGTGAATTTGATTCGAGTCGTTATTGGAGTTTGTTGATAATTGTTCAAGGTTTTTTCGTGCGTCAGGCGGAGTGTGTATTACCACCATGCGAGAACGTAGAATTTTCTCTTGTGGTGTTCTTGAAGTCATCGAAGATCCTGGGTGACAAGAATGATAGAATCATTCGCTCGAGTGTTTCGAGTTGATTTTTCGGAAATCCACGCAAAATCTCTGCTGATTTCTTTCAACTTTAAACACTTGAGTGCAGTGCGGTGATTTGATTGTCTCGACGATGTTTTTACACGTTGACTCTCGAATTTCGTTGAGAGAAGCTCGAACAATTGCTGTTTTCTCTTTCATTTGAAAAGAGATAATTCGTTGAGCGCCACCGGGTGTTTTTAAGATTCACTCCCGGAAGTGAAATTGTGTAAAGAGAAATTTTGTAGGTTCGTAATTCTTTTCAAAGAATCTTCTGCGTTATTTGCCCCCACGTTGGGCGCCAAAATTGATACCAACAATTTTGAAGTTGAAGGTGTCAAAGAGTTCTGGACCCTCTGCCGAAGGCAAGTTTCCGAAAACTATTAAAAGTTTATATATACAGTTAAATGAGAGAAAAGTATAAGGAATCTCGGGACCTTTGTGAGTTCCCGAAGATTATTACGTTCGAAAAAAAAAGCTTTGCGCCTAGGATTTGGGAAAAATAAATAATAAAGAAAAAAAAAATAAAACCCAAAGAACAAAAAAAAAAAAAAGAAAATGGCGAGTTTAGATCCTCCGTGTGTTTCCGAAACTCGATGGTAAAGAGAAAAAACAAAATAACAAGAAAAAAAAACTTGATTTATCTGCGATTTTTGGACCCTCCAAGAGTTTCCAATAAAATCGCTTTTTGACTTGTATTTTTTTAGAAAAAAAAGAAAAGAGAAAAAAAAATTAAATAGAAGTAGGCGGAAATTTCGGTTTCAGGACCCTCAGCGAGTTTCCACAAAATCGAAATTGGAAGACGATGACAGGTGACGAGAAGAAGGAAAAAAAGAGACAACCTTGGACCCTCCAGGAGTTTCCAAAGATAGGATGATTCAAAAAAGAAAGAATTTGGGATTTTCGAACCTCAAGAAGTTTCTGAAAATCCCGGGATTTAAAAGAGATAAGGAAAATAGAAGAAAGAGGGAGAAGCTGGAGAAGCAATTTTGGAACCTTAGATAGTTTCCGTAAATTGCGGAAAGAGAAAAGATCAGAAAAAAAGAACAGAAAAAAAAGAAACGAATCGTTAACTGAAAGAAGTTCATAATGGGAATAGAAAAAAAAGTAGAGGATATTTTAAGAAAGATTAAGGAGGTAAAAATGACAATTTTTATTTGAATAAAATAAGAAGAATCAAAGAACGGGATCTGTACGTCTACGCTCGGTGGCTCTCTAAAAGCAAGTGACTAAGACTGCTCGGTCTCTGAGCTCTGCAGCGCGGCAGAGTGGGGAAGCGCGTGGTGGGAGCGAGCGACGCTCCGATTGGCTGACGCAGTCACGCGGGCCAGCCTGACGTAGTTTTCCCCCAACTCGGAATCTTCGCCTTCGCTCAGGACAGAAAACTTTATTACATTTTCTTACTAATAATTTAAATAAATTAATGATAAAAACTATTGTTAAATTACAGTTATCAAGGAAATATAAAAGTGATAGAGACACTAAGAATTAATTCCCTTTATTCGTGTGAAAAATATAATAGTGATAATAATAACAATAATAATAAGTTAAATAGATATGTAAAATAATAATAAAAAAAATCATCAATAATCAAATGGAAATATTATAATTAAATAAGAAAATATAAATTTAGAAAATAGTAGTGTACTGAATGTCATTTAGTTGTTTCAATTCTATTTCGTGGTCATCAAAACAAATCGTGTTTGTGATTATCTAAATTTTGAGGTATGCTACAGTGCTATTATATATCATAAAATGAGTATTACAGTAATTATTGTATATTAGAATAAAATAAACCTAAATTAATAACATATGCATGCATTAATAAAAATTAGATTTTTTTATTTATATAGCCAGAAGAAATTTTTTTTAATTTCTTTTTATAGATGGCATTAATTATAAAAAAAGGCAGGCGACAAGCACTGAGTGCGATGGATTAACAGAAGAGACAGGCCCTCTGTCCATCTCAGCCAGCGACTATCAAATTACACAGGCACACAAAAAAAAGTCAGGTCCCAAAAAACACAACTCTATATTCCTATGTTTTTGGGGTCGCTGAAACCGAATATGACCATGAAAAAGTTTTTGCCGACCCATTTTCCCGCAACCACCCCCTTGCACCCACTCACGGGGGTTGGAGTTTCAAATTAAAAAAAAAATCGAGTAGGGTGTCCATTCCAATGTTTTTTGGGTCACTTAATCCGAAAAACAACTCTGAAAACAAATTCTTCCTTCCCTTAACGCCGTACAACCCTCTGGGAGGGGGTTAAAATTTTAAATTTCACAAAGTCAAGTTCGGTGTCTAATCTTACGTTTTTTGGGGCGCTGAAACCGAAAAACGCCACCAAAAAGAAGTCCTTTCCTCCCTTAACCCCCTACAACCCCCTGAGACGGGATTGGAATTTCAATTCTTACAAAAAGTCGAGTACGGTATCTATTCTTGTTCTTTAGTCGCTGAAATCAAAAAACACCACCAAAAACAAATTCTTTACCCCCTTAACCAACTACAACCCCTGGGAGGGGGTTGGAATTTCATTTTTCACGAAAAGTCGAGTACGATGTCTAATCCTATGTTTTTTAGGTCGCTTAAACTAAAAAACCAATTTGAAACTCCAACCCCCGTGAGTAGGTGCAAGGGGGTGGTTGCGGGAAAATGGGTCGGCAAAAAAATTTTTCATGGTCATATTCGGTTTCAGCGACCCCAAAAACATAGGAATATGGGGTTGTGTTTTCTGGGACCTGACTTTTTTTTGTGTGCGGAATTAGAAATGTTTTTGAGTATTTGGATTTTTTATTATTTAAATATATGAAACATTTGAGCAGACGAATAGATTTAAGGGGTTAGTATCTCATCTCCACTATTTTTTTCAAATAGTTTTTTTAATTAAACAATTTATTTTATTTACTTCAAGCATGTTATACATAAAAGTAAGGGTTATATATACTATTCCCAGTTGAAAAATCTTGTACAATATCATGTACATTTTTTTGTTCAAGTTCAAGTACTTGCACATTCGCGTGATCTTGTACAAGAGCAGAAAACGAACCTGTCAAAAGAATGGGAACAAAGTACATAAACATGTACAGGTACATACAAGTGTATTTGTTTGCGACTTTGTGACTGATGTGTGTGCAAAATTGCAAATCTATTTGTTTCGATTTATAAAAGTTATTTTGGCAACAACACTTTATGTCTACATAAATACATACATACATACATATATACATATATACATACATACATACATACATACATACATACATACATACATACATACAGACACAGACAGACACTTTCGCCGGACCATGTTTTTTCGACTCAGGGCACCTCAAAACGTAAAGATTTCATGGAAATAGTAAAAGTCAATTTTCGACCAATTATAATACCTTCTCATGTGATGAGAATGTAAAAATAATTGCTTTTTTCATTAAAATCTTAAAAACGTAAAGAGATAGAGAATAATGTTTAATGACAAAGTTGTAGCTGATAAAATTTTGAAGAAAAAAGTCTGTGGGATCATTATGCCAAAATGAATACATTACAAGATAATTGAGTCAGAAATTCTGATTTTTGTGTAAAAAAATATAAATAATATGTATATAGAGTGGTTTTTTTTCTAAATTGATATTTTTTTCACTTGTATCATATTTTCTGAGTCTATTATGATGAGAATGTGTCTATTTTATGGACTGATTTTTTTCAACCCATTAATAAAATTTAATTTTTCATAAAAAATGTCTTTTTTAGCGTTTTTTAGGTGTTTTTCGACAATTAAACCACTGTAACTTTTACAATTTTAATTTAATCAAAAACTTTTATTTAAAAAAAATGTATTCTTTTTCCTGGACTGTAATGCTGTGTAGTGAAAAAAATTTTTTTTTTAAAAAATTAAATTTCAAAATTTTGAAAATCCCGCAGTTTTTGCATTTTTTGATGAAAATGGCTGGCTAACGAACTTAACCTGTATTTTGATACTAACTTTGTGTATGCAAAATTGCAAAACGATTTGTTTCGATTTACAAAAGTTATTGTGTCAACAACATTTTGTGTCTACATACGTACATACATACATACATACATACATACATACAGACACACAGACAGACACTTTCCCCGGACCATGTTTTTTCGACTCAGGGCACCTCAAAACGTAAAGATTTCATGGAAATAGTAAAAGTCAATTTTCGACCAATTATAATACCTTCTCATGTGATGAGAATGTAAAAATAATTGCTTTTTTCATTAAAATCTTAAAAACGTAAAGAGATAGAGATTAATGTTTAATGGCAAAGTTGTAGCTGATAAAATTTTGAAGAAAAAAGTCTGTGGGATCATTATGCCAAAATGAATACATTACAAGATAATTGAGTCAGAAATTCTGATTTTTGTGTAAAAAAATATAAATAATATGTATATAGAGTGGTTTTTTTTCTAAATTGATATTTTTTTCACTTGTATCATATTTTCTGAGTCAATTATGATGAGAATGTGTCTATTTTATGGACTGATTTTTTTCAACCCATTAACCCTTTAATGGCCGAGTTTTTTGTCGTTACTTTAGACTTATAATGTATATTAGATTTAATTACTAAAGTATTCAGTATGAGAAAAAATTTTTTTTTAACATGTCTTACCCCTTAAAACCACCCCCACGGTACATTACTACCCCAAAAAACTGATATTTAACCAAATTGATGAATTAAATATTTTTCAGATCTTATCTACTTTTTATTTATTTATAAACATTGCCTTGTTGCTTAAAAATTGAAAAGGATCAATAACCCCTTGAAAACTCCCTCAAAGTCAAATAATCATCCCTTGACGGTGAAAGGTTTTGTAAATGATTAAAAAAAATCTATAGATTCTAATTGCTTCTAAATTATAAACAATTGTTTGAAAGTTACACAGACATAGATAATAATAATAATAAACTCACCCTCTACCCTTGAAGCCCACCCCTAATTCATAACTATTCTCAGTTTGGAACAATCAAAAAAATAATTTTCACTGATTTTCGAAAATATGAAAAAAAAAATTTTCTATGATAACTAAGTATTAATACTGAATATAAACAACCCCTGAAAAACAACCCTTAAGTCAAATAACCACCCCTTAATCATAAATGTTTTTGTGAATAAATGAAAAAAATTATATGGATTCTAAGTGCTTCTGAATTGTAAAAAAGTATTTCAATGTTTCACAGATATGGATAATAATAATAAACTCACCCCCTACCCTTGAAATCCACCCCTAATTCATAAGTTATAAGATACTGAATTCAGTTTTCAACAATCAAAAAAATAATTTTCACTGATTATTATCATATTGAGTAATGCATTGAGTACATACTCAATGCACTCCCCTCCACGATGGCGTAGAGGGGAGTGCATTGGGTAAATGAAAGGGGGGGGGGTACGACGGTAGCAAAGAAGCTCCCATGTGGAACTGCTGTTATAAGGCAATCAGCGCGTCGTTTCGTTTTCTCTGTGTAGCGTTCTCCCACTACCTCACCGATTGAGCCTGTGTCTGTAATTTTCATGTTCATACTAGACTCCTAACAACAGGCACTAAAAGCTACAAAATTAATAGGCAATAATGACACCAGCATTATTTTGCAATTTTAAAAACTGACATCATATTCGTAATTATCGACCCCGAAAACCCCTGAGTAATAAGTTTCAGATGAATCTAATGAAAGTTAGTCATTTCGTCCGCCATATTGGATCCGCTATTTTCAATTTTCTAAATCTGATATCGGATTCGTAATCAGCGACCCCGAAAACCCCCCAAGTGACAAGTTTCACATGAATCTAGTGAATTTTTATATTTCTCGGTCGCCATATTGGATCCGCCATTTTGAATTCTTAAAGACGGACATCGGATGCGTAATCAGCGACCCCGAAAACCCCCCAAGTGACAAGTTTCACATGAATCTAGTGAATTTTTATATTTCTCGGTCGCCATATTGGATCCGCCATTTTGAATTCTTAAAGACGGACATCGGATGCGTAATCAGCGACCCCGAAAACCCCCCAGTGATAAGTTTCACGCGAATCTAATAAATTTTTATAATTATCGGTCGCCATTTTGGATCCGCCATTTTGAATTTTTGAAAACGGACATCGGATTCGTAATCAGCGACCCCGAAAACCCCCAAGTAACAATTTTCAAGCGAATTTATTAATTTTTAAAGGTTTTGGTTTTTAGGGGTAGTTTTAGTTATTTTTCTGCACCCTCGGGTTGAATTTTTAATATTAATTTTTTTTTACAAAGGTTGCAATATTTTTAAACATATGTTACTATGAAAGCCTGAAAAAAAAATTTCTTCTGAAATTTATACCTGTTTTTTCATTTTTCTCATTTTTCGGGTTTTTTGAAGGGGTGTATTTCAAAGAGGGTAGTTTTTTAAAAAAATACATGTATTTACATTTGTTACTCTATCCCTCCCCTTCAAAATGAGATCTTAGTGGAGTTAATCGATTAAGTTTTAAGAAAGTTATGATTTTTTGAAGTAGGTGGGACGTATGTGTCCCACTGGCCATGAAAGAGTTAATAAAATTTAATTTTTCATAAAAAATGTCTTTTTTGGCGTTTTTTAGGTGTTTTTCGACAATTAAACCAATGTAACTTTTACAATTTTAATTTGACCAAAAAATTTTATTTAAAAAAAATGTTTTCTTTTTCCTGGACTGTAATGCTGTGTAGTGAAAAAAAAATTTTTTTTTAAAAAATTAAATTTCAAAATTTTGAAAATCCCGCAGTTTTTGCATTTTTTGATGAAAATGGTTGGCTAACGAACTTAACCTGTATTTTGATACTAACTTTGTGTATGCAAAATTGCAAAACGATTTGTTTCGATTTACAAAAGTTATTGTGTCAACAACATTTTGTGTCTACATACGTACATACATACATACATACATACATACATACATACAGACACACAGACAGAGACACTTTCGCCGGACCATGTTTTTTCGACTCAGGGCACCTCAAAACGTAAAGATTTCATGGAAATAGTAAAAGTCAATTTACAAAAGTTATTGTGTCAACAACATTTTGTGTCTACATACGTACATGGGGGATCTCGGGTGAAGTGATCAAAGTAAAAAAAAATTTTGTCTCAATTTCGCTCAAACTGGAGTAATTTGTACTTCTATTGGGTGGTAATTTATCGTAAAAAAATTTTTCAATTAATGCAATGATATTTATCATTGCATTCCATGATCTTTTCAGTGTGATCGATATAGTTCGGATCTTTATCATCATCATTTTCATCATTATCATCATTATCATTAACATTATCATTTTCATCATTATTATCATTATCATTATGATGATCTGAAGGAAGGTCACCACAAATATAATTTTTATTACCTGAAATGTCTGGCATTTCTTGTAGTTTGCTAAGTTTTTTCCTACATGAATCGCAGAGCATAGATTCTGACAATAATGTAGGAAATTTCATATGCAAATTCTTAGAAATACGACGAACATTTCGTATATTGTGGCCTTTTATCTTGAAAGGATTGGAACATACATTATTCCAAATAATTTTGTCTTTTTCTTTTTGTGGCTCCATAGTTTCCAAAAAAGGACAAGACAAACAAAGCTGAAAGGAAATATTAAAAAATATCCGATGAAATAAAATAGTACAAACCTGCGGAGATACTGTTGTAAAATAATATTTTATAATGCAATTCTACAGACTACTGATGCTTCTTATATACTGTAGCAGTTCAATATCGCTTTCGAGTGAAATTTCAATAGTCTAGTTAGCGCCATCTCGTGTATGAAATATGAAATAAACCTTTCACTTGACCGCGAAATTCAAAATTATTTTTCTCATTCAGTTTTTTAAACGACTTTTTTTTAATATTAAAAGTTGAAATGATCATCAATAATAATGTAAGTAATGAATTGTGAAGAAAACTTTAATGAAAAAAATATTCATTTTATATTATTCCTTAGTCAAATAAAGACTCACTGCAGTCAAATATTCGAATAAATGGATAAATGAATAACCAAATGAATGATGAATTGATATAAATGAGTATTTATTTGATAAGACTGATTACTATAATAAAGTAAACTCTTATTAGTATGCTACATTTATTTTTGAACCGATTTTATAATTTCCAAGATTCCACTTTATATAATTATTATTCATTTATTATTATCCAAATTTAAACGTTGATGAAATACAGGTATTTACTCAATAACAGTTTCAACCCTGTAAAATGCAGAGAGCATTAATGTTTCTCTCCAAATACCATACTACTAATGTGTCACGTGGTAGATCGCAGCGCAGCGCTAAAGTGAATAAAAAATGTTAATTTTCAAGGTTTAATCTTTCTTGTCCCATTTTTTCAACTACATGTTCCTACAGGAAAAAATCGCAGCTTTCCTTTAAAAAAAAAAAAAAAAAAAAATCGTACCTTTTACCCCGAAAAAGTCAAAAAAAATTTTGAAATTAATTTTTTTTGGTTCAAAAATTTTTTTTTCAAAAATGCATGTTCTCAATCGAAAGAGCATTAAAAAAGCTATCGAAACTGATGTTGATAAAATTTTTTTTTTTTTTGATACTCAAGAAAAAAAAATTATTAAAGAAAACGCTACCCATAAACTTCAACCCCCACCCCCCGAGTAAATATTGGTCCAAATTGAAAAATTTTTTTACGATAAATTACCACCCAATAGAAGTACAAATTACTCCAGTTTGAGCGAAATTGAGACAAAATTTTTTTTTACTTTGATCACTTCACCCGAGATCCCCCATATACATACATACATACAGACACACAGACAGACACTTTCGCCGGACCATGTTTTTTCGACTCAGGGCACCTCAAAACGTAAAGATTTCATGGAAATAGTAAAAGTCAATTTTCGACCAATTATAATACCTTCTCATGTGATGAGAATGTAAATATAATTGCTTTTTTCATTAAAATCTTAAAAACGTAAAGAGATAGAGAATCCCAGATAGCACGACATTTTTCGGCAAGTTTGCGGCAAGTTTGCAGTGCAAAGTTCGGAAGTTTGCGCGGCAAGTTTGCAGCAAACTTTAAATATGTATAAAAATGTCCCCCCATTGGCAAGTTTGCAATGCAAATTTGCAGCAAATTTTAAAAGTAAAATTTCTGAAAATTTCCAAGAATAATTGTTGGAAAAATTGCGCGGATAATTTCCTCCAAGTTTGTCTATAAAATTTTAGGATAAATAAATTATAAATTTTAATTGTGAATTGTATACAAATAAATAAATAAATAAATTAATAATAAACACTAAAATTTTTTCAGTATTTAAAATTATAGAATTATTAACATATAAATAACCTTATATATTTAAACTGGGGCCAGAAAGACAAACAATGGATTAATTTTTTATTACATGATTTATTAAGTTATTATTATAAATGTTACATTATTTTTATTAAAAATTAAGCAGTCTTTTTTAAAATTTGAATCCTTCGTCTTCTTTAAAAACCTGAAACATTTAACATATTTTTTATTAAACTCGTTTTTTACGGTAAGAAAATATAAACAATTATAGAGGTACTTTTAGGGCAATACATTATATTTTATTCTTGAAATTCGTTATGTCGTATATCTAGAAAAATTTAATAATTCGTATAAAAAATTTCTCATATTTATATAATAATAAATTAGCAATATAAATACAGGCCTTAAAAACCTTGAATGTTAACATAATATAACAACTGTTAACAATAAAATATAAAACTTTTTATATAATTTTATTTAAATATTTATAAATTTTATATCCTAAAAAATAAGTTAATCACGTCCGTAAAATTTTAATAGTCGACTGACACCCATTTAAAAAATTTTCCTGTTTTTATTAAGAAAAAATAAAATATTACAATTTGTACTAATTTACAAGATCTGCTGTCTATTATAATGTTAAAATTAATTCGGAATGTCAAAATTTGACTAAAAATCGGAAGATTAAATGTGGCAACTGATTATTTAAAAAAATGCGAATTATTAAATGATCAAAAGAATGATATCTCTTCCAAAAAATATATTTGAAACTATTTAACACTACCCTTAATTTTCGAAATTGCAACTGTAATTTATATGCTTCTACTTCTAAAAAACCTCTTTTCTTTGCAACTAAACTTTAGAATTCAAATTCTGGGGTATTTAATTACAAAAAATTTACCTTTTATTCATCCTCATCTTCGCTTGAAGATTCCATTACATCTCTCTCATTCACTTGGCGTCTTTGTAAGGCAGTTCTATAATATAAAAACAAATTAATATTTACTGTAAAAATTTTATTAAAAGATGTATTTGAAAATGACGATAGTTTTTATGATTTTTAATTCTTGCCTTCTTCCATTTAATTTTTTGTATTATTTAGTAAAACTTTTATGAATTTTTCTCAATATCTCTGAATTCTTCAAGAGAGAGTTCTTAAGTTGGATTTTAAAAAATATTCTATTCAAGTTTAACTAGTATTCTTATTTGTTGTCAATTTTTTAACTTATTAATTTTTTTATGTTACGTATGAATTTGATACAATTTTTTAAGTTATTTTAAATAGTTTTTATTGAAATGTTAAATATTAAAATGTTCTCTTTTATCTGATTCTTAATATTTGAAAATAATAATTCTTAATAAAATCATGATTGCATTCATTATAAAGGGAAACTGAAAATGTCAAACAAGTCAGCAGAAAATCATATAAATCACATAAAATTTCTCTATAAAATTTACTTACTGTAAACGTTTCTCCTTATTTTTACATTGGTTCAACCATAATATAATAGCCTTCTTTACATCGGACCTATCTGCCTTCGGGATCATTTGCACGACTACATCTAATGAAAACAAAAAACGTAAGAAGAGCATAAAAATACATTTCTGATTAATAATTTGTGGACGTCCGAATATTTCAGTTATTTCTAGCAAGTTATATTCAGGTTGTAACTTGGGACGTTTTCTAAAAAATGCGAGTTTTAATTAATAAATCGAGTTTTTTACGAAGTTAATATTTGGATTTTTATTTCAGAAATAGTAAAATTTACTATTCTTAAACTAAATTTTACTATTAAGTATTTCATAAGTGTAATTTTTTCAGATCAAATAAATTGTTTTTTGCACTGAAACTTCAGAATTTAATTGCCAATTTTATACATATAGATAAATAAATTGATAATAAAAAAGTAAAAAAATTATAAAATTAATAATTAATAAATTGACTGCTAAAAATATATTGTATTAATTTCAAAAATTATTGCAACCAATTATGGTATATAATGGATTAAGCCTATTGCAAAAAACCTTTTTCCATTAAAAAAAATTCATTGAAACTCTATGAATGTCGACAAGATTGAATTACAATAATACTTACCACATATTATCGAAGTTAATTTTAAAATTTCGAAGGATGGCTTCTTGTTACTCCTTCCCTTAAACGTGTAAAGTTGTCCACATTGCAATGTTAAAAGTTTGTTCATCAAATCGTATACAGTTGTATTTATTGATGTTCCTTTTCCAATCGATAATAGCGCATTTTTTACTTTAATTCTCAGGCGACTTGATTTTTTTAATTTTCTATTAATTTCATTTAGTTCCTCGACACTTTTGGCGGGAAATATTTTCATTTCAGGATCGTCAAGTAGTATATTAGTGGATTCTATAGGATTCGATTGATTTTCGCTCATGATTTTTAAAACAACTCCCATTGATGTGATTTTTCTGGAAATTTGCATAAGCAATTTTCTGTCTGTCCCATTATTATTATTCACAAATTCCTGGCTCTCCTGTACCATCGGATCTAAAACTAAATTTTTCATAGATTTTTAAAAAATTCAAAATTAAAATAAAATATTTATAGATTAACAGTAAATTTCAAAAAGAGTACGTAGTTTATAATTGACAATGTATTTAAAACAAACAATTTGTTTTCTTGCAATTCATATAATTTTGCTAAAAATTATTTAATATTTGTATAATAAAATAATTATTTTAAAAACAAGTTGAATTTTTTTCAAATAATAAAAAATATGATCTATAGTAAATTTTCATAAAATGAATTATTATTTTTTTTATTATGCCCATGCAGAAAAATTAAATATATTTTATATTGCAAATTCAGTATATATATTATATATTTAAATTATATATAAATTATATTTAAATTATATTTAATTTTCTGTATTTAGAAAAATTATATTTAATTTTTACACATGGGTGGAAAACTGTGGATAGTGGTTAAAATTTTTTATTTAATGAATTAAATTAAGGAAAAAAATAAAAATATAGGGACTCACTTTTTCTTATTTTATCAGAAAAAAATTTCGTTTTTTCTAATTTAAAATTTTGTTTAAAGTACTATATATTGTATTTTATTTAATGAACTAGTCGGTAATATTGAATTAATTAAAATTTCTTTAAGTAGATATAAAGAGTACGTTTTTGTCGATTTTAAAAAATCATTGCTATAAAGAATGAAATGTAATGTAATGAAGACGAGCCTGATCCGGGGTCCCCTAGTACGAGTTGTTGGCACTTAGGTCGAAACCCATTGTTATAAAGAATAAAAATTGTAAATAAAATTTTCTGCATGTAGTGCCATAAAACTTATACTTGACTTTAATTACATTATACCGTTTTCATTTCCTACACATGTACCTGCTTCCATTGTATTTTCCTCATTTGCGTCTGCTTCCATTGCAGTTTCTTCAGTTGTTTCTGCGTCTGTTATATTTTTTCCACTTGTGCCTGCATCCATGGCATTTTCTCCACTTGTACCTGCTTCTATTGCATTTTCGCCATTTTCGACTGTTTCTATTGTATTTTCTCCGCTTGAGTTTGCTTTTATAGGATTTCCCGAAATTAAACTCTTCTGCATTGCCTCTGCTTCAATTGTGTCTTCTTCTAGTAAGTCTGTTGCCTTTGTGCCTCCAATATTAGAGTTATCTATACCTTTTGGTACTTCATTTTCAATCCGTTGAGAATCTTCATTTTCAAGATTTGATTTCTTCATCTGTCTATCGTTCTCCTTCTTAATCCGCGACTGGAAGATATTTTTTATATTTTCTGTAATATGAAATTTAGTAAAATATATCAGTGACCAAACAAAGCAGACAATAAAATATAGACATCTTTTCACAAGTTTGAAAAATTTTTTACACGTCGAATATGGTAATTTTAATTCTTCCTAGCTTATACATTACAGGGATTAGGATACTATTTTTCCAAAAAAGGTGATAAAAGTTTAATAATTTCCGGAAAAATTTCTACCACTCCTACACAAAATAATTAAATATATGAAGTAACAAATTAATAAATAAAATAATAAATATCTTTTGAAATTTAAAGCAATTGAATATTAAGTGAATTGATTTAAAATCCATTACGTACAGTTTCAATCGAAGGAATTCAAATTATAATAAATTGCAATTCCGTTAAATTAAATTAAGAATTAATTGAAAAAGGAATAAATTAAAATATAATTAATATAAAAAATTGGTTACAATCAATTTAACATTAAATTGAAGATAAAATGATTTGAAATTTGAATAAATAAAATTCAGAATTAGTTAAAATTCTATTGCACTAAACTTAAAATGGAAAATTGCACCAAAATAGAAAAATGGGTTTTGCTCAAAAAAGTCAGAACTGATTTTAAAGAAAAAAAAAGAAATATATATAATGTGAACTTGAAATGATTTATATAAAAACTTTTCAAACATTCTTGCCATCAAAAAACTCAAAAATTTTTTTATTTTTAAAAATTATTTTATGACCTGTTATTTTATAGACATTACCTTAGAATTTTCAGCAAAATTTTTCATAAATGTCTACTTTTTCATATATTTTTTGTACATTTCTGTTTGTGGTGGAAGGCATTAAAAAAATGATAATCATAGGCATTCGAGACACTCGAGCAATATAGAGCGTTGCTTATTATAAAAGCACTGCTTTAATAAAAAAGTTGTCTTTTGTTTCACATAATCACTTAGTTCAATTTTTAGAAAAGTAAAAAAATATCAGTTTTATTTTTAACAAAGTGAAAAATCATTTAAACATTTTAAAAAAACTTTCTCTGTAAAATCCAAAAAATTTCTGTTTCAATTTTTGAAAATTTTTTCGGGAGTATAATTTTAGAGGCACACTGAAATGGATTAAACTGAAATTTGGGTACATCAAGTTTGGAGTTGGAGTTTTATATAAATTTACATTAATATTATTTGGATCAATTAAAATTAGAATCAATTTACCAATAAAGATTTAAATCAATAAAATTTAAAATAATAGGTCAAAAGATGCGTCTTGAAAATCTCTACAAAATGAAACTAAAAAAACTGTAGGTGTCATAACATTTTTTTAAAGTTATGAGCAAAAAACGATTTTTTATGATTTTTAAAATGTCAATAACTTTGGATAAAATGATAGCAGATTGTTCGTCAATAGCTCAAAAAATGCGTCTTAAAAAACTCTACAAAATTAAGTAAAAACATCTTAACTTTCAAAACATGTGTTTCAAGTTATGGGCAAAAAACGATTTTTCAAAAATTTTAAAAGTCAAAAAAAATATAGTTAATATGTATTAATTTGTCCCAAAGTTTTCTCATTTTATGTCCCCAAGTGAGATCTACAATTTAAAAAAAAATTCAGCCCTAAAGCTCTTATAGAATTTGAGATATTTATGAAAATGTAATGTATATACACACACACATACGGAATGACATTTTCTAAAAATGTCATTTTTGGATTCCTGAGGTCAAAAAACATAAAGATATGTCAAAAAAATGAGTTCGAAAAATTTCGCGAAAACAATACATTATAATTTCAATTACTAATGAATTGGAATTCAGATACTTTTAAATTTTGATCAATTACATTTGAATTAGTTTAAAAATTTTATGAGTGGAAATTTTGTAAAATTAAAATTAAAATCAACCAAAATGAAGATTATTTAAAATTTGAAACTTGGTGAGACCCTTATGAAAAAGTATTACTGGAATTCCAGTAATTATTTCGCGAATATATTTTTTTAAGTACATTACTCATTTTAAATTGCAATGAAATCGTTTTTTTAGGTTTTATTTATTATGTGAGTGCATTCAATTTTTTCATAATGTAAAGCGAAAAAATTACTGTATTTTCAGTAATTATTCTAGTAATTATTACAGTAATTTTTTTTTCATAAAGGGGAAAGTTGAAAAAATGTGAAAATAAGGCACAACTTATGATCCGTGGTATTAAAATAGTTTGGTGCTGTTAATTTATTATTTATTGTAAAACGATAAATTTATGTTAATTTGCAAGATACCTTCGCTACTTGTGTCAAAAATTTACCATGTCCAACATGTAATTTAAAAATTAATTCTTTAAATTACTAAAGAAACCTACTGAAAGGCATCCTTTTTTCTTGCACTGCAGCATCGACGGCGGTTTCAAAATCCTGAAATGTTTTTGCGCATCTAAGATGTCTCGTCTTGCGCAGTTTTTCGAGATTTTTATTATCATCACTTTCTATGTCTGACAATTTTCCTAACACATCAATCTTTTGAGTCGCTAACTCATAAGAACCTAAAAATTAAAATGATATAAAATAATATTTTTTTCAATATAACTGAAAATTTGAATAGTAGTTATTGAAATTATGTCATTTTTAATTGCTTAGATCATTGAAAAATGAATCAAAATTGGGTTATTTTTTTACTTATTTCTAATGACATTTCACTGATTGAAGTAACAAGATGTTTACTCACTAGAAAATTAATAAATTTTACTGATTCAATTTCAGAGAGTGAAAATATATACATTTTTCAATCTGTTTTCGTGAGTTACGCCTTTTCTATTTACTCTCACAAGTAATAAGTTATCAATTGGGACCCATAAAAATTCAGAAAATAAAATTTTTTAAATAAATGTTTATACTTTCATAGCAAAAAAGTTACAATTTTATAATTCTTAATTGGACGTAATAAATGTCAAGACATATATATAAAAATTTCATGATTTGTAAAAAATTGTTTTTAATTTCAATTATTTAATAACATAATAATAATTTATAATAAGTTTCATATGTTTTAGAAAACAATTATTTCATTGTTTATTTTTTAACAAGTTTTTTAATTTATAAATAGGTAGTTATTTTTTTATATTTAAAAATTAAAGTAATTTTAAGAACTTTTTGCAACACATTGCTCTGATGACAATCATAATTTCTGTAGAATATTTTATCTACACATTTCAAAATTTTAACTTAAATTCTCAATTTTTTGTCGGCGAAATACACATTCTTTTATTAAAAACTTAAATTATTCACTCAGTTTTTGCAAAAAAAACAAAACTGTAAAACCATAGTTTTATAATTGTTTTATTGAATAATAGATTTTTCATTATTAAATTTGCACAAATGTTTAAATTTAAATTATTTTTACTCTCATAAGACTTGAATTCTATAAAATCGAATGAATAATATAAGAACAAAGTCTATGTTTATGTTGCAATTTTTCAATTTATATTGTAAAATTAATTTTTTACATTTTCAAAAGAATTCAGAAAATTTAAATCCTCAAATTATAGTATTATATTCGTTAATTATACAAAATGAACTATTTAAAAAATTCAACTACATATATAATATAAATTTTAAATGATTAAAAAAACACTTTTCTAAAAAAAGTTATTTAAAAATTCTATTTAATAATTTAATATTATTTTGTAATAAATTTTTAAATAAGATAACACTTTCATTTTTTGGTTAAATAAATTGTTCATTAAAATTTTTAGTTTTGTTCTGAACAAATATATAAACAACTATATTTTGAACAAAAAATCTCTTACTGATACATAATTGAAATAACATAATGTAACTGACTTCATAGTTACTTGGATTACAAAAAGTTTGAATTTTTTGATATTTTCATTCTCAGGAAATAAATTTTCTGACAAAATTATTGTTTTAAATTTTGCACATATACATCAACTTTTTTAAAAAAAATGAATTTTTGAAGAAATTAAATAATATAAATAATAAATGTATTGGTAATGTGTAATTCTATAATTAAACTGCAATAGATCGTAGAAAGGTATACGCGTAATGTATTTTATATGGCACGTATGCTCTTCTATGATCCGTCTGTACATATTTATGTTCGAGTGAAAACTAATGTTCCGACCAATTAAGATCATAAGATTTTTCAGTTGTAAGATATTTTTTTTCAAATTATACTTACTTGCATCGCATAAATGTTCGACGGGCAGAATTTTCCAGCCTCCCTTCGAAATTGATATTTTTACATCTTCTCTAGACAAAAGATGGCGAACGACGGAATTTGCATTTTTTCCCATCGAGTAATAACTGGAACTTATTTTTCCCTTTTCGTCTCTAATTGCCCAACTGGATCTAATGATGGCCATCCCGTCTTCAAAATTTACAATTGCAAAGTCGCACATGATTAAGTTTATCAATTTTCACACAACTGCACAAAACAATAGAAGAAGCCCGTATAAACTGCGATCACGTATGACGCGATCGAAAACAAAACACGTGAGTCCTCTTACCGGCCGGCTTTTTTCTCGTGTCAGCGACGTTGCCATGTGTCTATTATTTATTTTTGCGACTTTAATTGGATTATCTTGTAGTAATAATATTTTTAAGTTCTTAAAAATCTTAAACAATTTTATATATTTCTTACAATGATTATTTATGTAAATGTATGAAAATAAAATGTTTTCTATTTTGTAAAATACAGTTGAATAATTGAACAATTTTTTAAACATCGGAATGGGATTAGAGGAAGTGACGTTTTTTCTAGAATCTTATAGAATCTTCTACTATAGCAGACGAAAATTTTTGGAAAACAAACGCATTCTGGTTATGCATGCGTTCGTGTTTTTCGTACGTGATTCTTTCCAAATTTTTGGTTTGTTTAATATGTCTGTTAGTTCAAAGTTAATCTTAATAACAAAAAGAAGTAATATATTCTTTAGTGACATTTTTCCGAGTGATATTTTGTGACTTCCGAAACTTTATCCTGAGAAAATGGATTCATTTAAAAGAAAAGCATCCCTTCAATGTGGATATTCCAAGCGTCATTTTCGGCGAATTGTAAACAGAGAATTAGAGAAAGATGATCTAGTAGTGATTGAAAATAATAGTGAAGACCAAGACAGTGACTCTGAGAGCAGTGAGAGTGATAAGTTGTTCCAGAGGTAAGTAATTCCAATTTAAAATAAATAGGGACATGATATTGTTGCAATTATAATTTCAACAAATAATAAAAAAATTCCATTTAGAACATACATTATAAAAATTATAAAAATAAAATATAAAATTATTACTTGAAGAAAAGTTCAATATTTATTACTGAATATTTGTGACGCGGTGCAAAGAAAAGGACCCAAGATTCCGCAAAATTGTAGGTTATGTTTGTATGTTTTTGAAATAAAAAAGAGCAAAGGCTATCAATTTTCAGTACAAATAAATTTAACACTTAACTACATCTAAAATATGTAATAAAAACTGATTTTATTGTTAGATAATTTTAATAAAATAAACCGTTAAATCAATCTGTAATGGACACAAACATAACCTACAATTTCGGAACTATTAGGTCCCGTTGTTATTATTAAATGTTTATTATTCAATTCGTTACAAAATTTACAATTTTTGTCCAAACAATTTACAAATATGAAATTTTCTATTTCTTCCAAAAATGCATTATTAATTCCATTATTTAATATTCTCACTCTGAAAATTTCGTGATATAATTAAAATTGTTTTCTAGTTTAAAAATAAAAATAATTTAAATTCAATATTTGAGAAATATTATTTTTTCAAAAATTTTATTCCTTAAGTTACTAATCCCGACGTTATATAATTATTAAAAAATGTAATTGCTTTATAAGTTATGAATCAATAAAATCACAACCGCATTATAAATTCAGTTATTTCAATTGATAAATGTTGCGTTTATAATAAAGTGGTTTACATTTGTTCAAAACAGAATTTTAAAAGTTTATATCACTATTTTCAGAAATGTTAAATTTAAACGAACAATTTTATAATAAGAAAATGATTTCTTCGTATAATCATTTAAAACCTTATTATAAATTAATAAATTATTAAATAGAGTTTTTAAATAATTGTTTTTTTTAGAAAAATATTATAATCATATAAGTGTGTAGTTTAATTTTTAAACTAGTTAATTTTATTCAGTTAATTGAATTTAAGACTAATTTGAGAATATGACAATCTTTAATTCTTTTTCATTTTCATTTACTTCATTACTTGTTTATATTTAATGAAATTTATATTTTTATATTATAAGTTTTGCCTTATCTTATACTATAAAATTGAATTATTTTGAAATATATATTTTTTAAATTAATGTTATTTGTTTAAATTCAAAAAATAAAAAATTAGTGTTAAACATTTTTCTATAGTTTTAATTAGAACAAATAAGTGTTCATTGTTGTATAGTTCTCCCCTTCGATTTTAGTAAAGCTCGGTATAAAGATTGACATAAAGATATTTGAATTTTAATTTATCATTATCGAAACGAACTAATGTTTTAAAAATTATCTTTTGCAAAGAAATTAATAGTCTTATATTTTATTAAACTGTATCATAATAATATTACCATAGCGTACATTACATGTAACTAAAAATAACAAAAATTTATCATCATAATAGTTGAAATCTTAAAGTTGTAGAGGTTTGCAAAAAATTTAAACAGATGAACCAAGTAGAGCCGACTTTTTTTAAAGAGTAGAGCCAAGTTAAGTGACTATGAATGTATTAAAAAAACTCGAAAATTAAAATAACTTCAACACATTCCAGTACTCAAATGCAAGAAAGTAATTGAAAATTTCAAAATTTTGAACATTTTATAGTTTTTTTATAAATTTAGAAAATTTAATATTTTTGAATTAATAAATAAATTCGAAAACTTGAAAAGTTTGATTACACAGAATCATTGAATAACTCGGAATACTTTGCAGCTCCTCATGGCTTGAACTCTACTTGATCAACCATAACTCCACTTTAATCTTCTTGAAAAACAAAAAGTTTATAATTACTTTATATAGAATGATACTATGAATTTAAAGAATTGATGATACCATGTTCAAGTAATATTCATTATCTTTATTATTCTAATATAATTTTTTTCCGTAAGGTCCACTTTAAAGCAACACTTGTCAGTCTTGGAAAGCGATGTATATGAAGAGTCCACCCAGGTATTACAATCTAGTAAAAATGTGGAGAGTAATTATATGACTAATTGTTTGGATGCTAACCACGATGTTGTGAAACAAGTCAACGATTATAGGTATTTATGTAATGAAATTTGTTATTTTCTTAAGATTGTGTATTCCTAAAAAAAACTTTATTACTTTTTATGAGAAGCAAAATATTAACAATATATTCATTTATTTAATACCAATAATATTTAGAACACAAAAAATTGTTTCCAAGTAATTGCGGAATATGTTAAGTAACATTAACATTTTCAAAAAGTAAATTTGTCGCTCATAATAATATTATATGTAAATTCTCAAATGTTTTGTTGTTGAACTACATTTTACTGCAATGTATATCGTATTTTTTTGCATATTTTACTGATTCTATTCAGATTTTTTGAATCAACTAAAAAGCCGACCATTTATCAAAGCTTGTGACTTTCAATAAGTAACATTTTTAGCATTTCTTAATATGAATTTAAGGGGGGCAACATTAATTCGCACTTCAAAAATACCAATTTTACCCTTTTTGTTTTTTTTCAGTATATAAATTTAAAAGTGTTCTTACAAAATTTTTAATTAATTTATATATATATATATATATATATGTAATAAATAAAATAAATTATAAAAATAAATATAATATAATATATATATGGGCGAAATCACGTGAAACTTCAGTCGACCCTTTAAAATCACCCAAACATATTTTTTTCTGTTCTGTATTAAAGAAAAAAAGAAATGTATTTTTTTATTTTTGGCGAAATTTTTTAATAATGAATTTTTAAAATTTTTGATTTTTTAAATGAAGACTTATTTTCAATGGCATATAACTAGAAAAATAAAATTTTTTTTCAATTTTTCATTAAAAAAATGAAAATTTTTTATAAACAAAATGAATTTTTTTGAATTGGGGTATTTTTTATTAATTTTTTTTAATGTGCCTGAAAATATAAGAAAGAATTTTTAAAATAGATTCAGAATGGCCGAGTTGGTTTAATAGCTTTAAATAATAATTTCAACTCGGTGTACTGGTTACGCGCGCGACAGTGTACACACACGTTTGAGCAGGACTCTATGCCGCTTGACTGATGTATTTCATTTTTATAATAATAATTCCTCTTTAACTTTTATAATATTTTTAAATTAAAAGTAATTAAAGGTAGCTTCAATACATGTACTTTTAAATAATAAATAGTTTCCAAAACGAAAAATATTGGTGATTTTCAAGAAAAAAAATTTCTGTAAATGATTAAATTTTTCGCGCTAAAATTGGTATTGCCCCCTCAATCAAAGTATTAGAAAATTAGAATTGGTATTTGCCTGAATTTAGCTTAATCTTATTTCTTAATATTCAAATGGTTAGATTTAATTATTTTGCAACTTGACTGAAATTACTAAATAAATGCCTAATTTATACGAAATTTCAGCAAGGCTTGTTCATTTTGACAAAACTATTGATCACATGAAATTTATGGAGCATGTTTTTAAAGAAAAGTACATATTATTATCATTTTATTTTTTATCTTTTTGAAAAAATTAATTTTAAAAAGTGAAATTATAAACTGATATTTTGTTTAATTATCTTTAAGAAACCTGTTGAAGCACCTTATATTATTTTTCTTTCAGTGTTGAAAATGATGCACTTAATGTGCTCAATAATGATTCTGAAGATGAGGTTTTACTTTCTGACAGTAGTGATGACTCATTAATGGATACTTCTTTTGATGGCGATAGTGAAAATTCAAACAAACTATCCTCAAACGAAGACACAGATGATGATCTGGTAGACGAGGACTCTTGTGGAAATGCTTTTAAAATTAAATTGCGTCATTGGGCTTTGATTTTTAACATTAGCCTTGTTGCTTTGACTGCATTGCTACTTCTTTTAAAATCAGTTTTACCATTTCCTTTGCCCTTGGATGCAAGAACCTTGATGGGAACAGTCAGATTTGTAAAAATTTCGGAAATTTGCGGTGGGCAATATTATCATTTTGGTGTCGAGAGAGCCGTAAGGGGTATTCTTCGAGAGTACCAGAAAAGGGGAAAATCAATTAAGGAAGTTAAATTAATATGTAATATAGATGGTTTACCCATCTCAAAATCTGGGACTGAAAGCCTTTGGTTAATTCTATGCTCTGAAATAAATGGAGACATAGTATATCCTGTTGGAGCGTTTTACGGCGCATCAAAACCAGAAGATGCTAATGATTTTCTAAAGGAATTTGTTGAAGAATTAATTTATATATGTAATAATAAACTAAAAGATTCTGATGTTTCAATATCGTGTACAGCTATAGTTTGCGATGCTCCGGCAAAATCTTTCACCTTTTATCTGAAAGGACATACGGGATATAATAGCTGTTCAAAATGCACCATTAGAGGTAAATATATTGCGCGAAAAGGAAATGAGAAAGGTAAAGGAAAACGTAAGAAGAAAGGCAAAGGTCGAAAAAAAGGGGAACTGTATGTTTTCCAGGAATCAAACCTTCACCTCTGAAAACAGATGGAGGATTTATTAATAATGATTATCAAGAATTCGACAATGGAAAAGAGACAATCTTAACCCAAATTCCAAATTTCGGTTGCATCTCCAATGTGCCTTTAGATTATATGCACCTGGTATTGTTAGGTGTAATTAAGAAACTCATACAGTTATGGGTGAAGGGTCCACTTAAAGTGAGATTAAGTTCAGAAGAAATAAGAAAAATTTCTAAAAGACTGTTGAATCTTCGTTGCAGCATACCTTGTGAATTTGGGAGAAAACCACGATCGTTATTGACATATGCACATTGGAAGGCAACAGAGTTTCGGACATTCTTATTATATACAGGACCTGTGGTTTTGAAGAAAATAATGGTAAATGGTGTAAAAAAGGAAATGTATGAGAACTTCTTACTTCTACATACTGCGATATCTGTTTTAGTGAGCGAAATTAATCTTTCTCCAGAGAATATACAGTCTTGTCACGAATTGTTAGTAAATTTTGTCCAAGGTTTTCAAAATATTTATGGGGAACAATTTGTGTCACATAATGTGCACAACTTATTACACCTTATTGCGGATGTTAAGAAGTTTGGACGCTTGGACAAGTACAGTGCTTTTAGATTCGAGAACTATATGTCAACGATAAAGAGAATGATAAAAAAAGGACATAAACCTCTTGAACAAATTGCCAAAAGATACTCTGAACGCGAAGCTGTACTAAATGATGTGAATATTAAAAAAACAAATTTGCAAAGACCACACAACACCGGACCAATTACTAAAGATGTCTCCGATATAAAAAAACAGTATAAAGTATTCCAGACTGAATCAGTTAAAATTAATTCTCTTCAATTAAAGAATAGTTGCGTTTTGTTAAAGGACGGTACCTTCGGTCAAGTTTTAAATATTATCGACTGTATCAATGATACACGACTAATAGTACAGAGAATCATGTCTACTGATGCATTATATGAATTCCCAGATTCTAGGTTGATAAACATACATAAAGGAATTCTTTTGAAAGACACCATGTTCTCCACTTCGACAAAAAACTTACTGTGCAAAGTATGGAGAGTACCAACTTCAGAAGAAGTAATCCTGCTCCCTTTGCAACACTTAATAATTATATGAATACCATTTGAAAAATATTGAAAACTTAGATTTATATGCTGGAAGATAATCATAATAGTGAGTTACACACTTATCACAAAGTGATTATTTTAATTTTTAATCATTTGTAGCATTCTCTACTCAATAATTAATTAATAATAAAATTAAAACATTCTCAAGTAGATAATGATAAAATACGCAATAAAAATGGGTTTAAAAATTTTCTTTATAAATTGTACTTTTTATTTACAGAAATCAAGAAAAGCAACATTGGCGATTTTTGTCTCCTATCCTCGTATGAATTGACCCTTCTGCATTACATTTTTGTAAATAGCAATCTCTGAAGTAGCCGATTAAGAAATTACAGTCAAAATTGTGAAAGTGAGAGAAATTGGTAAATATGAACTATATTAAATAAATATATAAAATTTTTAAAAATTAAGATATAAATAAAAACAATTTTAAAAAATTAATTACATTTTTTATGACTGTAGAAAGTATAAAATATGATTCATCAAATTATTTATTAAATCTTTAAATAACAAAGCCGAACGTAGAATAAAAAATTTAGTTTTGAGTTTTTGAAAGTTTTTTTTAAGTTAAAGTATTTTTCCAATTTTAGAAGGGTTTAAATCTTAAGAATTTTCTGAACTTGAAGTTATTCCTAATCATTTGGCTTATCAATTTTATATAAAGCCTTAAATAATTTTTTTAAGAGTCACTTTAAAATTTATTAACGATTAGAAGTAAAAAAGCTTCCCGAAAATTTCAATAAAAATAATTTTTAGAAATTACACTAAAAAAATTAAATATTGATGATAATATTTTTCGGGGCTTGCATTCACTTAAGTAGTTATTTTTCTACCTCAAAGTTAATCCAAAATATAAGTTAACAATTTATTATGAAATAATATAAAAGTTTTTAAAAAATATATTTAATTTTTAAAATTCTATTTTCTAGAAAGTTTATTGGGGAATGATAAAATAGACGAGTTACTAAAAAAGGGATGCATCAAATTTCATGAACTTGAGTGGGAAGTTTTTTAATATTCAAATATGAAACTTGTCTTTAGTATTGGTTCATATATGTTTCCGCAGTACTGATACAAGCATTGTATGAAGGGATATATTTTGGAAAATTTCTAATTGTGGACTGAAGATTCATAAAACAATGGAATTTATCATTAAGAGCATTATCTTAGCTGCTCGAGAAAAAGGTAAGTTGTGATTTTATTATTTTCTCTGTGCTTCAATGATTTATTTCCCAGGGCGTTATCATTATTAATTAATTAATTCAAAAATATATATAGAAAAGGTATGGGAAATATCTGGAAATATACATTAAAATTAAAGATGTTTTTATTTATTTTAATTTTACAATTTATTTGTAATAAAAAATAACTTTAATGTCACCGGGGAAATCGTGAAATGACCGGGAATTTGAAGAACAAAATTCGGTGAACACACACCCATCATATAAATATAGTAGAAAAAAAAATTTTACTTAAAATTTATTTCATTCAAAAATCAATAATGACAATATTTATCGTATTAATAATAAAAATCAAGAGAAAGTCAGAAAACATTTTTGTAATGATAAAAATAAATTTTTTATTAATCTATTGAGGACAGGATGTACAAAAATTTCACATTAAGTTTAAAGGCATATTTGAATATTTTTTATTTTTCAAGAGTCGTTCTATCGAACGGAATGCTCAAAAAATAAGTAAATAAAAAAATTTTAATATATACTATTTTCAAAAGAAGACACAATTTTCTTACACTTTTAAATTGGATTTTGGGATTTTTTTACAGTCAAACCCTTTAAAATGCCTTTAAATGAAATTAAAATTTTTTTAAAATTAAAGTTGTATTCGTAATCATTAATCCCAAAAACCCCTGAACAACCAATTTAAAAAAAATTCGCCCGTTTTTTAAAAAATTGTTAATTTGTCCTCTATATTGGATCCGCCATTTAGAGTTTTTAAAAACTAAGGTAATATTTGTAAAACAACGTCCTCAAAATTTCAAGACAATCTAATCTTCTTGTAAATTTTTTAAAAATAAAGTCATATTCGTAATCAATGACCTCAAATTCTCCAATAAGTAACGAGTTTAAAAAAAACCAACTACTTTTGAAAATTTTCTCCATTTGTTTATTAAATTATTTAAAAAAGTGACTTTAGTCACCATTTTGTGTCAGCCATTTAAAAATAAAATTCTCAAAATAACCTTAGCTTATATAGTCTTAATCTTTTTTATGAGATATTTATAATATTTAAACGTGTTCTGAAAGTTTTAGCTATGAAAAAATTGCAAAAACTTATGAAAAAATCTAAAAAATCGTGTTTAAAAAAATGGTGTATAAATTGCTTATTTAGAATGTTTTAGCTTTTTCAGAATGCTCTTTGATAGAGCGACTCTTGAGATATAAAAAATGTGTGTGTGTGTTTTATTAATTATTTGGAACGCTATGTTCTGCTTGGAACAGCAACAAGTTTAAAAAGACATTTGCTTAAAATGAAATTTATTTTCTCCAACGCCTGCTCTGAAAATGCAACTTTCTTGGTTAGAAAAGCATTGAGAAAGTTGAACATTTATTAACTTCTCGACCGAGCGTAAGGAAAGTAAATCGTAAAATATTTTCGTAGTTTTTCTTTGATCTAATGTGACTGCACGCAGAATTAAATTTCGTTTACTGCCAGCTTTTATTGTATTTAAAGAAATTAAGTAAATAAAAGAATTTATTACTAGCAACATCTAAAGTGAAGTAAACAAAGTAAATCAATTTTCAAGTAGCTGATATTATACACCTTTATTTTCAGTAAAATTTTATTGTGTTGCAGATCGTGCAGGTTGTTTTGCTGAAAATCGAATTATCACAAGGAATAAAAAATTGGAAAATTTTATTTTAGTTAGAATCAGCAAGGATTAACATCTGAATAACTAAACATAAGTCACCGTGCTTAATAGTGAATAATGTAACATCAGTCAGGTCTACAAGGAGGAGAAGAAAACAACTGTTAAGAAATCGCTTCTGATACAGAAGCAAGTAAAATTAACAATATATTTCAAGATCTTGTTTGTTTCATTTGCTGGTTTCACAGGCTGTTCCCTATTTCCCTTAAAGTCCCATTTTTTAATTTTTAAAAAGTCCCCTATTTCCAAACCTTTTCCTAACTTTCCCCTTTTTTCCACAAAGGCATTATAAAATCTTAATTTTTGAGGTTTCGGTTACACAGTAAACACTGACAAAACTGAAAATTGGTACATTGATGTCATTTTCTCAAGAAAATACAGAAATTCAGCATCATTTAAATAATTTTCATAGTCCCCTAAAAGTCCTCTATTTTTATATTTTTAGTCCCCTATTTCTCCTAAAATACTTTTTAGGGTCACTGTGAAGCCTGCATTGTAATCAATATATTTTTGTAAAGTAAAATGCAATTTAGGATTCAGAAATTAAAATAATTTCTTTGGTTTTAAAATGTTTATGATAGCCTTATAAAAAAATGAAGTAACGAAAAAAATACTTTTGAAAATTATTTAAAATGCGTATTTAAGTGCATAAATTTTGTGCATAGCAATTTAAAAATTTCTGGAAGTTATTTAATAATATTGTTTCTCAGTGTAGTTGCTCACACTAATAAAAGCCCGTAAAAAGCTACTTGCAAACCGAAAAATTTCAATTGGTTTCAAATAGTTTTACCGATTTTTTTGAAAAATTACTTCCAATTTGAAAAAGATATAAAAAATTGTTATGTTAATAATTCTGAAAAATTACTTTTTAAAATTAAATAATTAAAACAAAATACACTTATAAATATCTACAGTAAAATAATCTCCATAAATAATAATGCAAAAAATTGTTAGAAAAAAATATTTAATTCTTTTCAAACATATTCAAATCTTTCAAATAAATTCAAATATCAAAATATCATTTCAAATATATATCAAATTTCAAATATCTAAAAATTTTTTCAGTTTAATTCTATCTGACTTAAATTTCATAAAAATATTTCAATGAATTATACTAGACAAAAAAATTAATGTTTATTTACTTTCTATTATTTTAACAACTATTAGCTAATAGATATAAAAAAAATTTTATTTATGAATTCAATTCATTAGGCATTAAAAAATTTACTTTTATTAAACATAAAAAAATGTACCATTTTTATAATAAATTTTATAATAAATTAATCCTGCATTTCTGTCTTTCTGTTCCTAGATTAAGAGGTTTATGGGAAAATTTATTTTAATAATTCTGTAATTTTTAATTCTGCAAAAATGTTAGTATTTATTATTAAACAAAATTTATAATTTATTTCTCCTAAAATTTTATAGTCAAACTTGGAGAAAATTATCCGCGCAATTTTTCCAACAATTATTCTTGGAAATTTTCAGAAATTTTACTTTTAAAATTTGCTGCAAATTTGCATTGCAAACTTGCCAATGGGGGGACATTTTTATACATATTTAAAGTTTGCTGCAAACTTGCCGCGCAAACTTCCGAACTTTGCACTGCAAACTTGCCGCAAACTTGCCGCAAACTTGCCGAAAAATGTCGTGCTATCTGGGATAATGTTTAATGGCAAAGTTGTAGCTGATAAAATTTTGAAGAAAAAAGTCTGTGAGATCATTATGCCAAAATGAATACATTACAAGATAATTGAGTCAGAAATTCTGATTTTTGTGTAAAAAAATATAAATAATATGTATATAGAGTGGTTTTTTTTTTAATTGATATTTTTTTCACTTGTATCATATTTTCTGAGTCTATTATGATGAGAATGTGTCTATTTTATGGACTGATTTTTTTCAACCCATTAATAAAATTTAATTTTTCATAAAAAATGTCTTTTTTGGCGTTTTTTAGGTGTTTTTCGACAATTAAACCACTGTAACTTTTACAATTTTAATTTAATCAAAAAATTTTATTTAAAAAAAATGTTTTCTTTTTCCTGGACTGTAATGCTGTGTAGTGAAAAAAAATTTTTTTTTAAAAAAATTAAATTTGAAAATTTTGAAAATCCCGCAGTTTTTGCATTTTTTGATGAAAATGGCTGGCTAACGAACTTAACCTGTATTTTGATACTAACTTTGTGTATGCAAAATTGCAAAACGATTTGTTTCGATTTACAAAAGTTATTGTGTCAACAACATTTTGTGTCTACATACATACATACATACATACATACAGACACACAGACAGACACTTTCGCCGGACCATGTTTTTTCGACTCAGGGCACCTCAAAACATAAAGATTTCATGGAAATAGTAAAAGTCAATTTTCGACCAATTATAATACCTTCTCATGTGATGAGAATGTAAAAAATAATAATATGGAGGAGGAAGAACCCTTTCCACTATTTGTATAGGTTAATGGGATTGTTTATCCAAATATAATCAGAATAAAAACAAAATAAAAAAACAATAAGTTATAAATCTCATTTCTCCTTTTCATTAGCATGTTTTAATTTAATTAAAATATTATGATTATTATTATTTTTTTTTGTTCTTTAGTTTCTTTTCAAGATGCTACAACAAAATTTAAGGGAAAATGATATAGTAACAGGGTATAAAATATATCCTGACATGGTTCTTAACAATAAAAAGTACAAAATGAGAATCATAAATTCAATAAATCCATCATCTATAAAAGCCAAATTAACGCACAAAGAGGACGTAGAAATAGAACTGATTACGACGATAGCCTTTTGGCAGTCCCTGTAATATTTAAAACAGAACTAGAAAACTATGGAAGCAGTTATATTATCCTATTAAATACCGGCATGGAAGACCTTGTGTTAATATACGATGTCGACGAGGACGCGCATAGATACATAAAAAAATAACATCTTCCATATAACATATAAATTTTTAATAATCTCTAAATTTACACTTAATATTACATTAACCTATATTTGTCCACCGCGACGTAATATTTGGGAGTCTGGAGCTAATTCCAGATTTCAAACCTTTATAAAAATATGACGGTTGATTTTTATATAAAAAAATTTGTTAACAATCATTATGTGGGATGGGCGAAAATAAACCAACTTAAAGATTTTTGTTGAAGAAATTTTACAGATTATTATTTAAAGAATAAATAAATTTAATATTTTTTAAATATTTAGAAAATAAAATAATAAAAATTATTATATTTTTTTGCTGAAATTAATAATAATTAAATAAAATTATATGCTATATTAATGTAAGAATTATTTAAAAATTAATGGTAAAAGTTAAATAATTTTAAAGTTATTATTTTTTGAGAAATTCAAGATTTTAGAAAATTAAAATCAGTTAAAAGAATGATTGACAGGTAGACAATGGCATTGTTCTCGGCGAGCGTTAAAAACGGAAAATTAGAGAGAGAAAAATATCTCTGTCCTTAGAAAATAATTTAAATGTAATTGGCTATCCGAAAATAGACGCCACGAAAAACCCAAATAGAGGGAGAAATTGGCGGTAAGAAATACATGGGAGAAGCGCCCTGCGTAAAGTGGTGAGGGAAACTGGCGAATTTTCGCTCATTCAATTTAAAATTTTTTACTCACACACTCGCACATTTTGAATTTTACTTACCCCAGAAAATTAAGGGTAGGGACGCAACTATATAAGCCAAGTAAATGCACGTTTCTCTCTCTTTGATCTGAACAGTTTTATACTCTTAAGAACTTTCTTTTATATTTTAATATAAGGAAATTTCAGGACAACCAAATGTACAAAGTCAAGTCTTTCAAACTTGAGAAGTGCAGATTGTTGGGGGCTTTCTAACGATCTCTACCTAAACGATCTGCATCTCTGGGCGAAAAAGATATTAAAGATTAAATCGTTACCAAAAATAAAATTTATTTAAAATTTGTTAATTTTGAGTGATCAATTGTTAGGGGCTCCTTAACGATTTCTACCAATACGATCGGTTGTTTTCAAATTGGCAATTAAAAATTGTCGAAGAGGAAAGTCTGTTGTCAGGGGCTTTCGAAAGATTTCTACCAACACGACTGACTTTCCAAATCTTCAATTGAATAAATTATTATTTAACAAAACAACAAAAATACCAACAAATAAATCTTCAGAGTCAAGCCACGAAAAATCAATGGTCAGAGGCTTTTTAACGATCTCTACCAACACTATTGATTGTCCAAGAGTGGTATCAAAGATGAAATCGTAATTCTTGTTTAATATTCTTATATGCCATGTGCATTGCAATAGGCGATCCACATGACAATTTGAAGGATTAAATTATAGAGATGATCCTGATAAAACCAAGTGTTAGATTATATGAAGGCCCAGACAAATAAAACACGAAAAAATAGATTTGGAAAAAGACACGTTTTTATTCTCGTCTTGTAAGCGTCGCAACAAAGTAGAAAGAGAGCGAACAAGGAACAAAAGCGTAGATGTTCCACTGTAAAGGAACCGTGGCGAAACAGCGCCACTCTCGGTTGGAACATATAACTAGTTTGAAAAGCTTTTAGTCACATAATTCTAACACTCCCTCTTGAATAATTGCTTATCAAAAACAAAAGAATATATTTTAATTATTCAAGAACATAAAACTAATCTCATATTAAGAACATATAAAATATTAAATAAACAGTATAAATTGTATACATCAAAAACTGGAACAAAATAATAATATCGTTTTTAATCTGATTTGTTAAACAATTTGGTTTTGATTCTATGTTTTAATTTTACATCACATCTCTGTTTAACGTCTCGTTTCTTCGAGAACCTAGCTTCTGATCGTTCAGCACACCGTCTACTTTTCTGAAAAACATAAACAATTATTAGTCAAATCATAATTAATTATTATTCATTATTTTATCAGTTAAATATTTATGCATGTCAAAGGAAAGAGGTTTCGTGAAAATGTCTGCGATTTGATCTTTTGAGGGAATCCACCCGATTGTTACAAAATTTCTTTCCACGCATTCCTTGACATAATGTTCTTTCACTTCTGTGATATGTCTCAGTTTGTTGCCACCATTAGTTTTAGCACTAGCTTCTGCTGCTCTGTTATCGCACCACAGAAGCATCGGACAAATTGATTTATTCAAAATCAATTGTAAAGAGTTATTCATTGCGATTAACTCTTGGCATGTTTCACTCATTGCAACATATTCTGCCTGACAAGTCGAAACTGCAATGTATGGTTGCTTATGTGTTCTCCAAGTGATTGCATCTCCGAAAAGCTTTATTACATATCCACAAGTTGTTCGAGAACCCTTACAGTCTGCAAAGCTTGCATCCGAGTAAGCTTGCATATCATTTTTCTCACCTGTGTATCTTAAGCCGAGAGATTTTGTACCCTTCAAGTATCTAAATACTCTTTTGGTCATTTTCCAATCCTCCTCTGTAGGATTAATTTGGTGTCTGCTTAACACGTTGACAGCATATGACACGTCAGGTCTGGTTGCTCCTGCCAAATATAGTAAACTCCCAATTGCTTCTCTGTATGGAAAGTTTTCTCGCGTCTTAGTTTCATTTAATATCGAATCATCAATATTCTCTTCTCTCTCGATTTGTGACCTGAGTTGTGACCATAGGAGTTCTTTGTGGATGAGCTTCAGTGAAATTGAATCTGGATAAAACTTTATTTATATATTTTTCTTGATTTAGAACGATTTCTTGTTTTTCTCGGTTCCTTGTAATTGAAATGCCAAGGAATTCTTTAGGTTCCCCTAAATCACTCATCTCAAATTCAGCTTTTAGTTTTGCTTTTACTTCCAATAATTTGTTATTATCATTGCTCGCTAGAATGATATCATCTACATATAACAGTAGAATCAAGAATTTCAAGCCGTCACTCCATGTAAATAAACACGGTTCAGTTTTGTCGTTCTTTAAACCAACCTTTAAGGGTACATCAGTGAATCTTATATTCCACTTCTTTGAACTAATTCGTAAACCATATAACGCTCTTTCTAATTTACAAATTTTATTCTTTCTTTCACTTTCAGAAACATTTACGCCTTCAGGTATTTCCATGTATATGTTTTCGTCAATTAAGCCGTTTAAAAAGGCTGATTTTACGTCCAATTCACAAACATCTAGATCGTATTTATTTATTATAGCAAAAACAGCTCTAACTAAGGACAAACGAGATACAGGTGCATAAGTTTCTTCAAGATCATAATTATTTTTATCCATGAATCCTTTAATCACTAGTCTCGCTTTATACTTGATATTTTTATCACTTTCAAATTTTCTTTTGAAAACCCATCTCGATTTGATAATGTTTAAACTCTTCGCGTCTGATTCAGGTTTTTGAACTAACGTCCAAACCTTGTTTTTATCTAAAGAATGGAGTTCATCATTTATTGCAGCTTGCCATAATTCACGTTCTTTAGATTCAATCGCTTCTCTATATGAAATCGGATCTCCGTTGATTTGTGCTAGTAAAGAATAATAAACTTCGTTTTCAACATAACATATTTCTGTTTCTGATTTATTTATTTCGTCGCATGATCGGATTGCCCTTAATAATTGAGTTCTAGATTTCTCGTCGTCGGTTATATCAGCGAAACTTGTGTCATTTATTTCATCAGTAATCTTGTTAATTTCAGTTGAAGATTCAGTTTGCTTCTTTGGTCGGCCTCTTTTTCTTTTCACTTCTCCCTCTGTTTTTGAAACTGCCTCCGTTTCGTTTTTGTCGAATCCGACAAACCATTTTTCTGTGTTTTCATCTTGTTCAATCGGCCAATCTTTAATACTGTTCTTTTCATACTTATCTCCGTAGACTAATTTTTCGTTAATCTCGACTCTCGTAAAATTTTCCTTCTTCAGGTTTCAAAAACTGGTAAACCGTTGGCGTGTAACCTACTAGTATAACGCGTCTCCCTTCGAATCTAAATTTCGGGCCAGTTTTCCTTTGAACCTTGATATATGCAACACAACCAAAACGTTTTAACTGGTTAATATCGAAATTGTGATTCGGAGCAAATTTTTCCATTGGCGTAATCATATCATTGGACTTATGTGGTGTTCTATTATAAGCATATGCCGCAGCACTCAAAGCAAGATCCCACATATTCTCCGGTAATTTTGCATCATAGATATACGCTCTCACTTTCTTTTGGATAGTTTGGTTGTATCTTTCAGAGACACCATTATGTTCCGGTGTATCTGGACTTGCAAATTGCTGTTCTGCACTTAATTTCTTTAATACTTCGACAGTATAACCTCCTGTGTACTCAGTACCCTGGTCTGTTCTCAAATAACATACTTTCGCGTCTCTTCCTAATAAATTCCTAGCATTTCTCACAAATGCTTCTAAACAGTATCCCGTCTCACTTTTCGATTTCATTTGGTATGCCATTGCAAGTCTCGAATAATCATCAATAAATACGGCAATGTATTTATATCCTTTAGGATATGATGCTGGACTAATAGGTCCCATTGTATCCGAGTGAATTATTTGCAAAGGCTCCGTAGCACGTCTTCGAACTGAATTAAAAGGTATTTTGTTAAATTTAGCTATCATACAAACTTCACAATCCATTATTTTTTCATCAAAAATCGCATCTCTTAATTCTTTATTTTCTGGAAATTTCTTTTGTAAGCTTTTAAGATATGCCAGTGAAGCATGTCCTAATCTTACATGCCAGAGCATAGCTTTATTATTAATTGTAAACTTTTTGTATTTTTCGCTAAATGGAGATTCTTTATCTGACAGTTCGATTATTGGCAATTCATCTATATCTTGAAATTTCCTATCCCAAATTGAAGTATCAAAATTTGAATTTTCGTAAATAAATTTCTTTACATTTTCAATTTCGTTGTTAGTGTTTTTAAGTTCTATAACTTCCTGTAATTTTGATTTCTTTTTGGGCGTTTCAAACTCAATATTATCATTTTTATCTGTAAGATTTTCATTTCGAATCTCTTCAATGGATATTTTATTCATTTCTGTCATTTCTCTTTTGGTTATACTTCATGTTTTGTATCTCGTCTGAAAATCAATATCTGATTGATTTTCTGTTAAATTAGCAGCAATTCTTCTTAATATTTTATTTGAATTATTCTCATCTCTTTGTTGATTAGTATGAATTTCAAATTCAATAATCCAGTAAGGTTTTTATAAACTCCAGTAACAAATGATTTATTTGAAACTGGATCAAAAATATCAATTTTTTGATCATCTAAATATATGCCTAGTCCCATCTCAGCAAATTTTCTTAATGATAATAAATTTTTACTCAATGCCTCAGCATATATGACATTTTCTATTTCGATTAACTTTTCATCCCCAATTTGGGCTACAATTGTACCCACTCCCTCCGTTTTTAAGTCTGTTGACGAATCTTTATTTGCGCATCGAATTTTACCACAATCTTTTTCATTAAAAGACTTAAAAACTACTCTAGAATTTGTTAAGTGCTCGGTTGCACCTGAATCTGCTAAAAATTTAGAAAATATTTTATTTTGATCTGATTCGTATTTTAGATTATCATGACTTTTCTCGACAAATAAAACAATATTATTAGTTTCGCATAAATCAAATGTATTAATTAAATTTGACTTACCAGTTTCAGTTTCGTTTTCAGCCAAGTTTGCACGAGCGGGTTTATTTCCTTGCTTATTTGAATAAGTATTACCTTCTCTTTCATTGACGATTTTATAACCACCTCTTCCTCCTCTGTTGAATCTCGCTCTTTTCGAATGTCCGCCTCTCTCTTCATGATTGATTTTTCGTTTGAATGTTGATCTCGGGTTATTGTTATTGTATCTGCTTCCCCTTGAGTTTTGTTTGTTATAATTGTTATTATATCCTCGATTGTAGAGATGACCTCTACTTCCAGAAGACTTCGACTGATTTCGTCGTTTTAAAGGACATTCGGCTGCCTTATGGTCGGTGATTTGAAGGCATTCGTAGCATTTTTTTAATCCAGTGCCTCTGAATTTACAATCGGCTGCTATATGTCCATTCGAGTCGCATTCGAAACACCTCTCATTTGATTCTCTTTTTTGAACATTCATTACAGCTCGAGTATCTGCCGCAGCAGATTGATTTTTATTTGCTTCTGCTTGTAAAAGGATCCTTTTTAATTGTTCGTAAGTTAGACCATTTCCAGTCGAACTTTTCGTCATAAAATCAATTGACTGCACTTCCGGAACAGTAGTCATAATAGCGTTGAAGAACGCATCTCGTTTCTCGCTTTCAGAGAGTGGCATGACACCAGATAGATTCTCATAATTTCTTACTAAATCTTCGAACTTGTCGCAAAAATCAGTGGCTTTTTCTTTGTTGGAAAAGTATTGAGTATTCTACAAAAGTTTTCTTAGAGTAGTTGATGTAAAATTATTTTCGCATTTTTTTAATTCTCTGATATTATTTAAAATCTCTACCGGATCTTTTAAATTAATAACTTTAGAATGATAAATTTGATCTAAACGATTTATGAGAATGTCTCTTACTTTATATTTTTGCTTTTCCAAAATGTTATCATTTAAAAATTTATCTTTACTTATTTCAGAGTCAACAATGTGAAGTAATTCAAGTGTTCCTAATTCAGACGTAAAGAAATCAAAAAAATGTTCGAATTTAGTGTTTGGTGTTAATTTGTAATGGAAATCTTTTCTGGAATCTTTACTTATGATTTCTAATTTTAAAGTTTCTTTTACTTGATTAGCTATATTATCAACATCTTTGCTTTCATTTGTATCTTTTAATTTTTGCGTCAGTAATTCTTTTGTAACAATTTTTGAAACTGTTTCGACAAATACATCACTTTTCAACAAATTTTCTACTTCTCTATCTTTAATGTTTTCCTCAAACTCATCTCTCATTTCATTGAAATTCTTAACAAGTTCTTCCTCTCTATTTCGCATCTCGGTTAATTTTTTCGACAAATTAGCACATTTTTGTTCAACTATAGTTGAATGGGATGCAAAAATTTTTCTCTGTCTATCAAATTCCTGACTAATGTCTTTTTGCATCTTTTCCATATTAGTTATTGTTGTATGTGCATTAACAATCGCATCGCGATACTGTCCTAACATGTTTGTTGCTGTTGAACAAAAATTTTTAATCAATATTGATAAGTTGTTTGAGTCTACTTTTTCGTCCGTTATTTGTTGAGTCATTTTATTTAAAATTTCTAATTTTTGTTTTTCAGCATCTATGTTGATTTTGAAAAATCTTCCACTAATGCTAGATTTAGAGATTGTTGCATAGTTTTCAAAATGCACTTGTTCAACAGACGTTATTTTAGGTTTTAGTGGAATCATATTGTTTTTATCGGAATTATCAACTATGTCATTCTTTGAGTTTAATGCTTTTTCTTTGCTCTCGTCTCTTTCACGTTTCTCATTCGAATCTCTGTTTTCTTCTCTTTTCTCATCCTCATCTCTAAATAACTTATCTCTAATAACCACCCAAGGACCCTCTCCGCTTTGATTCTGGATCCATTCATTAATAGCATTCCATTCTGTCATTGTCATCGTACATTTGTCTGTCAAATTAATATATATATTAATGAATTAAATGAAAAATTTCAATTTTTATACCTGGAGTTGTGCTTTTAATCCAGTTGACTGAACAACAAGTATGGCTAGATTAAAGCTAGATAAAATTAATAAATTAAATATTTTGGATGGGTTTAATTTTTTTTGCTTAGAATATTTTGTTTAATTTGTGTACACAAAGTTTTTTAAACACACCTGCTTGATATGGCACATCTCTCTTTTCAACGTGGAACAGAACTCTTGTTTCACTAATACTTAGTGATATTTCCTCTCCTTCGTGATTTGTGTTAAATTGAAAGATATCTTTGAATCGATTTACTATATTTTTAAAATTGTCCTCGTCTCGTTTTTCCATAGAAAATAATTTGTATATAATTAAATTTTGTTTTTATAATATAGATAATAAATATCACATTTTTATTATTCTGTAATTGTTTCATACGTATGAATTTTTCAAATAAATATTTAGTGAAAATAAATAAACAGGAATCAATGCACGCACAATCCAAAAATAATTAACATTTATAATTAAACGTATCTCAAATTATACTTTCTCTATTTTTCAAGTTTCAGAACTTATTGTGCCGCTATCTGCCTATTGCGCATGCGTCCTGTTTATGGTTATAACCACATTTGTTTTCACTATATTTTTCGATCAAATGTTCTTTTCTCTACTTTTTCTTTTTGATCAATTATAACAATGCAAAAACTGCATTTAAAAGAAACAGTGAAAAATTTTATTTATTCACAAGATTAAATTGAAAACTAAGATTTGTCTCCTATCTCATGCATGCATGCTTTTAATTTATATCAAGTCGACTAAAAAGAGTTTCTAATCAATATTTAAATCAATTAAGTTCTTTATATTTTATTATTCTCGATTGAAATATTATTACAATATAATTTTATTGTTCTAACACATCTCACTTTACTTACGATCATTCTCTCCTTGGTTATCACCAAAGGTATTCATAGACGCTTCGCTTTTGGCCATTTTTAATTTCGTATATTTTGTTAAAACACTCGATTCTTTTTGTGCACTATATAACTCGCGCATAAGAAGCGTTCAGGGCTCATAACCTGTTAGATTATATGAAGGCCCAGACAAATAAAACACGAAAAAATAGATTTGTAAAAAGACACGTTTTTATTCTCGTCTTGTAAGCGTCGCAACAAAGTAGAAAGAGAGCGAACAAGGAACAAAAGCGTAGATGTTCCACTGTAAAGGAACCGTGGCGAAACAGCGCCACTCTCGGTTGGAACATATAACTAGTTTGAAAAGCTTTTAGTCACATAATTCTAACACCAAGATTTAGCCAGAATAGGATATAATTAATTTATTTAAATTAATTATCCAGTAGGGTTTTATAGAGATAAATCTATTGAAGTTTAATGTAAATATTAAAGTTTAACAATATATTGTTAAACCATGATGATTCATTGAAGTTTTTTTTTATATCAAGAATAGCAAAGATAGAACAGAGTTAGGAGAAACTAATCCTTAAAAGTTTTATAATATTGTTAAAATAATTTATTTCATATTTTTTTGTAGATTTTTAAAAACCACATAACAAATATTACAAACTCAATTTACAAGTGATATTATCACAAAATCAAGGTGTGTTCATATTTATTTTTATTTGTTTATAAATACCAAACTAATCTCAAAGTAAATTTTGTTCTGTTCAGAATTGAGAGAAATAATATACCCACAGTCGTTTTTAGAACAAAGAAGCTGTATCGTCAGATTAATTGTTTATTTAAGTAAAAATAATTAATTCTTTTATTTATTATTATTATTTTCTTTAGCATCAAATTCTTTGAAACGATAAACAATCAATTGTTTAAACAAGTAAAAGAATTTTGAAAAGTTAATAACAAAGGCTAAAAAGCTACATAATTATTGGAAAGATTCCTCTAATTTAGTTTGAAAAGCGACAAATAATTCAAAAATAAAAGAGAAGAATATAAATGTGGTGTATTCCAGGCCAAAGTGTAAGTCCATCTGCAATTGCATCTCCGATTTTTTTTTCTTTTAATACTAATTGAGACTAGCTTCCATGAATTTTTTCAAATTTTTTTAGCAAGCCATTTTCGAGTTATAGAATTTTGAAAATTGGGGAATTTTCATGTCTTTTAATTTTTGAATGCTCATAACTTCCTTAAAAATGCATCAATTTTGAAAGCCTTTTTTCAAAATGTTTGTTTTTAAACGTACTTTTAAAAAAAATCGAAATTTTTTTTAAACGATATTACTATCAAATTTTTGAGTTTTAATGATAAAAAGTGATTTTTCTCATTTGACGTACTGATCGATTTTTTCGAAAAAACTACTTCTTTTTACGAAACTTTTAAGCCTAGCCCGATAATGGGCAAACAATTTTTACAATATTTTCGAAATTTTTCAAAAATTTTTGAAATTTTTAAAAATTCTTTTGGTTTTTTTTAAACTACGTGTTACATCCCGATATAACAAATTCCTTTTAATTAATTATTAAATTCGCCTACAACTAGGCAACCAAAATTACATTAGTCATAATTATCATAAATATGGTATATATGAATGAGAATAAATATATGTAATAACTATATATACTATAATTATTAATACATGCGAATATAAGCATATGTCATTAAAATAATAAGTAATTCTTAAATATTATAATCAATGTATAATCTCTTACAGTATATAAAAGATTTTATTATCGATCAAGATTTAATAGACAAAAAAGGTTACAGTCGGTTAATTATCTACATTAATCTCGGTAAGAAACCGACTGTGACTATATGAATGACTAATCGTTAGTCGGTCTATTATCAAGTAATGATGTATGTGTATAAGATGCCGAAATTACAAACTAACTGCAGCCATATATCTTTAATGAATTTCGTAATTGTTTAAACAATCATCATTACATTACTTCAATAATATTAATTATATTATAATAATATTAAAAACATATATGTATATTAATTATTAATAGAATATCATATAAATCAATAATCAAATATTAATTAATAACTATCGATAAAATTCTAACAAATATAAAAGATAGTTTTATAATCAATAAACTAAATTCTTAATAAATTAATTAAGATATTATTATAATTCTATTAATAAATAATTTACGTGACTTTTGCGCTAAATGAAAATTGTACGTGATAATTGCGCTGTCTGCAAATTATACGTGACAATTCTACCCCAATGAACAAAGATCATGTAGTATATAAACCCTAGTTTTTCTATTGCAAAATGTCAATTGTTCAGACGAGTTTCTGCCCGAACGGTGTCTTTAATTCGGGCCTTCGATTTCGTAATTGTTTACCATTCATTGCTGTTAATCGTGAATTTCGTGAACTTCTTAATTTCTTAGAATTATTTAAAAGTTCATATTTTCATTGTATTTCTAAAAACAACATTTTAGTGTGAATTTAAACAATTCTTAATTGTCGTAAAATTCAAATTGTGAAGGTGTAATAAAAGCGAATTGTATCATTAATAATTACAACGCATCCAGAGACTCACTTCTGTAATCCTGGTTGCAGCTTGTTACATTACTGTATCGTCGCATCAATTGTAAGTACTTTTATAATTAACAAATGTTTATAATAAATTGTCAGTCATAAAAAGGAATATCTCTCTTAAATTATTTAACACAAAACCCTTAGTTTTGAGTTTATTCGTTTATTATGTAAAATATGCAAAATTAAAAAAAAATGTTCAAACAAAAGTTATACATCTTATTAAAATACATTTCTTATATTTAATTCATATTTTTTTAATTGTGCATATTTTATATGATGAACGAAAAAAACCATAAATTTTGGGACTTTTTTATGGTTTTCACCCTAAACTCATTTGCTTCTCAGAATCGATGTATTACTTAAATTGAATTAAAAGAGAATAAGAAATTATTTAATATTTTAATTATCCCCGGACTGAGAGCTTATGAATGCTTCAAAATTTTAAATTATTTTTATTTAAAAACTTACCTCAAATAATTATTCTATCTTGTTTAAAAACGCAGAAAATTTAAAGTTATAAGATAAATTTGTGTACATAATTCTATATCCTTAAAATTCCCGGTACAATAAAAAAATCCCGTACATTTACTGAATCAAATAATTTCCCGTACAATTCCCGCTGTTCACGCATTTCGCGGACGCTGGACACCTTGATAATTTTTTTATTAATATTTAAACATTTTTTTAAACAATTTAAGGGGGGTATGGTATTTAATTTTTTTATTGTTTTAAATGAATGTATAATATTTCAAGAATATTGTGTAAAAATTTCAAGTTGATCGGAAAAAAATTGACGAAGTTATGAGCATTTGAGCATTCAAGTGTCGGTTGTACCGCAGTCTGCGTTCTAGTATATTTTTAATTTAGTTTGTGTTTAACCTTTTGCGGACATTTTTAAATGTTTTCTGACGTCGTTGATGTGTATGTATAAGTTTCGGGGTCGCTGATTACGAATCTGAAGTCAGATTTCAAAAATTGCAAAATTTAAAATTGCGTTTTTCTCGAAATGACATTTTTGAAGTCCGTGTTCACGATATCTCAAAATCTACTGAACTAATCGTTCTGAAATTTGGCACAGTTCTTCTTGACTAAATTCCCCAGGTAATTACAAGAGCTTTTTTTAATAATTAATTATACAGTAAAAAATAGAACGATTTTTTTCAGCGAAAATCGAGTTTTTGGGTTTTAAGTGCTGCGAAAAATCGAAAAATTAAAAAAAAACTCTCGTAGTTATTTCGAAAAACATCTTCTTTAACGAAATTTTTATTCTTTTTAATTAGATGATTCTGTTGCGAGTTACGTTGAACACCGCAAATCCAATTTTTGTACGAGGCGCCTGAAGAGATTTACAGCCAATCGTTCAATTTGCAATATTTTTCAATGGGAATTTAGGAAAATATACTTCAAATATTGTATTAATATGTGGAAATTAAGTTAATAAAGTAACACACTTTATATCACCGAAAAAACTATTTAAAAAGTGCCTTTTTACACCGAATTAACCATACCCCCCTTAAATTGAAAAAACAAGGTCAAAAATGAAAAAAGCATTTCTTATTTTGTCAGACATTTTACCTTGTGATGTAATGATGTCAGTAACGTCGATCTTTGGAGCAAGATCAAACATATTCACTGGTATTGGGGTAAGATCAATATTTATGTATATTAGAGTAAAAATGAATTAATGAATTAATAACCGCTGAAAAACAATTATTAATGACATGATGCGTTCATCATTAATTTAATACAAACCAAAAGAAACGTTAATTATACACTAAACATTTAAAAGAAAAATAAACAAATGATATTTTGAAACATTATCAAATTGCTTGAATTAATTAATCTTACAATATATTTTTAAAAAATGCATTAAAATGAAGAAGGTAATTCTTAAAATCAGTAGAAAATCATTGGTAACAACCATGTATTTTCTGCGCTTATCTCAACATATGAGTGTTGTTGTTCTCATGAGAAATTAATATTTTGGAAGAAAAAAACTAAAAATTTCACTAATTGCTCTGTAATTTGGCTTCTTTATTGCCAATCGATTTGCTTACATTGCTTTTATATAAATAATTATTAACCTATTGTACTGAAAATATTCTTTTGAAATAAATCTTTTTCGCTTCCTAAACACGTGTTAATAAATGTACTATATATGTAATGTACACATGTTCTTTATAACGTAGTTTACAGAAAAAGTGAATCATTTTTACATGTTACTACCATAAGTTATTAAATATGAGACTCCGATTGTAAACTTTTGTAATATAGTTATTGTTTGTACTTTATTTAAAAACAATAAAATTTTATATAAAAAAATATTTTTAATATTTGTACAGTATGAAAAACATAATTAAAAGTCTTAAACCAAATAATGAATTTAGTACAATATTAATTTACAAATAAATTAAACACATATGAATAACTTCATATATATTACAATTAAATAAAACGTAACGTTAGCCTATATTCATAATTAATTCATTAATTACCCATAAAAAAAGTTTTGATTGCAATTACTCGCAAGTTGTTACTTTAGTGTTTTCAGAATAACTGATTACAAATATGATATTTGTTTCTAAAATTTCAAAATGGTGTTTAGGAAATAATATTTTAAAAAAATTTTATAAGGGGTCTTCCATAACCACGTGGCCAATTTAGGGGGAGGGGGGGTGTCATTAAAATGCTACTCTTGACCACGATAGGGGGGAGGGGTTTCACTTCGGGTCACGTGGCTTTGAGATTTTAGATCTCTTTTTGAATTTACGCGGACTAACCGCGCTCATGCGCATTGATATGATATAAATATAAAATTAAAAACAGTCTTTTAAGCTTCATGAAATCTAATTTTTAGTATCCTTTTAACCAAATGCATATTATGAGTCTTGTGTGTATCAGTGGCAATATAGAGGTCTGAGGTAACTGTAAAAAAACTAAATTGATTCCTTCAATTGGAAAGATTTTATTAATAATTTAGTAAAGTGATCACTTTTAGTGAAAAAAAGTAGTACCCGGTTGTGGGCACCCTAGGAGAATCCGCAAAAAAATGATAAAAAATAAAAGAAAACCATCATAATTGAAATGAAAATGATAATTGCTGAACAACACGGGATATTCCAATCACATTCCTGGAATATTTCATTCATTGGGAATATTTTAAAATAATATTCCATTTACATTCCAGGATCGAGCATAAAAATAACCAGTTTTTGAAATATTCTTTTGAAATGTTGCAAGAATATTTGGATATTTCATAGGATTACTTCAGGAATATTCAAATAAAAAATTATAAAAATATTATAATATGAATAATGCATCAATATTATTGAAAAAAATAAAAATTACATCATATTTTTCGAACTTACAAGAATATTCCAACATTAGAACATGAAATATAAATAACAATAATAATGACAAATAATTGTTAATTTGACATCATGTTCGTAATCAGCGACCCGAAAAACCCTGTTATTGCCATTTTCGTTAAAAATAATTACTTTTAAGAAAAGTTGACAGTTTAATTGACAAGTGCCAACGGCCAATTTGACATCATAATCGCAATGAAAACCGAAAACCCATATAACGTCAATTTTGTTAAATATAATTATTTTTTAGAAACTTCGACTGTTGCATTCACAGCTGTCAACTGTCAAATTGTCAATTCGACATAAAATTTATAATCAGCGATTTTGAAAACACCTAGTATGGTGTTTCATTAGTTTATACGTAATATCAATTTTTCTTCGGTGTTAAAAGATTAATTAAATATACGCGTTAATTGGAAAAAAGGGTACCCACAACCGGAACATTCACCTTTTTTTAAAAAACCAACAATTTATGTAGTTTTGATTTTTTGGTCAAATTCAAAATTAAACCACAAAATATAATGTAAACAGTTAACAAAAAAAATTGCATTCACCTTTTTTTAATAATTTACACCTATTTAACACACTTGGAAAAAAGTAAAAAATCACTTTTTCCTTCATTTTTTCAAGATATTTTTATTATGCTGTTTCTAAAAAAATGTGCGTATCGCTTCGGTATTAATACAAAAACAGTTTACTGTCAACATACAAGTTTGACCATATTCAGATCAGCAATATCTAACTGCTGCACGGTGGGTTTTAAGCGATTATTATGAAAAGTCAAAATAACCAAGATTTTTCTTTTGGGATGTTTTCTACAACAAAAAAGAAGATGTTTGCAACAAAAATGAAAATCATCCATCGGTTCCTTTTTGAGAAAATTGATTTTTTCTACAAAATCGGATGATTTCTCGCTTTTGAATAGTTTCACGCAAATAATGTTTAAAATTGCATATAATTATATATATATATATACTCTGTTCCTGGAGAGATTGATATTTTTCAGGACGAATTTGAGCCCTTTACGCGCAGAAAACTATAAAAGGAGGCGTATATTATTTTCCGTTTCAGCAAATAAGCTTTCTCTTTCAATTTCTTTTAAATTTGAAGAAACATGTTTATTGACAACTAAATTTTTTTTATCCATTTTAGGGTCGTTTAGATTTTATTTTATTTTGACGATTCCAACGATATAAATTTTTACGTCTTAATATTCAAATTTGCTTTAGGAAAAGTTATACAATTTCATGATTTACATATGTACAAACTCTAATCTTATAGTATTTACAAAAAAATATATACCGTTGTAATTGTTTTAACCTGTACATTGCAAATATAATATTTATATAATTATTTTTTTAAATTCCAACAATTTTTAATTTTGCAATGAAAAGCCATAAAACCATAAAAGACCCTTCCGACTGCCTTTTGGAGACCAGGCTCGCAGGTCACAAAAATTTTAAATATGTTTGCTTGATTTTAGTTTTAGGAAAAGCAACATATGTTACAATCCTTTTCATATCATTGGCTATGTTTTTCAGAAAAAAAATTTAGAAAACGCCTTCTTCACTTAAAAAGACACCCTCGTACAATAAGATGCGCAGAAAAATATCGATCTCTCCTGGAACAGAGTATATATATATATCTACCTATATTACAAAAAGATATCGCCGCCCTTGTGGATTGGGTAAACCGACATGTAACCGTATTGGGTTACGATTCGGTTACGTTTCGGTTACTTGTGAAAAATTGTCGTTAATCGACGAAATATGTTGTAAATAACTATTAGGAATGGTTAATAGACATTTAGAGGTCTTATTTATACAATAATAACAATAAATTAAGATATAATTACTCAATAATAAGTGTTTTAAGTGTACAATGCATACAGTTGTTGAGTTACCATATATGTATATTACCATCAGCGACAGCTGTGATACGCGCGTTAAACACTAGATGGCGTTGAAGATTACTTTGTGAATGAATTTCTAAAATCAAACACTTGAGTGTGAAATGTGTATGTGAATATAAGTTTTAAAAAAATAGATCGATTTATTAAAACAACTTTTTTCATTTCTACAAATATAAAAAAAAATTTTTCTCAATAAAAATTTTTTTTTTCTCAATGACATGAGAAAAATTAATTGTGACACAAAGAAATCTATTTTTCCCTAAAAAAATTCTTTTCTTAATAATAATTTTTTTTTCACAATAAAATGAAAAGATTAATTTTTACACAAACAAATTTTTTTCTTAATAAAAAATTTTATTTTTTCAATGAAATGAGAAAAAGTAATTGTGACACAAAAGAAACTTTTTTCCTCAATAAAATAAGAAATATTAATTTTGAAAAATAGTATATTACGATACGAGGCCAGAAAGTTGGATTTTCTGGCAGGCGAAATATATAGGGCCTCGGCTTCGCCTCGGCCCTATATATCCCCCGCCAGGGCATCCAAATATCTGGCCGTGTGTCGTATACTATTTTTCTGTATCCCCATCCGAAAGTACAATCAATAAATAATGTTAATTAATAAAATAGCGTTGTGTTCGTTTGTAGTTCTGTGGCCGATCGTGTTAGCCCGCTCTCGCAGGCACCTAGCGAAACATTTGGTGGAATGTGCTTGGACCATCCGCTTAACAGATTGCCCGCCCGACTTTTGCAAAGTCGAGGAAAAGCCGAGATCTTTGCTGGTCGGGGCGGGCATAAAAAATGCGTACTATATGTAAAATATCAACATAAAGTAATAAAATTCAAAAACTAAGGAAAAGTGTAAAAAGTATAGTAAAAAGTCAGAATTTTGTTTTAAATTTACTCATATAAAATCTTTATTTTTAATAATATTAATTTACATTGCGTCTAATTTTTTATTTGCATTATTCGTTTGTTTTTATTTTTCTCTTACTTTAAGAGATTTTATAAATTATTTTCTTTATTGCAATTACACGAAGTGACGTTAAAAACACAATTGTTAAACGTGCAATTTTCAAATTTCAAATCATGTTTTTTTAATGCTGAATTTATGTCATTGCGATTTTGGTTGTCCAAATTTTCAAAACTTTTTTCGCTTTTTGGTGGCTGCACTGTTGATTGATTTTTAAATTTCAATTTTATTCCCGGTTTGGCAGAAAACAATTTACTACTGCCATTGTTTTGATTTACAACTGGTAAAATTATTGGATTTCTGTTTGCTGTGGTAAACTCACTTATTACAGCTTTACCTGGAAAAAATGTTATAAAATGAAAAATTACATTTAAGTATATAAAAATAATAAAAAAATTTATTTATTTATTTTATTTATTTTATTTATTTTATTTATTTTATTTATTTTATTTATTTTATTTATTTTATTTATTTTATTTATTTTATTTATTTTATTTATTTTATTTATTTTATTTATTTTATTTATTTTATTTATTTTATTTATTTTATTTATTTTATTTATTTTATTTATTTTATTTATTTTATTTATTTTATTTATTTTATTTATTTTATTTATTTTATTTATTTTATTTATTTTATTTATTTTGTAAGTTTATTTACCTGAATCATCAGAGAAATCGTTCCAATTCAAATTACATTCAGATTCGAGAGGTTCGATGGTTACTTGCGCTTTATCCGATGGATTTGTTGTGGATTTTTGAATGATCCCATCAAAAATCAGTTGCCGGTTATGCATAGAATTTTCTAGGTAACCCTGTGCGATTAAATCGGATCGCCATCTTCCCAGTTGTTTAACCATTTGCATGTTTCCACCAGAATCAGAAAGAAGCGTCGCCGCTGAACGTCTGAAGCAGTGTCGAGTATATTTTTTCGCATTTGGCAGTTCTAAATAGAAAGCAATTTTTTCCGGCACTTCTCCTATTTTATGCCTTCCAATAACTTGGCGGAAACATTTACCATCTTGGTATCTGACGAAAAATCTATCGCTAAATTGTCCAGCTGGTCGCAATGCAACATAATTCTGAACTTTGACGTAGAAAAGTTTTCCAATAATGAATTGTACAGCGTAATCATTTTTGTTGCCAATGACTGACACTAAATATTTATCCTGCAAATCTTCAACATCGTCGACCTTCATGTTTGTTATTTCGGCACAGCGCAAGCAACCGCAAATTCCGAAGATAAGGATAATCTGAAAACATTAAAACCATGTAACTAAATTCTTAAACGTTCAAATGAACCAAATATTTTTTCGTTTAGATATTTTCAAAAATAATTGCACTTCAATAAGAAATAAAAAATAAATTCAATATTTATTAGGTAAATATTTATTATTTTTTTTAATATTCGAAGTAATATTTTGTAATAAAATTCAAACTTAAAAAACCAGCAAAAATGAATTATAATTATTATTATTATAACATCCAACAGGTGCAGTATTACATGGTGGCCATTGGTCAGGGAAAACCTGGAAGTCAGGGAAAAAAATTCGAGTCAGGGAAGTCCGGGAATTTTACAATTACTCAGGGAAAAGTCAGGGAATTTTTTAATAAGTCAGGGTTATTTTTGACAAATAAAAATTCTCTAATTTTTAGTGAGAAAATTCAAGAAAAAGAGGTCAGGAAAAATCAGAAAAAGGTCAGGGAAAAGTCAGGGAATTTTTTCGACTGAATCCGGAGCTTCGTTCATGAACTTAAGGATTTGATTCCATCGTAAAACTAGAGATTTCTTTGGCTTGTAACCCTTAGCATTTGCTTTTATGATACTCTTCATGTTTAGAAAATTGGTAATATTGATATTGTCCTTTGCACTTAATGTTTTCCGTAGCATACTCCACACACTCCACAATGTTGGCGGTTTTAATTTTTTCTTTAATTGTTCAAAATACACAATTAAATTGTTTTCTTCTGAGCTGGACAAGGAAGTTTTATTCTCTTCTCGCCATTTCTTATACGTGTTATAGACGAGCAAGTATCGATCGGAAGATTTTTTTGGTAACGTTTCACTATGCACGATAAGTTTTGCCTCACTATCGAAATTTCGCAAGATTTCATCCTCGTCTGAGGAACCTTCCGATGAAGAGTTTTCCATGCTGGAAGTTTTGCAAGTAACACTACAAATTAATACACTATCGAAATTTGCACGCGAGGAAGTCTTGTCTCTTAACAAAACATTACTTGAGTTTTGTTATCAAGCGTTGCTATACGGTTGCTATGATGGCCAGACTCAAAAATCTCGTAGCCAATCAGAGTGCGTATTGACTCGAGCCGGTCACAAAAGTCGCTCTTCCTGGTAGCAAATCCCACCAGGAACTTCGTACTTTCGGGGAGGGGAGACAGAAAAAAAAATTTTTTCTAAATAAAAAAATTTCTTTTCTCAATGAAAGGAGAATGATTAATTTTGACAGAAAAAAAAATTTTTGTTCCTAATAAAATTTTGTTTTTATTTGTACAAATGAAAAAAGTTGTTTTAATAAATCGATCTATTTTTTTAAAACTTATATTCACTTACACATTTGACACTCAAGTGTTTGATTTTAGAAATTCATTCACAAAGTAATGTTCAACGCCATCTAGTGTTTAACGCGCGTATCACAGCTGCCGCTGATGGTAATATACATATATGGTAACTCAACAACTGTATGCATTGTACACTCAAAACACTTATTATTGAGTAATTATATCTTAATTTATTGTTATTATTGTATAAATAAGACCTCTAAATGTCTATTAACCATTCCTAATAGTTATTTACAACATATTTCGTCGATTAACGACAATTTTTCACAAGTAACCGAAACGTAATCCAATACGGTTACAACTAGGTTTACCCAATCCGCCAGGGCGCCAACGCCGCCGCTGTTCCAAGACTCTGAATATAGCCGCAAGTCAAGAGAAGGGGGGGTAGAAGAAAAGGGTAGGGGGGACTTGAGGCTATATTCAGAGTCTTGAAACGATCTTAACCTTTAAATTTAGGGTTGGGGGACGGGAAAAGGAGGGGAAGAGAGGAGGGGGGATGGGAGTTGAAGCGCGAAGCCGCTGTTCAAAGACTCTGAATATAGCCGCAAGTCAAGAGAAGGGGGTAGAAGAGAAGGGGGGGACTTGCGGCTATATTCAGTCTTGAAACGATCTTAACCTTTAAATTTAGGGTGGGGGAGGGGAAGAGAGGAGGGGGGATGGGGGTTGGCGCGCGAAGCGCGCAGGGGGCGTAGCCCCCTAGTATATATATATAATTATATGCAATTTTAAACATTATTTGCTTGAAACTATTCAAAAGCGAGAAATTATGCGATTTTGTAGAAAAAATCAATTTTCTTAAAAAGGGACCGATGGATGATTTTCATTTTTATTGCAAATGTTACATCCCGAGCGAAAGGCGAGGTTGAATTTAATTTTAATTAATAAAATCAATTTTAAAATTTTGGAGGAATGGTAGGCTGATTAAGTCAAGTTGGTAAAGCTTGACCATTTATTTTTATGTGAGAACGTTTGTTCCTATCGATCCTACGGGGGTCGTCTTTTAATTTATTTTACTATTAAATAATTGCCTTGACACTTATCGTTGTTAATTTAAATATGAATTTAGGTATATGAGAATCTCAATGAAGAATTTTATTGATATAAATGTTGTATAATTTATTAATATAAATGAATCAAATCAAAATGTTACAATAATGTTTTATGTTAAAAGATGTTGTTACAAGAATTGTGAATTTTAAAATATAGTACTTACAATTACCTCTGTTTAGAGGGCAGAAACAAATATAAATTGACAAGTTGGCACTTGTCCTTGACGCTGTGAGTTTTTACAACTCCTGAAAAGGAACGGTTGAGACTTCCTCACAGTTTTTTAGTTCGTAAACTCCGAAATGCACACAAGTCACGTTTGCAAAATCGTTAAATTGAGAATACACTAATACGACGATTAACAATAAAATTTAATAAATGACAAGCTTACAAATCTGGCGATGATGATTACTTGCTCTAATACCGAACAACGAGTAAACATATACTGTTCGAGATGCAAGAGTTACAGTCGTAATAATTTTAAAGTAACCGAAGGGTCAAACTCACGATGGTAATTTCACGTTATGAAACGAACTATGAAATGATTCCGGAGCAAATGACAAATGACAATGCATTTGCATGGGTTTTTATACTAGAAAATCATCCTCAGTGGGAGTAAATAAGTTCAAAGATCACCCCATCTCCAAGCTTGACTCTTAGATCTTTCATAGAATTAAGACAATTCTCAGAACTTAGATGGACACCTGCATCCTGTATCGCATAGCGCAAGTATCGCTATTACATCGTCTACAAGCGTCTTCCAATAGTACTACGCTCGAAAACTGTGCTTGCGCCTCGCTAAAGCATACATGAGTCATAAGTCCATTCGTTGCTAGAGAGTATTGTGCGTAATAGTGTCAAATGGCATAGGTATAATTTCTAGGAATTGCCTACCAACAGGCTTTCGATATTCAAGTCAAAGGTTAGCCTATGCTATTTGATACAAGTGAGAAATTGAACATTGCATAGAATTTTATACTTTATGCAGCTGCAAAAACAATTCCTAAGAATTAGCCAAAGAATTGCGTGGAAATCATATTAGGAAAGTTTTTATATTGAGCATTATTCATACTTTTGAATAATAGCGTTTTGTAATCTTAAAATATTGAAAATATGAGGTTTGTTATTTTGATAATAATAGGTAATTGAATTTTATATAATATTGCAAAAAGAAATAATTAATTTTGAAGAATTAGGGCGAAAACTAGTATAGATAGTTTTCGCTCTTGTTCAACAACCACACGCGATTCCTCAGCATAGCCCTTCTGTAGCGGGAGGTCACCTTCGGTGATGCATCTACTCGCTATATCTATATTCACATATCCATGCCTGTACGCACTATATCTATATACATTGTTTGCTCGCGTCGAGTCATAGCATGCAGGCAGAGATATGCATATATATAGATATAGACACATGTAATGATATATATGAGTCAATGCTTCAATATAATATTAGAAATAATTATAATTTTAGATTATCAATTTTGAAAGATTGAGAGTAAAGCTTTGTTTACTATTATTTTTACTACTTATTATATGCGTATATAAATGAAATATATTTTAATATATTTTTAAAATTTTTGTTACTGGGATGTAACACAAACATCGGGTGTACTTCCGAAGTAGGGGTACCTCCGATTTTAATAAAACTTGGTATACTAACGTATTTTGGTGCGCTGATTACGAAAATGATAGTGAAAATTGGCGCAAATTTGATTATCATGGTAAAAACCATAAAAAACACCATAAAATAATGGTTTTTTACGATTATCTCGTAAAAAACAAAAAATTTCGAAAAAAGTTTTAGACAAAAGTTGTAGATCTCAAAAAAACACACATTTTATGTTTTATGCATTTTTTACCAAAAGTCATTATTTTTCGAGAAAAATCCAAAAAACGAAAAACACAATGATAATGAAAACATATACAGCAGTCATGGTTAGACATATTATTTGACTCGTATATAGTATCATATTCACTATTAGTCAGGATCTAACGAATTCCGCAAAATACTTTCGGCCATATCCACCCCCTCTCGCCAAGGTTTTTTTTAAAAAAAAAAGCGAGCAGTACCTTACGCGGCCGAAGGCCGTGTTTACTATTTTGCGTTTACCGCTGCTGTGGACTCCACCCCACAATTTCCGCAAATTACTTTCGGACACATCCACCCCCTCTCGCCAAGATTTCTTAAAAAGAGAAGCGAGCAGTACCTTACGCGGCCGAAGGCCGTGTTTAATATTTTGCATTTACCGCTGCTGTAGACTCCACCCCACAATTTCCGCAAATTACTTTCGGACCATTTTTCTCGAAAAATAATGACTTTTGGTAAAAAATGCATAAAACATGAAATGTGTGTTTTTTTGAGATCTACAACTTTTGTCTAAAACTTTTTTCGAAATTTTTTGTTTTTTACGAGATAATCGTAAAAAACCATGATTTTATGGTGTTTTTTATGGTTTTTACCATGATAATCAAATTTGCGCCAATTTTCACTATCATTTTCGTAATCAGCGTACCAAAATACGTTAGTATATCAAGTTTCATTAAGATCGAAGGTACCCCATACTATATACGAGTCAAATAATATGTCTAACCATGACTGCTGTATATGTTTTCATTATCATGGTGTTTTTCGTTTTTTGGATTTTTCTCGAAAAATAATGACTTTTGGTAAAAAATGCATAAAACATAAAATATGTGTTTTTTTGAGATCTACAACTTTTGTCTAAAACTTTTTTCGAAATTTTTTGTTTTTTACGAGATAATCGTAAAAAACCATGATTTTATGGTGTTTTTTATGGTTTTTACCATGATAATCAAATTTGCGCCAATTTTCACTATCATTTTCGTAATCAGCGCACCAAAATACGTTAGTATACCAAGTTTTATTAAAATCGGAGGTACCCCTACTTCGGAAGTATATCCCAAACATCTTCTTTTTTGTTGTAGAAAATATCCCAAAAGAAAAATCTTGGTTATTTTGACTTTTCATAATAATCGCTTAAAACCCACCGTGACCGACTTGTATCTTCCGTAGTTAGCGAACCGCAATTTTGCGAATGTTGCGGCTTCGATAATAATCATTGTCACAACCTCCTAAAGCTAATAAATCGTGCTAAAATCTTATTGAATGGTAAACAGACAGGTGCAGACAGTGCGGTGTTACGAAACAAGCGCTAATTTCATTTCAAAATCATTAATTAATTATTCATGAAAATGTATTATTATATTATCCTAATTTTATCGCAAAGTATTTATATTATTGTTGCAAAAGAATTGTTAAATTTTAGATTATTAAAAATTAAATTTAAAATAGAAATTAAAATAATATTTCTGCAGCCATGGGTGGGAGTCCTCATTGAACGCGGTGAGTGAAGGCTCCCCGCGCGTCCCTCAACATTGCGTGAGAAAGAAAGAAGATTGTATGTAACGGCGAAGCGTTCTCTCTCAGACACTGTTCTCGCGAGTACTACGTTCTCTCTCCGTCGCATGGCCTTCTTTCTCGCTCTAACGACTAGTACGCGTCTCTCTTGCTCTTACGCTGTCGAATGCATAGTGGATGCTTACTCTCTCGCACTCAATAGGTATTACGACCACAATACACACACTAGTATGGCTGGGGACGTCTATGCTGTACGCTATGGCAACAATACACTTATGCTTTCTTACTCACAGCGTATCCTTCCTTGACCCTCTGTATCTCTCAAGCCTACAAGCTATGCCTGCCATTGCTTTACTATAATGTGCTTTTTATATCTATATGCAACTGATCAATTCCAGATCAATATTGAGACAATTGATCTAAAGACTGGAATTGCAACAACATCCAAAATACTACAAGATAGAATGGAATTCCCATTTACTTGGAAATGTCCATTATCCTAAATTACATTAACCTTTTATATGAGAGGGTAAATTCTAAAATTTTAAAGATTAAATAAAATATAAAATTATTATTCGAAATAATAATTGGAAATAATTTCATTTTGAAATAACTTTATTATTTCAACACTATGGCACTAAACCGATTTCATTGAATTTGCAAATTCAGCAAAATTGGCATGGTAACAGGCCCCACCTTCCCTTTCCATCTACAATTTCGAAATTCAAAATCAGCAAAATTTCCCACCAGGTGACCTAAGCAGAACTGTAGAGGCATCTCCAGCCCCTAAATTATTGTTCAGTACGGTTTCCGCGAGCATCGAAGTTCCAACTCTATTTGGAACTGCCCGGATTAAAAAGCCTAAGAATTTTTAACTCTAATTAATTTTCGTTTTCTATATTTTTGTTGAAAGACCAGCCGGGTGCGGAGTGCCCGCGTCTGCTTTTGCAATTGACGGCTTAACGAATTAGAGTAAGACAGAGTGGATTTGTCTGTCTCTGTTTAAAAATTGTTCGCGCAATAAAAGAACATACTCGAGTGATTGTGTGAGGACGATTTTCAAAATTTATGTTTTTGCCCATCGGGAAGTAATTGCCGACGGTAGAATAAGAATGCGGAACGGTAAGTACTCAGTAACGTTCCGGGGTAATTTATATTTTTTGTAACTCCATCCTTCTTTGTAAGAGAGAGTGGAATACATTTGTCATCAGTATTTTAAATGATAAAATTAATAATTCTTTTAATTCTTTCTTCTCTTTATTTCTTGTTCCCTCTATTCTAATAATAACAAGTTATAAAAAGAAAGTCGCAGTTTTTTTTCTATCTCATCTTGAAAAATATCAGCAATTAGGACGAAACGAACCCATAAATTAAAACAAGGCCCTTCAGGCTTTGGCAGTTTGGACCTCCAAGAACCTCTGAAATTTGGGCCATCTCAAAAGCCCGATGTATTGTTCTAAATATTTTTAATAATAATTATTTCAAAACAAATAATTTCTTCGGTTCGCAACAGCTGAAGTGATATTTTACACGCCGCAAAAATAAAAACTTTTTTAAGAGTTTCAAATGAAATTTAAGCATTTTTGCACTTTTAACTTATAAAACTAATTGTCAAATAAATATTTTGTTCTCACACTGTACATAAATGTTACTTTGTATATAATGTATCAAAATAATATGATACCCAAAGTTTTAATTTAAAATAATAGAGATCTTAATATATCTTATAATTGCAATAATATAATAAATGTAAAAATTAGTTTGTATTTGTAATAATTTGTATTTTACTTAATTTGAGAAAAGGAAGAAAGTAGGAGTTTTTGGTGCTTTTCTGTAAGGAATATTTGTCAGAAACAAAAGTTGGTCGTGTCACGGGCCTTTTGGTGGTTCTTCTACTAGGTTTTCACCTCTGAAGGAGGAAAACAATTTGTATTATACTTAAATAAAGAGAAGGAAAAAAGTATGATTTTTTCTGTGGTTTAATAAGGAATATTTGTCAGAAACGAAAGTTGGTCGTGTCACCGGTTTTCTCGTGTTTTCAGGGTTCCGTACTCGGTTCAGAAACCTATTAATAACAATTTTTTGAAATCGTGTACCCCACCCCCTGGCGACCACACAAATTTATCTGGAGGGCTGAAATTTAGTACACATATGTATTTTCACGTGTAGATTACACGAAAAATATAGCGAACTTGATTGGAATTGATTAACATAGCGTTGTCAAGGAAAAACTATGAATTTTTTCAGAAAAATGACTATGACCCCCCCTAGCAGCCACATCTTTTGACATAAAGAGATCAAATTTGGTACACATATGTATTTTTACGTAAAAATTACATAAAAAATATAGCACACTTGATTCGAATCGATTTACATATCGTTGTCAAGGAAAAATCAAAAATTAAAAAAAAAACGATTTTATCCCCTTTGCACACACATTATTCAATCCAGACAGTTCATATTTGGTGAATAAATGTATTTTTGCGTGAAAATTACAGGGAAAAAGATGTGAGCACGATTGGAGTTAATGATTAATTTTTTTCAAATTTTTAAAGAAAAATGGTAATTTTAAGGAAAGAAATGTATTTTTCGACCAAAAACTAAGAAAATTTTATCTAAAGTAATTCAAATTTATATATTCTTCCGTATTTTTACATGTAGATTACAAAAAAATATAGCGAGGACGATTGGAGTTGATAGCCCTAATGCTGTCAGGAAAAAACTGATAATAATAGAAAAAACCATGAGATTTCTTCCAAAAACGATGAAAATTTTATCTAATTGGCTTAAATTCTAATCTAAAAAAAATTCATTTTCACGCATTTTTATGTGTAGATTATAGAAATAATTTAACAAATATGATAAGAAGTTGTTTCAATTAAGTTCTTTTTCGAAAAAGAAAATTTTTTTGAAAAAAGTGGATTTTTCCCATAAGTAAAAAGATTTGGTATGATCATATTTTATTTTATAATAAAAAAATCCTGAAATAAGCTCTCAAAAAAATGCTTTAACACCAGACTACCCCCTTAATTTTATTCAAAAATTGTTGCGCCACAATGGTTTTTTCAATAATTAATTAATATCCTAGAACTTTTTTGCAACTTTTAAGGTACAACATTGTTCACATTTAATATAGGAATGAGGTGGAAAAATAAAATTTTTGATCAAAGCAACCAAATTGTTATTAATAATTCATAACTGTTAAATTTTTATTGAATTCCATAACTATTATTCACTGGGTGTGCAATGTAGGTATTAAAAATAATTTTAAAAAATAGTTTCCTCTTTTTTTGAAACTCATGATGTTAATATCGTTAACCTACGCTTTTAATAATTATTAAAAGAGTAGGTCAGAAACAGAATTCAAATAGAAATAATTTTAATTCTTTTTAATTTTGTCCTTCTCAGTTATTAGGCTTTTAGTTGTTATTACAGCCATGGGTTTGATATAATAACTAATTAATAAAAAAAATAAGGATTTATAGCTAAAATTATGTCAAATTTAAAAATTATAACAATTTTCCTTAATTTTTTAAAATGACGAAATTGAAAATAAAGCATACATAGTATTTAAGATAAATTAATATGAAGAACCATCACAAGACTTTTTCGATGATTCCAATTTCCTCATATAATTCAATTTTACTGCCAGGATAATTTTCTCGGATACAGTCTAATATTTCTGTAACAATTCGTTTCCTTTTCGAATATTCACGTTTACAAATGATTAAAGCATTTTCAATTTTTCTTTTTGTCTCTGTCAAGTCTTCAGACCCTGAAGCTTCCATGAGGTTATTTAATTTTTGAGTTAAATTATCAACTATGTGTTTTCTTTCTAGTTGTTGCATTCGTGCCTCTTCAAGTGTGATACTAGATTTTAAACCTGCAAGACTAGCCTCAATTGTGCGAACTTCTTTCTCCAGTGACTGCTGTCTAGATTCAAGTTCGTTAGCATGAGAGTGAAGTTCTTTATCAATACGCAACAATTCATCAGCATTACGACTTAATTCTTGTGCAGGACAATAAACTTTTTGCTTTCCATATACTTTTTCAACTAATTTCCCTTCATGAACCAATTGATCAAAAGCCTTTTGCACAACAGATTTTCCTAATTCATTACGAAGATTCACAACAACATCATTTGTGCTAAAAGGTCTGTTTTGAGTTTTCATAAATTTGTATACTATTTCCTTTGACATTTTCATGTATGAGCGATTACAATCTGTAAAGTGATAATCATACACATGTATTTATAAAGATGGTGAAATTTATAAAGAAAGCAATTACAATTATATTTTAATATTTAGAGATTTAAAAATCTACTTTCTCAACTGCAAATATTTATGCTAACAGTTAAAAAAGCCTTGGTGAGGCTGAAACGGATTTAAATGAAAATTGCTTGTACTCTAAAATTTCTTGTAGATTTTGTATCTTTGAGGTTCCTAGAGTATTTTTAAACAAAAAAAAATTACCGCTCTTTTCGAGAAAAATAAATTTTAAAAATTTTTGATTGTTAACACAGCCTCACAAAAAATGTATCATGTACGGCTAACCCGAGTTCCCTACCGCATGTATTTTGGTGCGCTGAACACGAATCTTAGGTCATATTTGCTTCATCACGTCTGGATTTTTTTCTAACCTCATAAAATATGTCAAATTTTATGTAAATTTAAATTTTTAAAAAATTGGTTGGATTCACATAAAACTTGTTCCATGAAAGTTTTTGGGGTTGTTGATTACGAATATAAAGTCAAATTTTCAAAATTCAAAATGATGAATTCAATATGACGAAACTGAAACATATTATGGTGTTAGAGGTTTGAAAGTTTTCTGAATACTGAGGATATTTTGACATTTGAGTTTAGAGATAACATGTGTTTTTTTTTGTAATTATATGGTTTTAAAAAGTCGTAAAAATTTGAGAAAGGCATAGGGAAAAGAAAAGTTGTAAAAAAGAAGAATGTATAAAGAAGAATTTGTTTTATTTTATTTGAGGAGCTGGGAGGAACAACTCGCCGAGCGCTCGGCTGGACGCTCTAAAGCCAGTCAAACGACCCAAAATGTTCGAAAAATTGAAATTCGGAATTTTGATATTTAAAACGTATTACCCTGTTTGATATAAAAAGGCGCATCTTTTTTTCCTTTGACTTTTTTTCATAGGACCAAAACCGTGGATATTAAATGTAAAAAACTGAAAAAAATTTTTTCACGAATTTCATTACATTTTTAAACTTAAATCGTCGTATCTTTGACAAATGTTAATGAAATCACATGCCATTTTGTATACACACTTATTAGTGTACATAGAAGACGATAGCTTAATAAAAAATTAAAGAATTATTTATTTTTTTAATAATAATTAATTATAAATAGTGAACGGTCGGTAATCGCGTTTTCTAACCTTTGACGAAAAAATGTCTGTGGGGAACTTTAAAATTAAAACAACTTCCAGTGAGACATTTGTTTATCATAATATGAAGAAGTTTTCTGGAAAATTCCAAGTCGATTCATTAATAAGTTTTGAAAATATAAGTGTTTTTTCAAAAAGCGGCGACGCGCTAGCTAGACGTCACGCGGAGCGAATCATTGACAGTCGTATTATTAAGACCTTACTTTTTGAATATGAAATAAAATAGGTAAGTTTAAATAGATCAATTAATATTATTTCGTTTTATTATAAAATAGGAAATTTAAGAAGTATATCATTTAAAATAGGGTATGTTTGTACTAATGTTGTGTTGTCCTTGAGCTGACCTTAAATGTAAACAAACGTTTTTAACTGTGCATTTTTCATTTTACGTGTCATTTTAACTTATTTATTAGAAGAAAATAAAATATAATAAAAATAATACATAATAATAAAATAATAATAAAATAAAATAAATAATAATAAAATAAAAATAGAACTTTTAAAATTTTTTAAACTAAAATGTGTGAAAGTGAGGGTGTAACAGTCGGTAGTAAGTTTAAAACTTTATTTGATTGTAATAAATTTTATTTTCTTAAGTACAAAAATTTCGTGTTTTATAATTTAAAAACATTATGAAATAATGTTATTTATTTATTTAGTTTTCTTTCTTTCTATTATATTATTTTTAATACTTGCTAAATGTCTTTTTATTTTTCTAGCAGTTTTTATCCAACCACTGTCGTTTCGAGTTCGTTTCCTACCGACTGTAACACCCTCACTTTCACACCCTATTTTAAATGATATACTTCTTAAATTTCCTATTTTATAATAAAACGAAATAATATTAATTGATCTATTTAAACTTACCTATTTTATTTCATATTCAAAAAGTAAGGTATTAATAATACGACTGTCAATGATTCGCTCCGCGTGACGTCTAGCTAGCGCGTCGCCGCTTTTTGAAAAAACACTTATATTTTCAAAACTTATTAATGAATCGACTTGGAATTTTCCAGAAAACTTCTTCATATTATGATAAACAAATGTCTCACTGGAAGTTGTTTTAATTTTAAAGTTCCCCACAGACATTTTTTCGTCAAAGGTTAGAAAACGCGATTACCGACCGTTCACTATTTACAGTGCCGCTCAGCAGATTTTGCCCACCTTTGAGAATTTTACGCTTGGCGAAAAGTTTTATATTTCGGTTGCTAATAAAGATATAATAATGAGTGAGGACTTTTTTGAAAGCTTATATCTTCTACTTTTATGATATCTGAAACAGACATTAAAAAAAAAAATTTTTTATTGTTTAATTGCTCAAAATAAAAATCCAAAATTTTCGTTTTTTTTTGTAATTTTAAAATCGCTGCAGTTTTTAAACCAGTCATCACATTTTAATCGTTGATAAGCCATTTGAAAGCTAATTTTATCACCTTTAAAATGATTCCTTGTAAACTTTAATACGATAATTTGTAACAAAGATATGGACAATTGTTTAAAAAAACTGCACTTTTTTCAACTAGTCATAACTCAAGAACGATTAATTTTTGAAAAAAATTGTTGAGGAGAAAAATGTGCCTTTTTATGTATAGAATTAGAAAAAAAATATTTAGACATAAAAAAAAAAAATTTTTTTTTTTTGACATATTTTGATTTTTTTGAAAATCAGCACTTTTTGTAATTAGTAATAAGTCGAGAACGATTAGCTTTAGAAAAAAATTTTCAGGATAAAAATGCCTATTTTTATATATAGAATGAGAAAAAAAATATTTCGAATTACAAAAAAAAAAAAATTTTTTTTACATATTTTGAGTTTTTTTGAAAAACAAAATTTTTTAAATTACTAATAAGTCGAGAACGGTTAGCTTTTGAAAAAAATTATTAATATAAAAAATGTGTATTTTTATGTTTAGAATTGAGAAAAAAATATTACGAATTTTTTTCTAAAGCTAACCGTTCTCGACTTATTACTAATTACAAAAAATGCTGATTTTCAAAAAAACCAAAATATGTCAAAAAAAAAAAAAATTTTTTTTTATGTCTAAATATTTTTTTTCTAATTCTATACATAAAAAGGCACATTTTTCTCCTCAACAATTTTTTTCAAAAATCAATCGTTCTTGAGTTATGACCAGTTGAAAAAAAGTGCAGTTTTTTTAAACAATTGTCCATATCTTTGTTACAAATTATCGTATTAAAGTTTACAAGGAATCATTTTAAAGGTGATAAAATTAGCTTTCAAATGGCTTATCAACGATTAAAATGTGATGACTGGTTTAAAAACTGCAGCGATTTTAAAATTACAAAAAAAAACGAAAATTTTGGATTTTTATTTTGAGCAATTAAACAATAAAAAAATTTTTTTTTTAATGTCTGTTTTAGATATCATAAAAGTAGAAGATATAAGCTTTCAAAAAAGTCCTCATTCATTATTATATCTTTATTAGCAACCGAAATATAAAACTTTTCGCCAAGCGTAAAATTCTCAAAGGTGGGCAAAATCTGCTGAGCGGCACTGTATAATTAATTATTATTAAAAAAATAAATAATTCTTTAATTTTTTATTAAGCTATCGTCTTCTATGTACACTAATAAGTGTGTATACAAAATGGCAAGTGATTTCATTAACATTTGTCAAAGATACGACGATTTAAGTTTAAAAATGTAATGAAATTCGTGAAAAAATTTTTTTCAGTTTTTTACATTTAATATCCACGGTTTTGGTCCTATGAAAAAAAGTCAAAGGAAAAAAAGATGCGCCTTTTTATATCAAACAGGGTAATACGTTTTAAATATCAAAATTCCGAATTTCAATTTTTCGAACATTTTGGGTCGTTTGACTGGCTTTAGAGCGCCCAGCCGAGCGCTCGGCGAGTTGTTCCTCCCAGCTCCTCATTTGCTTATATGTCGTAGGCAACTAGACATTAAAAATGACCAAAAAATTAAATTTTTATTTGAAGAGTAAAACTATTCTAAAAATGAGTTCATTTTAACAAATGACCTTTTATTGCAATTTCTTTCTCCAAAGTTTTATTCTGTCCGATTAAGGGTGGCTTTTACGATAAAAAAAAATTTAGAGGGTGCTGGATAAGTTATGAATTTGTTTTTTAGATAGTCGAGCAAAAATACGTAGGTGTAAGGTACTGTTTTTAAAAAAATCTGTTATTTAATTTTTTTTATTTCCTAAGTTTGAATTTAGACCGATTGAGGGTGGTTCTTTTGATTTAAAAAAAATCAGAGGGTGATGGAGCAATTCTGACTTCATATTCGTTTTCAGCGCGCCAAAATACTATAGGAAAGGTATGTCTAGTTCAAGAAACAGGTAACTTTCTTTTGTGTGCCTGTGTAATTTTTTGAATAATGGTAATCAAATGCTTTTTTACATCTTTATTACGTAAAGCAAAAAAAAATTCTGAAAAAAATTTTTTTACACGAGTTTCCCCCTTAAACCGTATAAAAATCTCGGGGTTTTCCCGGGTATCAAATAATTTTCCAGAAAATTTTTTTAACAAAAATAATATATTTTAAAGAGGTATAATTTTTTTAAACTACTTAAAAAACATCAAAAACAAAAATAAAATTATTTATTTTATAATTACAAATTTTTTTAGTAAATTTCAATGAACAAAAAATATTTTTGATTTTCAAAAAAGGGGTAAATTTTGAATTTAAAAAAAATAATTTTACAATTCGAAAGAGCAGAAAAATCCTTTTGAAAACATATAGGGGGTCATCCATATACCACGTGGACAGTTTTGGGGGGGAGGAGGGGTTCGCGAAAAATCCACGATTGTCCACGTTGGGGGAAGGGGGGTTAAAGTTAATGTCCACGTGGACTAACTAAAAATTTAATTTTATAGAGATGGAGAATGAAAATAATTTATGTTCAAAGAGTTACTTTTGTTTTGCTGCAGTTGAAAGTTGATAATCTTTTAGAATGGTTAACACAATCATGGATCAACGATGACAGTCCTGATCAAATATCTAATAAAGATTATTAGATTTATCATTATAAATCGTTATTTATCGTTTTCAAATTTTGTACCAAAAAGATTATGTATTTTTAAAGATATTCCTACCAAAGATATCTTGATACTAGCAAAGATATTAAGAGTAAACTTTATTATCATATCTTCTAAAAAATTATTAAATCTTTCTAATAATTATTAAATATCTATTTATTTGACATTTTAAGATCCCACATAGCACGACTTCATGCTGTCAGGTTACTGTAAGGATATTTGTAGGGTTTGTAAGGTTACCGTGAAAACCTGCAGTAAACTTGAGGTCATCTTAAAACTTCTGCCTTACAGTAAGCTTACACAGTAAAGCGAAGGTAAGCTTACACAGTAAGGTCCTGGTAAGTTTACATGGTAAGGTTTTGGTAAGATAACACGGTAAGGTTGTTGTAAGCTTCCTGTAAGGTTGCTGTAAAGTTACTGTAAACGTAAAGTAATTAGAAAATATATTATTAATTATATTATAATATATAATATAAATTTTTTTTATAGAAAATTATATATTTGGTAAAGTACTTTATTAACTTCAATAGGGTTTGTTAAATAAAATTTACTGCGCAGCCGTATGTGCCGTAGAAAAGTACTGCGCATAAATATTAATAAAATTTATTTATTGATAAAATTATATCCTTACAGTAACCTCACAGTAAGAAGCCGTACTATGTGGCATAAGAATACGACTAAATAGTTATAATTTTTTATAACATAGCAAAATTATTATTTTTGACCAAAAGAAGTCTACATGGACATTAAAGGGGTGGGGGGAGGGATTCTCCAAAAGTCCACGATTGTCCACGAGAGGGGAGGGAGGGAGGGTCAAGAAGTGATTAAAAATTGTCCAGGTGGTATACGGACGACCCCTAGGTCAAAATTTTTTTCATCCATTTATATAAAAGTTACGATTTTTTAAAAAATCCACTGTTCACATTTGACGAGGAAGTTGAACCCCCTCACCCTCTACAGGTTTGCATAAAAATTAATAATAATTATTATATATAATAATTTGCCAGATCATTCATTCATTCATTCCGTCCACACCCGTGCTGTGTTTTCGGTGACAGAGAGAAGAACAAGTTATGGAGAGAAAGATATATCTTTATTTTGCAAATGAGGGTTCGCTTGACCTGCAATCTGTTAAAGAGGATTAAATAATAACTCTGAGGGCCCAGGTAATAATTTCTTTCTCCCTTTGTCACGTGGAAAAGTTATATAGAAAGTCTAAAACTGAATAGGGTAACGCATATCTTTATTTCTTACACCAAGGAATATAACATAAGCACTTCTTCGTTTAATATTTCGTTTCTTTATCTAGACAATTCAAAATGGCATAAGAATATCTTCGTCTAAATTCTTAATTTTCTTCCTTTTTGTTTTGAAAATAACAATAAATATATATCTGTATATATGTATATACCTGTATTAGAGCCCCAGATAATTTTATTTAAAAAAATTTTTAATTATTACCTGGGTCCTCAGGGTTAATACTCATTAACAAACTCACAAAGAGTCTATTCTCCAAGGGTTGGTATTGTTTGTGGTAGTTATTCTGAGGGTCTAATACAGGTATATGCAGGTATATGTATATTTATTTTATTTTGAAAACAGAAAGAAAGAAGAGTAAGATTTTTAGACGAAGATATTTTCATGTCAATTTTAATTTCTCTAGATAGAGAAATGCAATATTAAACGAAAAAAAGTCCATAAGTTATATTCCTTTGTGTGAGAATAAAAGATATGCGTTACTTCAAGCGTTAATAAAAGCGCTACGTGAAGCGGTATCAAAAGCGTTACCTGAAGCGTTACCTCAACCGATACCACATTAACAATCCTCCTTAACAAAGGTTCTATTGTCCAAGGGTTGGTACATCTTTGTATATAAAATGTCCACCTTCTGACGAGTTCCAGTTCGTCACATTGCATTTTGTAGAATATTTTCGATTTAAAAATACAGTATTACAGTGAATTAATTTTTAATTCATTGAATTTATATACAAACTAGCAAAATTAAACGCGCGCAAGCGCGAGAAATTACAACTGTAATTGTTTATTATAAAGAAATTAAAATTAATATTATTAATAATATTTTTAATTTATTATAATATTATTACATTGTTAATAATAATAATGAAAATTATATTTTTATATAATTAATATTTAATAGAATTGAGACGAAGCTTAAGTACGCAACATTTATCAATAAAACATTTTTTTAAAAAAGTTAAATATTACGTCTAAATTACATATATTTAACATAGGCTTAATAGTTATTTGAAGAATGCTTTAATATGTAATTTAGGCTTAATGTACAACTTTTAAAAAAATTTTTTGGTAAACGTTGTGTAGGTACTTCAGCTTCTTGAATTAAATTCTATTTAAATATTTAACATAATTAATTTTTTTTTCTGAATCATCTTTTTTTTCTTCATTTTTATTTATTTTTTTACTCTCTTAATTCCCTTGCGCAAATATTCATTGTCCACATTTTTTTCCAGTTTTTTAATGTCGCTGACATCGTTGATCGAAATATAAGGAGGATCTGTAGAAAAACAACTTTATTTTTAATCAAAATTTTACATATTTAAATATATAAATTCAATTATTTTTTTATAAATCCATAATTTTTCAAACATGATATCGAGGAAATTATTTTATCAAAGATTCTAAAAAATTTAATTTTTAAAAACTTTAAGAAAATAAATTTTTTTATAATAATTTTTATTTATTAAGTTTTATTACATTAAAGGTAGAAAAAATGATTTCATCTTAATAATTAATTATTTGTAAAAAAACGTTTGTTGATCTTTTTGAAAGATTATAAATAAATATTTGTATGTGATTTTCTAAAATAAACAATTTATGCTCTCACGATATTTTGTTTAAAAATAATGAAATTAATAATGCAATGTTTAAAAATTCTGTCAGCCATAAGTTAAGATTAATCAATTTTTAGTCGGATTAATAAAAAAACATTCAAAAAATGGTCAAATATCAAATTAAAAAATTGAATAAAAAATTTGATGTTACGGAGTGAAGTTTTAATACTAGTTTTCATTCAATTTTCTTTAATGATCTGATTAAAAATTTTTAAGTCTTATTGTATGTCTGGCAGAATGTTTATTAATTAAAATAATTTTATTATTTTGGAACAAAAATACCGTCTAAAATCATGCACGCGTGATTTGCTTTTTTTAAAAAATTAATAAAAATTTATATTTAACCCTTTGCGGCACACATTTTTCATTACATTCAAAAATACAGATGATCACATCTATAAGGATTTTGGGGTCGCTGATTACGAATATGAAATCAGTTTTTAAAAATTCAAAATGGCGGAATCCAAAATGGCGGACGACTTTTTGAAAACTTAATGCAATTTGCTTGAAACTAGTTACTCAGGGGTTTTTGGGGTCGCTAATTGCGATTCTGAAATCAGATTTTAATAATTCAAAATGGCGGATCCAATATGGCGGACGACTTTTTGAAAACTTAATGCAATTTGCTTGAAACTAGTTACTCAGGGGTTTTTGGGGTCGCCGATTGCGAATCTGAAATCAGTTTTCAAACCTTCAAAATGTCGGATGCAATATGGGGTACGATTTTTAAAATCTAATGCAATTCGCTTGAAACTTGTTACTCGGGGTTTTTCGAGATGATTTAGTAGCCTTGAAAAAGGCTGATTGTTATAGTTGCAGATTACAAATATCATGTTTTATTTTTAAAATTGGAAATGGCGGATCGTAAGTAACATTCCATTTTTAGTTGTGATAAGCGGCGAAACAATTTCTTGGTGGCAATAGGCAGAGTGAAACATTGCAAGTTTTACAAATCCAGGACGTTCGCTTTCGGTCAGCTTTTTTACTACAATGAGCACATATTGGATCGACATTTTGAATTTTGAAAAACTAAAATTGGATTCGTAATCAGCCACCCGAAAACACCCGAGTAACAAGTTTTAAGCAAATTTCGTGGATTTTTAAAATTTTCGGTCGCCATATTGAATCCGACATTTTGAATTTTCAAAAACTGACTTCAGATTCGTAATCAAAGACCCCAAAAACCCCCTAGTAACAAGTTTCAAACGAATTGCATTAGATTTTCATAACGTCGTCCGCCATTTTGAATTTTTAAAAACTGATTTCATATTCGTAATCAGCGACCCCAAAAACCCATGAGTAACAAGTTTCAAGCGAATTGCATTAAGTTTTGAAAAAGTCGGCCGCCATATTAGATCCGCCATTTTGAATTTTTTAAAACTGACTTTAGAATCGTAATCAGCGACACCAAAAACCTCCGAGTAACGAGTTTCAAGCGAATCCAAGCAAGTTTTAAACAATTGTCCGTCATTTTGAATTTTTAAAAACAGACTTCAGATTCGTAATCAGCGACCCCAAAAATCTCGGAGTACAAAATATCGTTTTCCTTTTTACCTAAATTTTCGGTAATGAATTTTTTTTCCAAAATAATGAGTTTTTTGACAATTATTTATTTATAATTGTTTAAAATTTTGCGTAAATATTTTTATTTTTATTTTCGTTTCATTCAATAATATGTTCTCATTCACTTTAATAAAAATTAATGAATATTGCTTAAAAAACTTAAAATACAGTAAGAAAAGTTGTAAATAAAATAGGTGGTAATCTGGGTTACCACTATGCCGCAAAGGGTTAAGTATCTGTCGATAATTTTTCAGAAATTCTTCAAGAAAATTTTCGATTTAAAATTTAAATTGATAATTTTTAATATAACATATATCGGTAAAGGTCTTGTAAAAATTTCTTATCATCAAAATATTTATCATTAAATAAAATTTTTTTTTTTATTATATAATAATAAATAATAATTATTATTATTAATCTATTATATGAAATATAAAAATTTTCAATTGCCTATAATAAAAAAAAATATTTTGCAAAAAAAATTATAACCAAAAAATAATAAAAATATTTGTTATTAAATGAAATTTTTTATTTTTTATTATTATATAATAATAAATAATAATTATTATTATTAATAAATTTAAATTAATAAATAAATAATTTATAAATTATTTATTTTAAATTTAATATTTAATATATATTATTCAATATTCCTAATTAATTAATTAATGTAACATATATAAATATATATAAAATATAATAATTTAAATTTTATTTTAAAAATAAAAATTAAATTTAAAAAAATTTTTTATTAAGTTAATATTTAAAAATAAAAATTATTAAAAAAATTAATATTTAGTCAAAATTAAAAATTTATTTGTATATATATAATATAAATTTTTTTAATTATAATAACAAAAATAAATAAATATTTTGTGAAAAAAAAAATTTAATTTGTAATATATAATATAGGGGAGGATGGGGCAAGGATAGTTAGGTAAGATATTTTTGGATCTAGCCGTGAAATTTAAACTGGCATCGGAAAAAGAATACTATCGTTGGAAAGCCTGTTTATTTAGCTACAATTTTGCTATACATTGTTTTCTTGTAGATTGCAATGCCTTCAAGATAATATTGGAAAAGTAAAAAAAAATTTTTATTTTTTATTTATATTTATTTATTTGTTGAAAATTTGTTTTTACTAAGAATGATACAAAAAATCATGAAATTTGATTTTCCATTGTTTCAAGGTATCGAATTATATTTGTCAAGAAATAACAATAAAAATTATTGTTCTAATTAAATCGAATCATGTTTAATACAACTTAGCAGTTAAGGATGATCATTTTTATCAAAAAAAACATGTTTTTTGTGAATTTTTTGAAAAACAAAAAAATTATTACATCGCGATCCATAAAAAGCAATTAGCATTTCGTTTGCAATTAAAAAATTGTGTTAGCCAGACATTACCTTGTCATAAGTATTACAACAAGGCACTAACTAGTTTTGCCCCGTGAGCGCTTTTTTCGAATTATCACAAATTTTTAGTACAAAAAAAATTTTTTTTAAAAAAACGAATATGATATTCGTTTTCAGCACAAAATTTTACACCAGAAAACATTTACGCAACCAAATATACTTAATAAATTATATCCGCAAAAATAAGATTAAATAATAAAAATAAGGTGAAAATATTTTAGCAAAACTGAGATGTAACACAAATGGGCACGTAGCTTCTACAAATAGTGTCCCCGCAAGCTCAAATTTTTACTGTCATCTTTTGGTGTTAAGACGAGTGTACATGATAAATGACCCGTTTTTTTGACGAGCCGTTTCTGTATTAGAGCCACTAACTATCCTTGCCCCTTAACTATCCTTGCCCCATCCTCCCCTAAATAATAAATATAATATAAAATTTTTTTTATTATTTTTAAAATTAATTAAATTATCGTGATTAATTAAATAAATTTTTGAAATTTGATAAAATTATTATATATTTTAAATTAAACTTACCATCAACTTATGCAGCTTACTCTAACAGCAATCGAATCAATTTTTCTCACAATCCTCACAATTTTTTTGCACGATTCTAACAATTTTATAATTTTTAATAATTAAAATAATGTCAAACAACACATTTAAAAAAACAAAAGACTTATAAGAAATACTAACTTCAGGTGTGGACAGAATGAACGAAAGATATTCCCGATTATTATATGTAAATTACAATACAAAGTAAACTTAGTGTATATATTGTGACTCGTGTGTATATAAAGTGAACTTCGTAGTGAATATAAAGTCAACTTCGTGAATATATTAAGTAAGTAATATAATAAGTACTGTAACATTTTTAATCTGATTCTTTACCTCATTTTGTAAATTAATTACTTGAAGAAATTACTATTGAAAAAAAGTAAATTGATTGATATTTATATAGGAAAATAAATTGGAAATTGGTTATATTTGATCAAAGGCAAAATTGGTCACACTTGGCTTTAAGTAGATTTAGGTTTTGCAAAAATGGTGACGAAATCGGGAAGTGGCATGTTATTCCTCTTTATTTAAAGGTTTAAAAAACGTAAAGACCAAAATCTTAGCTGATCCTTTTCTCAAGTTATTGTCAAATTAATATTTTTTTAACGAAATTTATATAAGATAATAAGAGAATAATTATTGCACATTAGTTTAATTAAAAAATTTAATGTTTTAGTAACAATTAACTATCTTAAAAATAACAACGAAGATATTTTTCTTAATTATTTTAGTTTTAATTAACAAATTTAACACATTGGAATCATCGACAATTTTCTCAAAGGTGTTTTGAAGAGAACTCGATTACTGCTTTTTTGAATCGCATTAAATAGGTAGGATCGTCAATCAAATTAATTTTGTAATGCTCCCAAAACTTTAAAAATTCTCGGTGAATTGATTCACCAGCCTGTTCTGACCACAAACCTAAACCACGATTTCCTAAAAAACTCAAACTTTCTTGAATGTGTGATACTGCGACATGGATTTTTAAAGTTTCGGTAGCTTCCGTACCTCTAAGCACACACTAAACACCTTTGAGAAAATTGTCGATGATTCCAATGTGTTAAATTTGTTAATTAAAACTAAAATAATTAAGAAAAATATCTTCGTTGTTATTTTTAAGATAGTTAATTGTTACTAAAACATTAAATTTTTTAATTAAACTAATGTGCAACAATTATTCTCTTATTATCTTATATAAATTTCGTTAAAAAAATTTTAATTTGACAATAACTTGAGAAAAGGATCAGCTAAGATTTTGGTCTTTACGTTTTTTAAACCTTTAAATAAAGAGGATTAACATGCCACTTCCCGATTTCGTCACCATTTTTGCAAAACCTAAATCTACTTGAAGCCAAGTGTGTGGTTATATTGGATAAAAGGCAAAATTGATTATATTGGATTAAAGGCAAAATTGGTTTTATTGGATAAAAGGCAAAATTGGTTATACTGGATAAAAAGCAAGAATGGTTATATTGGATTAAAGGAAAAATTTGTTGTATTGGATAAAAGGCAAAATTGGTTATGTTGGAGAGAGTGAGAGAGAGGGTTAAAGATATTTAGATTTTCATGAATCAAAAAGAAAATTAAACGAATTAAAATTAAACTATGGCCAACAAAAAAGAGGATGTTATTTTAAGTGATAAAGATTTCAAAATTATTGAAAATAGAAATGAATTGTTAAAAGACATGCATATGTACAAATTTGAAGATTTATTAAGAAAAGATTCAAATTCTTTTTTCAATATGCAAAGTACTTTGTTTCTACAAATGCTTGATTTTATTGTCCCAATTAGAGAAGGTGATAAATATATTTAAATACTTTTTAGCGGTAATAACAATTATGGTCATTAGATTTGCGTCTATTACGATAGAGTAAGGCTTTATATTTTTGATAGCATTAATGAGGGGTGTTTAAATCTGCATCAAATGCAATATTTAATTAGATTGTTCACTCTTAAACCTACAGTAGTATTTGTAGCTGTTGATCAACAACCTTTTGATAGTGATGAGTGTGGAGTATATGAAATAGCATTTGCAACATCTATATTTTTGAACGTAATGCCAAACAGCGTAAATTATGAAACTGATAAATAATAACAGAATGAGAAACCATTTAAAGTCAATGTTTGAAAATAATCGCTTAAATCATTTTCCAGCAGTAAGAACGTATCATAATAGGAATTCGATAGTAGTGAATGATTGGAACCGTCTTTTCATAAATAGAGCTCAGGAACTTAAAAATAATATTGTAAACCCTTGTTCTGTTTTTAATACTTTTCCCAGTAATAATATTAACACAGTTCTATTAACACAAGACTTAGAAATTAAACATTCTCTAAATGACACTAGTGAAAAGAAAATATTTCATACAACTAATAATAATGTGAACAAAATTTCACCTCTTGAATATTGAGAAATCAAGAATTTCATGAGTGAAGAAAATGATAAAAAGATAATTCGAGCAATTAAAGAGAAGGAAAGAAAAAGGATTGCAAGGCACGAAGTTACATGTGAGCAGAAAATAATTAGACAGGAGAATGATAGATTGAGAAAACGTAATCGTAATAAAACAGAAAAAGTAATACAAAAGAAAGAGAGCAGAAAAAAATTTGATATGCAAAAAAAAGAAATTATCTATAGAAACTGAAGATAAAAAAAAACGCAAGGATAAAAATTTGGCATGTAGGAAAAGAAAAATATCAATGGAAACTCAAGATGAAAAGAAACTGCGTCAAGAAAATAATTTGTCATGTAAGAAGAACAAATTTTTTACTGAAACGGAAGATGAAAAGAAAGTGCGTCAAGAAAAGAATTTGGCATGTAAAAACGATAATGGGAATATAAAAAGAAGAGTAGAGTTGCAATAATGTCTTTTAAAGATTTCGATGAAAGTAAAGTTCCACAGAATTATTTCGGTTTGATGAATGCAGAATGTAAGTTTTGTAATGCGTTACAATTTCTGTGTGAATGACCGTCAGATAGATTATTTAGTAGTTGATGTCATAAGGGAAAAGTAAAGTTACATGATTTAAATCCCTATCCGATTTATTTAATAAATTTGTTATTTTTTATTATTTTTTACATTAATTATTAATTATTAATCAATCATTATTAATTATTAACATATATTTTTTTAATATTGTTAGTAAATATTTATACATATTTGTCTTCCACAAATGCTTAATAATTGTTAAACTTTTGGTGAAATTAAAAAAAATCGGACAAGTGCGAGTTATACTCGCATTGAAATCGAGGGTGCCGTACACAAAGCGAAATTATTTGGTATAGAAACAATGCATGTGAACTTAGCCCCCCATTTTTCAAAAATTAAATATTTTTAGAGTTCTGACTTTCTGAAGAATAGTTCTAGAGTTCCTGATAGGTTTTACAAATAGTTCCGGCTTTTAAGTCTTAAAAATATCGATTTTTCATAATGGGGGGGCTAACTTCACGCAGCCTCCCACTTCTTAAAAAATGAAATTTTTATTTGCGTTCTGAATAGTTCTAACAGAGTTCTAGAGTTCTCTATAATTTTGAAAAATAGTTCTGCCCATATTCAGTTAAAATTTTGTTTTTAAATTCAAAAAATTTTATAGTCACGAACTACACGAGTTCTGATGGGAGTTTTGTTTGCTCCCCATTGAGTTCTACAAAAGACCCTGCTACAAGTTTTTCCTAAACTCAAAAATGAAGAAACTACAGAACTTTGAAATTTCAAAAAAAAACTTTTCTACATTGAGTACTAAGTGTTCTGTATGACACCTTTTGAGTTCAAAGAGTTCTGATGAGAGTTCTGTTTGACCCCCTACTGAGTTCTACAAAAAACACTAATAATCGGATTTCCTCAACTCAATATTAAAGAAACTACAGAACTTTAAAGTTTCAAAAAAAATTGTTTCACTTAAATTGAGTTCCAAAAGTTCTGATGGGAGTTCTGTTTGTCCCCCACTGGGTTCTACAAAAATTCCAGATAAATTCTTTTTATAAACTCAAAAATAAAAAACTACAGAACTTTAAAAACTCAAAACAAATTATTTATTTACAATTTGAGTTCCAAGAGTTCTGATGAGAGTTTTGTTTGCCCCCCCCCCATTGAGTTCTACAATAGACCCTGTTAAAAGTTTTTCCTAAACTCAAAATTGAGAAAACTACAGAAGTTTGAAAATCCAGAAAAAAAGTATTTATTTAAAAATTGAGTTCCAAGAGTTCTGATGGGACTTCTATATGATACCTTTGGAGTTCCAAGAGTTCTGATGAGAGTTCTGTTTGCCTCCCATTAAGATCTACAAAAAACACTCATAATTTTTTTTTCTAAACTCAAAATTGAGGAAACTACAGAAGTTTGAAAATCCAGAAAAAAAGTATTTATTTAAAAATTGAGTTCCAAGAGTTCTGATGGGACTTCTATATGATACCTTTGGAGTTCCAAGATTTCTGATGAGACTTCTGTATGACAACTTTGGAGTTCCAAGAGTTCTGATGAGAGTTCTGTTTGCCCCCAATTGAGTGCCAAAAAAAACTCTAACAAAATTTTATTCTGAACTCAAAATTAAAAAAGTTACAGAACTTAGAATTTGCAAAAAAGTAAAAATATTGCAAAGTCGCTATTCAAGAGTTTACATTAAAGTTCTGTTTGACCCCCTTTCAGTTTTAAGAGTTCTGAGAGCAGTTCTGTTTGCCCTTAATTAACTCCCACAAAAAAATAAAATTTTATTCTAAACTCTAAATTAAAAAACTTACAGAACTTTAAATTTGAAAAAAAAAATATTTCAAATACGTTTTTCAAGAGTTTATTTAAGAGTTCCAAGATTTCTGATGGGAGTTATGTTGGCTTCTTATCTAATACTAGAAAGAAGTTGCACAAAATATTTTTGTAACTTTAAATGTAAATAACTTCAGGATTTTGGATTTTCGAAAAAATTGCATTTTTTTAAATTGAGTTTTTAGTGTTCTTATGGGAATTATGTTGTAACTTTAACTTTAAGATGGTTGTAATTTTTTTAAGAAGAATTTTGAATAAAATTAATATTTTTTTTTATTTTTACATAATACTTTTTTGCAACAAATAATTTAAATTAAATTAATTTAATAATTTGATTTTAAAGTTGTTCATTTAAATCAATTGTTTTTTGGGTTATGATTTTGAAATATTTACCTAGTAAAATTTGTATTTAATTTTATTGTTTTGTTATTTGTAACATTTAAATTTTTATTAGCCAAAAGTCTTGAACGGTCAAATCAGAACTCTTGGAACTCAAACTTTAAGTAATTTTTTTTTAAATTTCAAACTTCTATACTTTTTTTAATTTTGAGTTTAAAAAAAATGTATTAAGGTTTTTTGTAGAACTCAGTGGGGGGCAAACAGAACTCTCATGAGAACTCTTGGAACTCTAAAGGTTGGAACTCAATTCTTAAACATTTTTTTTTAATTTCAAAGTTCTGTAGTCTTTTCAGTTTTTATTTAAGAAAAAAAATTTATAATGGTCTTTTGTAGAACTTAGTGGGGGCAAACAGAACTCTCATCAGAACTCTTGGAACTCCATAGCTGTCATACAGAACTTACATCAGAACTCTTGGAACTCAACTTAAGTTTAATAATATTTTTTGAAACTTTAAAGTTCTGTAGTTTCTTTAATTTTGAGTTTAGAAAAACAATTTATTAGTGTTATTTGTAAAATTCAGTGGGAGGCAAACAGAACTCTCATCTGAACTCTTAGAACTCCAAATGTGTCTTACAGAACACTTAGAACTAAATTTAGAAATTTTTTTTTTTGAAATTTCCAAATCCAGTAGTTTCTTTAATTTTGAGTTTAGAAAAAAAAATTTATGAGGGTTTTTTTGTAGATCTTAATGGGGGGCAAACAGAACTCCCATCAGAACTCGTGTAGTTCGTGTCTATAAAATTTATTGAATTTAAAAACAAAATTTTTACTGAATATGGGCAGAACTATTTTTGAAAATTATAGAGAACTCTAGAACTCTGTTAGAACTATTCAGAACTCAAATAAAAATTTCATTTTTTAAGAAGTGGGAGGCTGCATGAAGTTAGCCCCCCATTATGAAAAATCGATATTTTTAAGACTTAATAGCCGGAACTATTTCTAAAACCTATCAGGAACTCTAGAACTATTCTTTAGAAAGTCAGAACTCTAAAAATATTTAATTTTTGAAAAATGGGGGGCGAAGTTCACATGCATGCGCAACGCACCCTAAACTTGTACACCTCAATTTGGGCGTGCTAGGATCACCAGAACCTACAGCACACTTTCAAAATCGCACAGTAGTCCTCAAAGCTGAGTCGCGCTCCAAGACTCAAAAAAGTAAGGCAATGCGCCCTCTTTTTTTCAGTGTATTTGTTCATATAATTAGTTAAATAAGATGTCATTTTATAGTTTTATTACATATTATTTTTCATATGTTTGTTTACATTTCACATGTTGGACATACCCTGAAGACGTTTCCACTTTTTTACTTAATTTTCATGCAACCTAAAGTTGCTTTAGGCCTACCGTGAGAATCTTTGGGAAATTTTCGGTGTTTGGCGCTTACGGAATTGCGCTCTGGGAGCTCTTGGAGGGAAAAGGGGTGCTCAACTTATTTTTTGTGTTAACTTTGTTGCTACAAGGTAATCTTGCCACCTGCGATTGGTTGACTGGCGAGTACTATGACAAAGCAAAAGATTTTGCAAGTTGAACGCGTATTTCGTAACATTTTTACCGTAAAATTATGTGCAAAAGTTGTGCTTTAACCGTCTTTAGCTCTGAAAATTGTCCCGTTTCTAAAGTTGGAGCGAATGGATTAAGATGTCAAGGTTAGTAAATAAATGGATTGATTATCTGAGTGACAATTTTTAACATATAAAAAATAACATATGTAAATAAACAAACACGTGTAATACTTCATAACCAGTTTGAATTATGGAGGAAGAAAATGATATTAAGACTGGTGCTGCTAATTTATTATTTAAAGTCAGTCAAATGAAAATTTATTTGAATTTAATTGAATTTATTAATAAAGAAAGGGAAGTACATGTAAAAATAAACAATTATTTTGAACAACTTATACCCGCTTATTCTTTATCTGGTAAGTATCAAAATTCATTTTATTATTTAATTTCAGAATATACTGGAGATCTTAGAAAAATAAAAATTATTTAAAGTAAAATACTCATCGCACAAAAAAAATTAAGTTAATTTTTCAACAATATTGCATACTTTTTTTATTTTAGTTTTACAAATAGCGTTGAACTTATATTTGGAGAAGAAACAATTATTAAATTTATTGAAATAAATCATTTTAAAAAATAAATGAGTAAGAATTTCTGAAACGTGCCACCTAAACCTGAAAAAAATTATTTTTTGTTGAAATGTTATTTATCTTATAGTATTTTATATGCACAATCACCCCCTAAAACGATTTTGCAAAAAAAAAAAATTTTGTTATTAACAATTTAATATTTTTGACCCATTATCGATTTTAGTGATCTAAACGGTACTCTTCTTATCTCGAACCATATTTTTATTGATATTTTTTGGTGCAAATCATGGAGTAGTATAAGGAGACCCGACGGCCATGAGAATTTGACAAGCATCGTGGACTGATTTTCGGTTTTCTAATTCACAGCGTTTGTCAAAAATGCTCAGCTAGCGCTCCTCGCGGAAAAAATAAGTACTGCGTATATTCAAAATTTTATAACCAAACAAATTTGTTTTATTTTACAATGTCATCATGGCAGTGTCTCTGTGCATATATTAATTTTTTTGTGAAATAGTTATTTGTCAAAAATTTGTTTTGTGTAAGTGTTAAAATGCCTCCAGTTTGTGTTGTCGAGAATTGTTTAATGTCTGTGTTGTTGAAGGCGGGAAAGAAAATTTCTCTTTTCAAAGCAAAGGTTTTTTTTTTTCAAATTAAAAAATTGTCATGAAATTAGTACATGACAATATTATTTATAGATAAAATATTTAATTAATGTGTTAGGAAAATGCGATAGAAGCCTGGCAAAAAGTGGTGCCGACAAAAGCCGATAAAGTTTTGACCAGGACTCATAATATTTGTGAGCTTCATTTTCATGCAAATGACATTGAAAGAAGTTACAAAACAATAATAAACGGTCAAGTTCACGAAATACCGAGAGGTAAAGCAACTTTAAAGGAAGGAGTTGTGCCTTCAATTTTTCCATACAATCCAAACGAATTAATTGTTTTTTCGGAGATTTTTAAAAAAAGGTAGGTGATTAAGCTTCCTTCTAAAAGATGGTCGATAGTTCGCACACCCGAATTCATTGTATGGATGAATTGGATAAATGACAATGCTCATTCTGATAGACGAATTATATTGTACCCAGACATGACAATAAAGGTATGTAATCGCTTAATATTTTTTGTCAAAAATGAGAAGCCTTATATCCTGAATATTTTTAATACAAAAAATTCTCTTCATGTTAATAATAGAAATTATGTACTATATTAAATTTTATTTTTATTATTTTTATTATTACTCAGGTATGTATTTAATAAATTTATTAATAATTAAGGTGTTTATTTTTGGAAATGAGGTAAAAGAAAGCATTATGTATGTAAAAACTATTGGTGATTTAAATGTACTTTTTGAAGAAGTAGAGAAGCGTTTTCCTTGTGGCAGTTTTGGTTCCTACAGGTATACTACAAAATTAATTATAAAAATTATGTTACATAAATATAATTTTTTTATAATTATTTAATTATTTTATTTTACTCGCAGATCTGATGATTGTATAGGTTGTATAAGGCAAAAAGAGAAACATGAAAGAGGACGACGATTAGTTTTCTGCAGTGTTTGTTCAAAATTGATGACGAAAGTAAATCGACAGAAAAAAAAGCAGGAGACAACGCACGCAAATTGAAAAAGAGGGTAGAAAAATTGTATAAATTTTCTAACAATGGAAAACGAAAATGCGTGAGACTTGAAAACAAGGTATTGTGTATATATTTCTTTAATTTGTTGTAATTATGTCAAAATACCCTCAAAATAAATAGATCAGATAAATAGATGCAATGAGTGGCTTGCAATATGCTTTTTATTAAAAATTTTCATTTTTTAATATTTATTATGCTAGGTTCAAAGTTTGAAGGATGAAATAATTGAAATAAAAAATGCCTTTTCGGAAACCAATGAGTCGATTATCGAAAAAGCCATTTCGAATCTGCCTGCAGAGCAACAAACTGCCATAAGAACTTGCTTTGAAGCTTCCAAAGTAAAAAATGATAAAAGTATGAGATATACGACGGATTGGGTTTACGAATGTATACTCTTACGAATTAAGAGCAAAGGCACATATGAGCATCTTCGCTCACGGAAAATTCTAAAATTGCCATGCGAGGACACGTTACAGCGATTTTTAAAAAAACTGAAAACTTCCTACGGATTTCAATCATACGTTTTTGAAGGGATGAAATTAAAGGCAGATGCAATGCCAATGGAAGACCGCCGTGGTGGGTATATTATTATATATTAAATTATAAAGCTTGTTGAACGTATTTCTGGTGTTTTTGGTGTTAATAATATACATAAAATTGTCTCCAATAGGAGTAATTTTAGTCGACGAAATGAAGCTGTCAACAGCAGTCCATTTCAATCAAAATGATTTGAGGTTTGAAGGTTTTACATACTTAGGAGACTGGACCCCTGAACACCAAAAGGAAAAAAAGGGTGACCATGCTTTGGTATTCATGTTTCAGCCGTTTAAGGGGAAATGGGTTCAAAGTCTTGGTTGCTTCCTAAGTCTTGGGAGTGCAACTGGCACCGTATTGCACAAATTGTTACTTGAGTGCATTGCACTTGCGGAGAATAGCGGATTCCTTGTAGATGGTGTTGTAACTGATGGAGCCAGCTGGAATAGGAATATGTGGAAATTATTCGGTGTTACCACAGCAGAAGTCAGTGTAATCCATCCATGTTGTGTTGAAAGACGTCTTTGGTTTCTGTCGGATTTTCCGCACCTCATAAAAGCACTCAGAAATTTTTTAATAAAGCTTTTCAAATATGCTATAATTTACGTAAGTGTTCAAATAATAAATATATATATATATGTGTTATATTATATAACATGTGATTAATATTTATTTAAATTAATTGCCCTTCTTATTTTACAGACTCCAGACGGAAATATTTCCTTAAAACATTGGTACGCTCTCCTGGAGCTACTCGAGAAGGATATATATGGTCTAAGGGTCAATTATAAGCTTCGCTTGGATCATGTTGAGCCAAAGTATTTTCAAAAAATGAATGTGGCTTTGGCGTTTCAGTTTTTCAATATTCACGACGCACTTGAAATCTACGATTGTCGACATGGAGATTTGGAAGACTGCGAGGGTACCAAAAAATTTTGTAGAAGAGTAACATCGTTAATCAAGGCGATGAACAGTCGCACTGCATATGATGCAATGAGACCAAACAATGAAACTTGGAAGGTATTAACAATTTGAATTATTTAATATTTATCTGTATTTATTTACATTTTCATGCATTTGTGTACATTTAATGAAATATAATTATTATTACAGATTGTTGAAAATTTTGTCACTTTCATACAAGAATGGAAAAGAGAGGCGAAAGGAAAATTGGAATTCATGTCCGAAAACTGTTGTCTCGGCTTGCAAGTTACTTTAAAAGCTGCAATGGAGATTTGTTCTTTCTTGACAGAAAAATGCAATTTTTCATACTTGATGACGGCGCGTTTGAATCAGGACAATTTGGAGGTAAAATAATATACCATACAAAAAAAAATATAAAATACAAATAAATAAAATAAATAAACAAATAAATAAATACTTCATCGAAAAAAAAGTTTGTATATAATAAACAGATTTTCTTTATTAATAATTACTTTTATACAGAAATTATTTTAATGTATATTTTATTGCAGAGATTCTTTTCTATAATGAGAAATTCGTGTGGTTCCAACGATCATCCCGACCCTTTCATGTTTATTTCAATGTATAAACTTGTGTCTACGTACTCTTTAATAAAGGCACCAAAAGGCTGCAATGTTGAAGGTGTCATGACCTATTCTGGTTATTATATATTATATACATGGAATTCTTTTACTTACTAGTATAGTTTATAATAGGTTAATTCTTTCTTTCTCACTGGACACATATATTTCACTTATAATTATACACGAAATATTTTAAATATTTTATATAATTATTTAATGCTTTTAAATAATAAACAAACCATTTTTGTTTCTTATATGTCATGAACATAACATTGTAGCAGACGACATTTATTGCCTCCTTTCTCCGCGAGGAGCGCTAGCTGAGCATTTTTGACAAACGCTGTGAATTAGAAAACCGAAAATCAGTCCACTATGAATGTATGTCGTCGGGTCTCCTTATACTACTCCATGGTGCAAATATATTGATTTTTATTGCAAAAAAAAATTGTTTATTTATAAACAAATAGTAAAAAACCATGAAATCAATCGAATTTCAAAATGAAAAAATAGCTTCATATACTTAAAACCCTTCTGAATAATATTCCGTCGAGAAAAAAAAATGAAACGCATTCGACAATTGGTTAATTTAAACATTTTTGACAGCGCGCATGGCGCATGGCGCATGTAGTACGTAGTGAGTAACAGGCGCCGCGCTACGTTCCGCTAGAACTCTAATGTAGGTATTCTATTCTACAAAGTCTGTGAAAAATTAATTTTATTATTAAATTATAATTTTCAAATGTTGTTTTAAAAAGAATGTTTCAAATTTGAGTTTACATATTATTATTATTATTGTTATGTATAATAAAAACTTATGAACATTTTAGCTGAATTTATTGTTTTTTGATGCATATTTTTATAATGATTTTAGTCCAATTTTAGTTGCAAAAATAAAGGTGAAATTATAAGCAATATTTTACTTGTTTACAAGAAACTCAAAAGTTCATGTCAACTGTCCTTTATAGATACTTGAAACCTTACTTTCAACCCTCTTGGCTAGTCCCCTAATTTGCATTTTAACCCGTTTGGTCACCTCCCACCACCCCTTACCACCCTCTTTCAACCCTTTTGACCACCCATCTTTTGAAATTTAACCCGTTTGGTCACCTCCCACCACCCCTTACCATCAACTATCAACCCTCTTGCCAACCAACTTTTGAATTTTAACCCGTTTTGTCACCTCCCACCACCCCTTACCATCAACTTTCAACCCTCTTGGTCACCCACCACCTCCTAATTTTAAACTTTAATCCGTTTTGTCACCACCCACTTTTAACTCTCTTGGTCACACAGTCGCAATAGCTTTTATAATGAAATGAGCAGCATAACCATATGAAAAACCACAAGAAAAGTTTTTGAAACCTGATATTTAAGATTGCAATTTTGATGCGCGACTCCTCTATATTTACCCGTTATACGACAATGATCTTTAACCTTAACAGCCCCATGCGTGATAATTTTTCTATAGATGTGACAAACATTAATACTTCTTAATGCCACTTTTTGAGTTGCATTTAAAACTTCCATCGGAATATTAGTTATAAAAACGGGCTCAACATCCTCTGCCACCTGTTTCAATTCATGAGCAAACCATTTTGCTGCATCTTCTTCATTAATAGGGGATGCTTGACATTGTTAATGCATTGACTTTTTGCAAACAATGTCAAACATTTTGCATGTTTGCTTAAAAATAAGTAGTGAGACAACTATTTGCTAATAAAAACATCAGCGAACGAATTTTAATTATATTCATTATGATGGCCTTTGGAAAAAAAACTGATGAGTACTTTTAAGAAAAATTGAATTGATAAAGTTGACAAAGATTTATCAAGATATCTCTTATTGTATTGTATTAGAATCAAATTACTCTAATCAAATTTGTTTTGCATTGCGTGAGAACGATACAACTGCTTTCTTTGTTTAATCACAACATTTATTTATACGCAAACTTAAATTTGAATCTTTTATTAAATTCATGTTACAATTTTCTCAAAAAAGTTCTGCATTACGAATTTCAGTATTAAATAGTAAAAAATATTCATGATTTCCTCTGTAGTGTATGTAGTGTAAAAAATACTGTTTATATCAATGATATGTTTTATGATAAGGAATTTGTTTAAGAAAATATTTATATAAATTTAAAAATTTTAGTTCCAAGTATGTACATAATATAAAATATTAAAGAAATATAACTTGTAACAAAATTTGTAAAGTACAGATTATGAATAGACAACATAAAGCTATTTTCTAAATAAACACAACAAGTTTTATTAAATTTTAAAATTACATATAGATATGTAAATATGACTTTATGTAACTACTTTTCATCGAAGTGAGCATTTTTTGAAAAACAACATGGTTGAAATGCAATAAAAATACAGGAAGTTGTTTACTTTTGGAATAAAAAAATAATAAATGATTGAATTATACTGTGATTATACTTTATTTTTTTTTTAATTTTCCGCTAGAATACTTAAAAAATTATTTTCATAATATACACTACAAACAATTTAAGACTAGATATTTTTTTTACAATTTACTTACTTAGTCGTCAGAATACATTTTACATTCATAAAAAAATAAGCGTTAAACAATTGTAGATAATCTACTGCTCGTGCCCTCAATGCCACAAATTCCATGCAGTTTGAACAAAAAATCATGTTTACACTATGGACTCAGAAGACCCTACTGCACCTTCGGTCTCCATAATCTTCCCTATGACGCAATCACGCTCTTTTGCGCCCTTGTTCGGAAATAACTATTCTCCATTCAGGGATGTAAAAACTGTTTAAAAAAATCACAGTAAATGTAAAATAATAATTGAACAATCATAATTTAATTAATTAAAACGCAAATCAGGCATTTTAAGTAACTTTGTTTTGAAAAATAACAAGATATGTCATTTTATCTTTCAGAAGAACATTGATAATCATCAAAAAATCACTTAGAACAAATAGAATGTTCCCATTTTTAAAATAAAAGTGCTGTTTTCAATTTACCGAATATATCAAATTACTAATTGCAAACAGAATGCTATTGTTGATAAAATTTACAAACGGGAAAATCAAAGTTAATTTCTCTAATAGTCTTAAAAAGCACAAGAAAAAATTTTTTCCACATTTTTTTACTTTGTTTTTTTCAGAAAACAGACAAAATACTACAACACTTCGATATAATTTTCAATTATAATTAATAATAATATTTCAATTATAAATATAACTACTTGACAATAATCATAAACTTTTGTAGGTGATTTGAGGTTGGAATATTGATGTTGAACTTACTTATTTGAATGTAAATTAAGCTAAAATATCTTCTGTTTCAAATTACCCGTTTTTCGAATCACCCTAAGTAACCCTAAATAGTATAAATACAAATGATAATATTCTAGACGCAGAATATGACACAGTCTTCATAAATATATTACTTTTATTTTCTCTTCATTTTATAACAAAAAAATTACTAATACAGGCATACATCTTTATCAAATGGAAAAGGATTCTTTCTCTGAAGGTAAAAATTGAAATAATGTTCATATGATGAACAACAACAGACGTGAATAAAAATAAAAGTTTTAATTATAAAAAATAAATTCATAAATTATTGAAATTATTGTATACAGAAAAAATGTTTAAAAAGCAAGTCAAAGTTGTGAAATGAAAACAATAGCAACATCATAATATCAACAAAAATTAAACTACGGTTCATATCAGACGAATAGAAAAACCTATGTTTTAGTGTCTTGAAAAAATTTGAATACGGTCCATATCCGATAAATTAAAAATTCCACAATCCATCCATTCAACAATGCGTCTTGAAAAATTAAAATACGGTCTAAATCCGAAAAACAATAAATCCTACAATGCCTTCGAGTCTTAAAAATTTTAAATACTGTCTGTATCCGACGCAAAAAAATATTAAATTGTCTTAAAGTTTTAAAAATTTATAATACGGTCAATATTTGACAAACAAAAAATCTTACAATATCTTAGAGTCTTGAAAAACTGAAATACGGTTCTTATCCGACAATCAAAAAATCTGACAATGTTTCAACGGCTTAAAAATTTTAAATATTGTCTATATCTGATGAACAAAAAATCCCACAATGTCATAGAGTCTTGGAAAACTGAAATACGATTAGAATCCGACAAAAAAAAATCCTACACAGTCTTAAACTTTTGGAAAACTAAAATACGGTCCATATCCGTCGAACAAAAAATCCTACGATATCTTAGATTCTTAAAAATTTTTAATACTGGCTATATCTGACGAATAAAAATCCTACAATATTTTAGAGGTGCTTCTACGACGATAAAAAATCCGACAATGTTTTAGAGTCTTACAAATTTTTAATACTCTTTATATCTGATAAATAAAAAATCTTAAAATGTCTTAAAGTCTTGAAAAAGTGAAATATGTTCCATATCCGACGAACAAAAAATCCCACAATGTCATAGAGTCTTAAAATTTTTTAATACTGTCCATATCCGTCGAACAAAAAATTCTACGACATAATAAATCCTACACAGTCTTAAAGTCTTGGAAAACTGAAATACGGTCCATATTCGACGGTTAAAAAATCCGAGAAAGTTTTACCGTCTTTAAAATTTTAAATACTATCTAGATCTGTCGAACAAAAAAACTACAACATTTTAAAGTCGAAAAGTTCAAAAAATTATAAAAAATAATTTAAATGGGACAAATTTTTAAAAGTCGACGAATTTAGCTAAAAATATTTAATCGGGGGTTTTCAAGGTTGCTGATTACGAATTTGATGTCAAAATTTGAATAATCAAAATGGTGGATCCAATATGGCGACCAAACTTTTTTAAATTCTACGAATTTTTTAAAATTTTTTTGTTTTTTTTAAATTAATTTTTATGTTTATTTGAAATATGTTTGAATTTTTTTGTTTCTTTTCAATCCCTGATTTGATTATTTTATTTATTTTCATATATTATGCTGTGTTTTTATTAATAAAAACATAGTAAAAATAAAAAATTTGAAAAAATTTATTAATAAACTAAAAATTTTATTTTAAAAATAAAAATTTTATTAATAAAAAATAGCATAATATATAAAAGTAAATATAATAATAAAATCAAAAATTGAATGTAAGCAAAAAAACCAAAAAATATTTCAAAGAAACAAAAAACATATACTTATTTCAAAAAAACAAAATAATTTAAAAAATATTTTTAAAAACAAAAAAAAATATTCTCAAAAACTATCTATTTCCCCGTGGTGAGAATCGAGCAACACCAATGAGGACTAGGTGGCTACAGATGGTATTCTTAATGCATTTAGCGAAATTTATCGATTTTAAAATTTTTTTATTTTCTTATTGTATTCGACATTTTAAATTTTAAAATTTTAACATTAAATTCGTAATCAGCGATCTCGAAAACCCCCGAGTAAGCATTTTTATCTGGAATTCGTCGACTTTAAAATTTTTTTGATAGCCATATTGAATCCGTCATTTTGTTTTTTCAAATTCTGATATCTAAATCAAAATCAGCGACTCTGGAAACCCCCGAGTAAACATTTTTAGCGAAAATCGTCGACTTTAAAAATTTTTGGTCGACATATTGAATCCGCCATTTTGATTTTTCAAATTCTGACGTCAAATTCATAAGCAGCGACCCCGAAAACCCCCGAGTAAGCATTTTCAGCTAATTTGGACACAATTTAAAAAATTTGGCACTTTTAAATTAATTTTTTGAATTTTTCGACGCCATTTTGAGAAAATAAAAGTCGGGAGGAGAGAAGGCCAGGGATGGGTAAATGTCGCTAACTCAAGGTTTGCTACGTATGATACCTAAAATGTGTAGTATACGTAACAAATTGTCGCAAACCATATTATAAATATAACCTCACTTTTCGGATGTCAACTCGGACTCGCCTCATCATCATAACAGATAAATTATAATAATGTCTCAGGCAACTCAGGTAAATAGATCTACTGGTAAATATAAAGAGATGAAATATTCTTTAAATAATAATTTATTGCACTTCAGTTTAATAATTTTTATTAAGTTAATACCCTACTGAAAATCCCTGTATAAGATCTTGTACAACTTCCTGTACAGGATCAGCAACTGAACTTGTACAAGTTCTGACCAGTTCCTGTGCAGGAAAATGCATACGAATTTGGAACAAGTTCATGTGTGAGATCTTGTACAAGATCTGGTGCAAGATCTTGTACAAGAAAGATACTTGTACAAGAAAATGTACATGATCTTGTACAATTTTATGTATAAGTACTTGTACATGAACACGTTCATGTTCTTGCACATGAAATAGTTGTAAAATTTTTTTTTTTAATAAAATTTGAGATTTTGATAATTTTTAACCACTAAGATTCGTAACTCATGCATGCTAAAAACTATTGCGCAGCTGTAAAGGTTAAAGTAAACTATTGCGCAGCCTTTGAAGTTTTTAATTTTTAGTAAAGAAAAACATGAATTAACATGTGCAAGAACATGGACGTGTTCATGTACAAGTACTTATACATGAAATTGTACATGAACATTTTCTTGTACAAGATCTTGCACCAGATCTTGTACAAGATCTCACACATGAACTTGTTCCAAATTCGTATGCATTTTCCTGTACAGGAACTGGTCAGAACTTGTACAAGTTCAGTTGCTGATCCTGTACAGGAAGTTGTACAAGATCTTATACAGGGATTTTCAGTAGGGTAACCTCGATTCATTTTTAAAAAGAATGTCCACAAAGCAATAATCAAACGAATCAAACAAAAATTCAAAGACTAAACACAGCGGGAACCAACTAGATTGAGGTTATATTTGCTTCTGACCATTACGAGTGCCTACGTCAGGAAATGTAACAAACGTTGTGTAGCAAACTGGACAAGTTGTATACACATGTAACATACGTAGCAAACTTAGGTAACATACATGAAGTATGTTACTTACCCATCTCTGGAGAGGGCATATTTTTTGTTTGAAGTTTAACAATCGAATGCACGATCTATATACTTGATAGCTGTCGGAAAAATTGTTTTCCTTTCTAAATATTTGTAAATTTATTGAAAAATCATTAAAAAAATCGCGTCATTTTGCAAATAAACATTATTTATCATTTTTTAAGCCTTTTTTGATAGCAGTTTCGGAAAAAGCACACTCAAATACACGTTAGATGTAAATTTCCCGAAAAATTGGGATTTTTTTCTGTAAAATATCATTCCTTGAAGTTAGACTAAAATTTCAGTGCATTTGGGGCTTATTGGGTTAATTATGTTGCAAGAGAAATAGTAATGGAATATTTAAGAATACAAATTTTTTGTCTTATTCTTTTTATAACTATTAAATTCCTTGCAAAAAATTACTATAAAGATAATTTTGTCGTTTTTTAGAAATAAATCTTAATATAAATGATAATGTAGCTAGACTCTAAAAACTTTGAATTTTTTGGCTCATCTTATTTACACAAAACATAAGTTTAAATTAGTTTAAAAAGTGTCTAAGTGTATATAAAATAAGAAACAATGTCAATTATTATAAGTAGAAACACTTTTTAAGTGCTTGAATTTAATCTCGATCGTAATCCTGTACTGCGTGCTCGGCAGATGTATTTTCTTATAAATAATCCAATGCAATTTTCACATCTAGTCAGTGAAATTTCATTGATTATATGGTGCAGGCATTGCAGATTAAAAATATATCCAACAAATCATAAGTAAAACTTTAAACGCGTTTTTTTTCAAACTACTTTTTTGAAATGACGGGAAACATAACTTACTCTCTAAATCTGAATAAGTGAAATTTCACTTAAAATGTGTCAAAAGTCTTCCACGTAGAAAAATAAGTGTATATGCACTTAAAAAAATGTGAAACTTCACTTATTTTTGAGTGAAAACCACTTATTTTAAAGTGCATATACACTTATTTTTCTACGTGGAAGACTTTTGACACATTTTAAGTGAAATTTCACTTATTCAGATTTAGAGAGTACATAACATAACTTAACTTTCACAAATCTCAACCGATTTAACTAAAAATTTAACTGTAGCTTCTAATAAACAATTTTGTGCCTATTTTTTGGAAAAAACTCTGCTTTTCCTTCAAATGTTCATCATTTTTACAAAAATCGATCAAAAAAAATCTCCTACTTCTTTCTCTAGCTTTTGAGATGTAAAAAAAGAAAAAAATTTGTTTTTTGTCCTACCTGCACGGAAAGTATTTCATTTCAGGCACTTAGTGCGGGCGCAAAATAACACATTCTCGCCTGGGGGTAGGGTATAAGCGGGCGCAAAATACTTTTCCGCCCGCTGACGCCACACAAGCGGGCGGAAAAGTATTTTGCGCCCGCATGTTAATTTCTTTTTTTCTTTTTATAAAAAGTGAAAAAAATAAAGCAGAATAATACAATAGATCATTATCTTTTATTTTATTCGTTATTAAATACATGTAGATTATAATTCACAATTTGTAGAAATTTTTAAATTTAAGAGTCAATACCATGGTGGTTAAAAACATAATCTAAAGGGTGAATCAGGAAATTAAAAAAATGAAGGTCATCCGGATGGTTAAAGATATGATTTCGAGGATAAATCTGATCAGCAAAATATCCAAAGTCGTTGGGTAGTTAAAATATGATAAATTGGATAGCAAAAAATACGAAATTAAGTGTATATTTACTGAGCAAGTTAATCCAAAATAATTAAGGTTGTTAAAAATACCATTATTTTAAGGGTAAAATATGATCAGTAAAAAACTCAAATTCTTTAGATGCAGAACTTGTATTTATAACACATGTTGATCAACATTTTTTAAGAAATCTGTAGTACAGTTATCGGACAAAGTTCGAAACTTGTGATGTTTTTTAGATAGGTGGTTTAATATACTTCAGTGAAGAAAGACTAAAAAATATTCATTTTTTACATATTGTGCAGCTGATTTTTTCGTCTTTATATATTCTTTAATCATGAAAAAATATAAAAGTTGTACTTGGGAAAAAACTGACAAAAAATGTTTTGAACGTTACTAAATGGCTTTTCTGTGAAATTATCTTGTCTCAACTGTAACAGAATTCTGAAGCTCGTTAATTTTAATTCTCATGATTATTCAACACAATAAAAGTTTTAATGAAATATAGACTATTTGGTAGAAAGTTGACAAAACATTTATTAATAAGAGATAAAAGTAAATCTATGAAAAATATAATACTGTCATAGAGTGCGATGTAACTTGAAATAAATATTAGATACTATAAACATAAATCTTTCCATTGCACATAGAACATAAAATAAATTGTTAAAAATAAATAATAAAATAAAAAGTATATAAATACTGGAAAGCAACAAAAGTATAAATAAGTAATTTCTCGTTTTTCTTATATACTTATTATAGTGTATTATTGTTTACGAACTTAAATGCTAAATACTGTTCACTCAGATTTTTTATAAAGGAAGATATACGTTTGGTCTCCCTGGTTTTTAAAATAAGGCATTTTTTGAGACATAATTTATCGCACTATTGCACTCTAATAATAATGAATTTTCAGTGTGTCATTAAATTTTAATACTAATTATATAAATAAAGTAGTTTTTTAATTTAAATTTACTACTAGTAAACAAAAATAAGTAAGTACCTTATCCTTTTTTTCAATTAATTTTGTATACGGCTATGCAAGTAATAACATATTTGAATATTTACTTGAGACTTTCAGAGAAAAGAACTAAGGCACTTTACTTTTTGTCCTTTCGACTATAAGAGCAATGCAGAACAAAATTGAAAGTAATGATAAATTTAATTGAACATGGTATCGTTTATCTTTAAATTGCAGAAATAACACAAAAAAATGAAAATTAAAAAATAATCATAAACAATATAATATCAATTTAACAAATTTTAATACTATAAATAAAAAATATGTAATTTTTTAATTTCTTTCTTTTTTGCTAACAAGCAGTGAAAGTAATTATGCAGTTTATTATTCCTCTGAATTAATATCACATATTCAGGAGGAAATATCAAATTTAAGAAAATAATAGGAACTATTAAGTGATTACTAAATTTCTATAGTCGTATTGTTCTAGATGTAATCTTGAATAATAATTATACAATATAAAATTGTCTTTTCTTTACATATAGAATATAAAAAACATTAATGAAAATAAAATAAGCAAGAAAAATTAAGAGTACTATAGAGAACAAAAATATTTAGCGTTCTACTATTTATATGCCTATTATAATTGAATGTAACCTTATATGCATATATTTTGATGACGTTAACTTTTATTGATACATAACAAAAATAATAAAAAAATGTAAAAATTGAAAAAATAAACATAAACAATTGTTTCTTTTTTGACTGATGAACTACATAACCCTTCAAATTCGATGACAAAGCAGTTGGTGAAATAGATAGATTATTTTCCATAAATTCATTTATAGAATCAAAGTATTTCCAAAATCGAGGAACTGAACCTGTTTTATTTATTGAAGACTTTTTTTTTTGTATTGCTTCATTAGACCTTTCCATTTATTAGTACATTGTGATCCGGTTACAACATACCCTCTTTCTTGCAGATTTTCAGAAATTTTTTGCCAGATCTGTTTCCGCAGTAATTTATTAAACGTTTTAGTCTGACTTTTTTCTCTATAGCTTTCAATTAATAATTTAATCGTGTCATCAGTCCAGAGAACTTCTTTTTCTGTGAACCAGAAAAATATATTTTAGAAATGTGAAGTATGCTGAATTTTACAAAACAATATTGTTACAAATTTGTTTCAAGAATTAATTTATTTTCTTCGAACACGGAGAAAATCTTAAAGCACTGAGTATTTTTTCTCACAGCCCTGGTTACTGTGTAAACCAAAAAATTAAATTCGAGAGTTCTGAAAGTTCTCCACACAGCACTGAATGCTCTGCAGAAAATGATCACAACTTTTTTTGACAGTAATCAGAGTTTTGTTTCATATTAGTTGACAACAGATTATTCAATACTACGAATGTATACTCAGTGCTTTCAGATTTTCTCCAGTAGTAATAATACCTCACGATACAATATTGCTTTAAAAAAAAGAAATAAAAGAAAAAGGTTGTTAGAAACTTTTGTTCATTTAAATTTACAGGAAGAAATTTAAATATCGATAAAATTAAACGAGGTCATGTCACCTTTCAGAATGTTTTTTAGCCTTAATAGAGTAACCTAATTTTGTCTGGTGTTGAAAAATACTTTTGTATTATTTTAACTCTTTGAGTTATGAAAATGTACAAATAGTTGCAAAGTAAGAGACTAAAAATTCAAAATTGACGTTAAATTTATCAAATTTATTTTTTTGTAATATTTTTATCTTTAGAAAAATTGAAAAAAATCCCTGTTAATTTCGTCGGTTGACGGGAAAAAGATGACAATTCAGGTAAGTTTTGAAAAACATGCCATTTCAGCAGAAATGTGAAAAACATGACATTTCAAGTGTTAAATTATTTTGTGCATTTTAGACAAAAAGAAATAGAATAAAAAAACAAAAAGTATTATAACTTATATTCTGATGTCCCTTATTAAATGTTCAAGATTAATTTTACAGAATAATTACTAACATTAATCGCAGTGATGTCACAGTACTTTTAATTTGAAATAACCAAAAAGTTTGACGCATCTGAAAAGGCATGTTTTTCAAATCTTTGCTGAAATGGCATGTTGTTCAAAACTTACCTGAATTGTCATCTTTCTCCCCTCAACCGACGATTTATCATCCCTTAAAAAATGTTTAAAATATTTGAAAAAAAGAAGAAACAAAAATCAAAGTCTATCAAGTATGGAATGCTTCCATCTTTTTATTAAAAATATTTTTAATGTTAATTTCAATTGAAATATACTATTTTACTATTAATCCTATCAAGGGTTGAATTGAAACATAGATTGCAGGATCTACAATAGCAGTGTGTTTTTAAAAATATTAAATCGTTCCCTTACTGCATGTATGAAAGTAAAGTAAACATATACCATGATTATAGTCAGATGTGCGCTGTCTCTACTGTCTTCAGAATCAGAATTTCTAATATTCTCACAGATATTGACAGGCTCATTAGTATCGTTGTCATCATAAATTGAAAATTAATTTTAAAAAACAAATTACTAAAAAAAATTTTTCTTAACGTAAAAACAAGAGAGACCGGAGTAAATCCGACATACTTATTCGATTTCGTTAATTCTTACAGTTGTAGTGTTGGTGTATATCAACTTTTAATTTTCATTAATTCTTTAATTACAACAATATTCATTACTTATTAAGTATACACAATTTATTAATTTATTATAAATCATAACTATAAGAATAGGACCGCTTTAAATATCAGAAAAATAAAAACATAAGATTTTTCATACTTTTCGGAAAAAATTATAATCATTATGGTAATTGAGATTTATAGAATAATTTTCTAGACTATAACCTTATATTAAACTGAGACTTATCCCGGTCTTCCCTGACTGTATTTTATTTTGCTATTAGTACACATAATATTGTACCTTTGGTTTGAAGATCACTTTTCTCTTCTTTTAATTCAGCATCTACAAGTAATAAATAGTAATAATATAAGGTACTGTTCATACTACTTCTTAAACAAAAAGAAAGATTTATAAAGATCACATTTGAAAAACTATGAACATATCTCTTCAACTTTTGACTGTTATGTCTCTTACAAGTAACACTACCCAAGTGCCAATCGCCGATTGACTTGAGTCTTTGCGCATTTTTTAGAGGAGCTAAAAATATTTGATACGTACATTTTTATATCGGCAATGAAGATGTTTTAAGGGTGGAAAACAGGGGTTGAAAAGTCATATTTTGAGTGGCAAAATATACATATCATGATCATTAAAGAAAGGTTAATTAAAATCATTATTTCATTATTTAAAAAATGTTTGACACTTCTTTCTTGATTTCCTAAAAGATACTGCTCGGTAGAAATTACCGTTATAAACCTTTTTGAATGGGGTGAGTGAAACCTTTAACCCTTTAAGAACCAAATATACAAAATTTTTGCATGATTTCACAACCAATTTTTCAAAGTGATTTGAATCGCTTAAAACTTGTTACTCGGGGGTTTTCGGGGTCGCTGATTACGAATTCGATGTCAGTTTTTCAAAATTCAAAATGGCGGATCCAATATGGCGGAAGACATTTTGAAAATCAACTGCAATTTGATTGAAACTTGTTACTCGGGGGTTTTCGGGGTCGCTGATTACGAATTCGATGTCAGTTTTTCAAAATTCAAAATGGCGGATCCAATATGGCGGAAGACATATTGAAAATCAACTGCAATTTGATTGGAACTTGTTACTCGGGGGTTTTCGGGGTTGCTGATTACGAATTCGATGTCAGTTTTTCAAAATTCAAAATGGCGGATCCAATATGGCGGAAGACATATTGAAAATCAACTGCAATTTGATTGAAACTTGTTACTCGGGGGTTTTCGGGGTTGCTGATTACGAATTCGATGTCAGTTTTTCAAAATTCAAAAATGGCGGATCCAATATGGCGGAAGACATTTTGAAAATCAACTGCAATTTGATTGAAACTTGTTACTCGGGGGTTTTCGGGGTCGCTGATTACGAATTCGATTAAAAATTAGAAAATTGAAAATGTCGGATTTAATATGGTGGGCGAAAAATTGGGAAAGGGGTGATTAAAATTTCGTAACGAAACTCATGTAGAATAGATAAAAAATAAATTATCTGTGAATTTTTAAGGTTCCTAATTAGGATTCTAAAACCAATTTTCAAAAAAAACTGACATCGATTTCGTAATCAGCAACCCCGAAAACCCCCGAGTAACAAGTTTCAATCAAATTGCAGTTGATTTTCAAAATGTCTTCCGCCATATTAGATCCGCCATTTTGAATTTTGAGAAACTGATATCGAATTCGTAATCAGCGACCCCGAAAACCCCCGAGTAACAAGTTTCAAGCGATTCAAATCACTTTGAAAAATTGGTTGTGAAATCATGCAAAAATTTTGTATATTTGGTTATTAAAGGGTTAAAGGTTTTACTCACCCCATTCAAAAAGGTTTATAACGGTAATTTCTACCGAGCAGTATCTTTTAGGAAATCAAGAAAGAAGTGTCAAACATTTTTTAAATAATGAAATAATGATTTTAATTAAACTTTCTTTAATGATCATGATATGTATATTTTGCCACTCAAAATATGACTTTTCAACCCCTGTTTTCAACCCTTACAACATCTTCATTGCCGATATAAAAATGTACGTATCAAATATTTTTAGCTCCTCTAAAAAATGCGCAAAGACTCAAGTCAATCGGCGATTGGCACTTGGGTAGTGTTACTTGTTAGATATAATTTAATATTTTCAATAAATTTTTACCTGTCTTTTGTTGGAAATATTAATTCTTGACACGATCATTTATTTTCAAAAGATGGTTCAGACTAAGTTGTTATATAATAATTTGTTAATGCGCTTGGAGAAAAAATATTTTAATGCGAAAATAATGTAAAAATATATTTAAAAATATTGTGGTCGACAGCAATAGAACGAAATTAGTTAGAAAGAGACTTTAAAGTATAATGTTGATGTTTCTTAATTTAATTTTTTTTATAAAACCTGTTATATATATATATAAAAAAAATTCTGAATAAAGAGAAAATGCGAGAAAAAGATAAATAAAGAAAATTGGAAAATTTTAAAATCTTAAATTAAAATCGCAAAAAGTCTGCAAATTATTTGTAAATTTTAAAAATCCTAACAATCACCTGTTAAATTTCTCTTGTTATATACATATATATGCAGGGTGATCCAAAAGTATGGAAACTTGCAAATATCTCGAAAAGTACGTTTTTTCGTAATAAATGTTCAAGACAAAAGTTGTTCCAAACAAAAAGGTCTACATCTTTGAAACAAAAAATTTGGGCCCATAACCCAATGTTGGGCACTACAATAAAAAAGGTAATTTTCTTAAATGAGACCACTAATTTTCAATATCAAATTCGTAATCCCCATGAAATTCTGCGTTCAGACATGTGGTATAAGTGCCCAAAATATTGGGCGCAATCCAAGATATTGGGTCCAAAATTTTTCTACAGATAAATTATATTTAAAAAATCGCATCTTAGAGGGTTTTTGAGATCACAAGATTAGAAATTCGAAGCTAATTTTAAATTGGGCACAGAGCACAATGTAAGATTCCGCGGCCCAATATGCGTCTCACATTAAAAAAATTAGTTGTTTAAATAAAACCCACTAATTTTTAGTAACCATTTTAAAACCGTTATGAAATTCTGGATTTAGACTTGTAGTACAAAAGCCAAAATTATTGGGCCCAATGTCTGGGATTGGGCTCAATATTTTTTGACAAATAAATAAATTTATAAAATCGCATTTTTGGAGTTTTTGGGGTCACAGGATTAGAAATTCAAATCTACATTTCAAATTGGGCACAAAGCCCAATTTAAGATTGCGCAGCCCAATGTGAGACCTTCCTTCAGTAAAAAATTAGTTTCCTTCCATTTCGTAATCGTTATGAAATTCTGGGCTTAGACTTGTGGTACAAATTCCAAAAATATTGGACCCAATACCAGACATTGGGACCAATATTTTTGGCATTTGTACTACAAGACTTAACCCAGAATTTCATAACGATTCTGAAATGGATACTAAAAATTAGGGGGTTTTATTTAAACAACTAATTTTTTAACGTCGGCCTCACATTGGGCCGCGGAATCTTACGTTGGGCTCTGTGCCCAATTTAAAATTAGCTTTGAATTTCTAATCCAGTGATCTCAAAATCCCTCCAAGATGCGATTTTTTAAAATTAATTTATCTGTAGAAAAATTCTGGGCCTACACTGAAAAAAAATAGTATTGAATCAAGAAAATTTGACTTGCTTCAAGTAAACCGTGGAATTGAATAGGGACAAGTTAATTACGGCATTGGTTCAAGTAAACGATTGTCTTGAGATAGTATATTTGGGACGAGAGCATATATTCTTAATCCAAGAAAATATGGAATTCGAGCAATATATTAATCAACTTGTAACAAATGTAAAATACATTAAAGGAAGAAAATATTTTCTTGTTCTGAGAATATATGTAGTCAAATCAATTGTTTCATTTGATTCATTCAAATCTTTGCAATATTGGATCAAGTAAGACAAGATTTAAATCAAAATATTATTTATATTGTGAGGAGACCATATGTTCTTGGTCCAAGAAAATATGGAATTCGTCTAAGAAGTTTATTGACTTCTAAGAAATGTAAAATATATTAAGTCAAGATCATATATATATATTAACTCAAGAAAATATTTTCTTGACTTGAGAAAACTTATGGAGTTGAACCAAAAAAATATTTTTCCAATACAAGTAAATATTTACTTGAATTTACCCCCCCCCCCTCCTACACTCCTTCCTTATCCCACCATGTCTAATTCTTAAGTCAAACATTTTTATTTATTATTAACATTCATATTTTTTATTATTTATTTAAATAATGTTTATTTTACATACACATTTATATTTCATTAATACGGGATTTGTATTAAGTAAAACATTAATTCAAAGCAAATGCATAAAACTATTTGATTCAAGAAATGAAAATTCTTCAGACAATATTTTATTATTTTGCTTAATAACCTAATATTCTTGATTGAATACTTTTTGGTACTTCGGGAAAATAAAATATTGGGTTGCGATAATAACATATTTACTTCTGCCAAATACTAAATTTTTAATTCAAGAACTATGCGTTAATCAAGTTAATTAATTAAATAAAAAATATTTTCAAGGAAACAAAAAAATGATTTCCTTCAAGATTATATCACTATTTCAACTGAAAAAATAAATTATTTCATTTAAGATAATATAATATTATTTCTAGAAATTGAATTAATACTTAAAGTATATTAAACACTTGGATTGATTAATGTTTAATTTAATTTAATTCTTTGTCACTCACTACAAAAAAACTTGAAACGAAATTTATCTGCATAAAACTGAAAACGATTATAAATTATTACGCCGTGAACATGCTGCAACATGAGGCACACGCAGCTGTTTGTGACTTTACGTAGCTGATGCGCGCGCAGTGAACGCTCGTAGTAAATCAGCGTGCTTAAGTTTGGAAAAAATATTTCTTTGATTCAAAGAAATTTTTCTTTCCCGTGTAGAAATCACCAACGTATGCCTAAAATGATTGTTGGCCCAACATTGGTTCTACCTTGGCAGCCCCTGTTTATATATTCTAGACTGGTCCTAACTTGGACTAAGCTAGAACATCTAGTTAAGTGTTGGAAAATTTTTTATGAAAAAAAGTGATTGAATTTAGGATGTGTAAAATATTCTCAGATAATACTTATTTAATTTATTAATAATTATTTATTAATTTGCAATAAATATTTAAAGACATTTTTCCATAGTTATATTTATTAATTTATTTAAATGTTATATATATATATATATATATATATATATAAAAATAATAAATAAACTAGCAAAATTAAACGCGCGCAAGCGCGCCAAATTGAGTGTTTAATTGTTTGTTATAAAGAAATTAAAGATTAATATTATCAATAATAATTTAATTTATTAGAATATTATTACATATTAAATGATAATAATGAAAATTATATTTGTACAGGCCTCGAATTATACGACTTTTTTCAAAAATACGACTTTTATCGACTTATTTTAATAAAATGCGACATTTTTTTTTACATTTGAAAAAAAATGTAAATAAAATACATTTTTTTAGTATAAAATGTAGATCTTCTTCAGATCTTCTTCAATTCAATTATTTAACAAATTTTGAACTAAAATGATTCTTCACTAAATTAATTATTTTTAATAATTTTAATGAAATACATCACAAATTCAATTATATCAAAATTATTTTTCAATTAAAATTTTTATGAAATTTAACAATTGTTTATAATTTAAAAAAAAAATATCACAATAAAATTGAATTAATTTTTAAAAATGTCAATTCAAAATAAACTAAAATTCAATTATTACCCGAAATTTTAATTCAAAATCAATTAAAATTCAGTAATTATCCAAAATTTTCAATTTAAAATTTAATTATTTACCAAGTTTTTAATTTAAAATGAAATAAAATTCGATTATTTTCTAAAATTTCTATTTAAAATTAATTATTTAAATTTTCAATCAAAAATGAACTTAAATTAAATTATTATCCAAATTTCAATTAAAATTCAATTATTTCCCAAAATTTTCAATTCAAAATGAACTAAAATTCAATTATTTTTCAAATTTAAAATCAAATAAAATTTCATTATTCTCAAAAATTTGAATTCAAAATTAATTGAATTTTCAATAATTTGAATTTAAAAGCATCTAAAATTTAATTATTTCTAAAATTTTCCATCGAAAATTTTTTTTTGAAATTTAATAATTTCAATTATAACTCTAAGAAAATTCAATTATTTTTAACTATTTTAATAACATTCTTTGAAATTTCAACTATCTGAAACCATTTTTTAATTAAAAATGATTTTCAAATTATTGTATTTTGTCCGCATTTTCTAATAAATTTTTAGTGAAATCATCTAAAATTTTAATTACAAAACACTTAAAGTTTCAATTAATTTCAAAAATCTCAATTTTAAATCTTTGAAAATTCAATTAAATTTAAAAACTGTTTTCCAAAAATTGTTTGATAAATTATTTTTAGTTCTGTAAAATTTAATAATTGTTTGAAAATTAACAATATCTTTTGAAATTTAATTATTTCTAAAAATTTCAACTTTAACCCTTTGAAAAGGATTATTATTAAAAAAAAATTTTTTATTTAAAAATCTGTAAAATATTTTTGTTATAATAAAAAACAAATCCACTTTTTTTTGGAATATAAATCGACTGAAACGACTTTTTGTGTCTTTAAGTTGATTCGAGGCCTGTATTTTTATAATTAATATTTAATATGTATTCGTTGGCCCCTGGTACCTTAAAAATTAATTTTTTTAAATTACTATCTTGTACTATTCAAAAAAACACGTGAAATCAGAAAAGGCCAACTTTAAGTTAGGACAGAAGGAGAGACCAAGCATTTTATTATTATATTTAACCAACATAAAATAATGTCAAACAACACATTTAAAAAAAACAAAAGACCTGTAACAAATACTAACTTCACGTGTGGACAGAATGAACGAAAGATATTCACGATTATTATATGTAATAATATAAATAATATATTTAAATAATAATAACAATAATCTAAATAATATTTTTCAAGAATACTTTGATGAATTTTTATTTGTTTAAACAATTTATTTTTCATAATTTATAACTTTTTTAAATACACAAAGACAGTAGCACAATTTTATAAATTTGTTACCTTCTCTTAGTAGTTATTAATTTAAAGGTTATAAATAAAATAAAATAGGGTCAGCCGGGGTAAATCCGAACGGGGGGTAAATCCGAACGCTAATTATTTCAGCTTAATTAAAATTTTTTAAAATAAGTTCGATATGAGAAATTTTACCTCAGATCCTCTTCAAGAGATTCTAAGTATTATCCCATTTTTCGTTTGTTAATTAGCAACAGCATAAACAAAGATAACGAGTATTGCAAAAAAGATTGAAAATCAAAGATGACACTCTTTCAGTATTTTGTCTCGTATTTGAAGAAAAAGAAGCTAAAAATTTATTTTATTATTTATAATTATTTGTTATGAATACTAGAACAGAAACTATTTTTCATTTTTGCCTTCTGTAAAATTTTATTAATAATATCAGACCGTTCGTATTTACCCAGGAAAATTGGAAAACCGGGGTAAATCCGAACGGTATTTTCAATCATTTTTTTTACATCAGAGCCACACAAAATTGTTTTTATTTCATTACACTATTATTTTAACATTATAAAAGTACATAGAAAAAAGTTTTTCTTTCTATACGTATCCTCGTTAGTAATTAATAAGCAGAAACTTAATTTCTGTTCTCTCGAAGGAGTGTTTCAATTTTTTTGCCAAATGGTTTGTTGAAAAAAGTTTTTCAGGATCTTAATAAAATTTGGTATTCTACGGTTTTTGGGGTCGCTAATTACCAATTTGAAGTCAGTTTTTCAAAATTCAAAATGGCGGACGAGAATTAAAAAATTCATTGGATTCGCTCGAAAATTGTTACTCGGGGGGTTTCAGGGTCGCTGATTATGAATTTGGAGTTAGCAAATTTGATCATTTTTAAAAATAAGTTTTAGGAAAGTCCGCCATTTTGAATTTAAAAAATTTGACTTTTATTTTTGTATTTACATTCAATCACTCCAAAATACTTTCTGTACCAAGTTTTGCAAAAATCCGTTATGATTTGATAAAGTTATTGAAGGTTTTAATTGTGTAATGCATTTTAATTTTTAACCTGTTTGATTTTTGTATTTATATATGATGCATTATTACATAATAGGTTTATTATCGTATTTTTTTTGAGTTTTTATATAAGTTTAACAATTGCAATACTTTAAATTTATTTTCCCTAAGATTTTTCTGAAATACAGTGGCGTTCGTATTTACCCCGGTATTTTAGGAAAGTTGAAAAGTATCGAGGTAAATACGAACGTTAAGTTTCCTGCGATTGTAATTTATCAAAAATTTTTGCTACCCCATAAAATTGTTCTATGGAAGTAAAGTAACAACTTCATGTACCAGAATACCGGAAGTATTTTTTTTTTAAAGGAAAAACTTATGTTATTGTTGAAACTTACTAAAAGCGTTCGGATTTACCCCGGTTGACCCTATAGAATTAAATTTGCAACAACTATTATGTTAAATTGTTTAAACAACTAATTGTTTCTATTTATTAACATTTTTCATAATGTTCCTAGAAAAATGCAGTATTTTTTCCTATTTTTGCAATTTATTAAACAAAATATAAAGTTATAATAGTTATTAATAAACTTTTTTTGTAGTACAACTAGAAAGATGCAGTTTTTTCTTAATTTTGTAATTATCAAGTAGAATAATATAAACTTGATAAATTGTAAAATTAGGAAAAAGCTGCATCTTTCTAGGTGCATTACAAAAAAGTTAATAAATAACAACAATAAATTGTTTAAACAATTGTTGAATTAATAATTTTACATCAAATCTATCTTTATATTCGATTTGATAAATTGTAAAATTAGGAAAAAACTGCATCTTTCTAGGTGCACTACAAAAAAAGTTAATATAAATAACAATAAATTGTTTAAACAATTAAACAATGCAATATAATGTTTTAAATCCATTATTTGGCAACATAAAACACTTACAGTGAAATTTCTGGATGATTTCAAGTATTTTTTGTAAAATAGAATTAAAAAAATATAGTGAAAATTTATATAGACAAATGAAATAAAAATATCTAATTAGGTTCGGTAGCCGCGGTCGTTTTTAGTTTGAAAAAGTAGTTTTATTTTGAATTTACAGATATTAGATTACAAAGAGTAAGGTATAAATCCACTTATAAGACCTTAAACATAATAATATAACAAATGATATGCCATCGTTGATGGGTCTCGTCATTACACTATAATGGATCATAAATTAAACGGGATTTCGTAAACAATATTAATATAATAAATGCGTGAACATATTTCATTATAAGTAGGAATTAGGCAAAAATTATTCGAATACAAAAACCCTAAAACAAGTATCAAATAATAATAAAGACCTAAAACTAAAGAAAAAAGGAATAATAAATAAAAGAAAAGAGACAAAAAAGAAAAAACGACAAGAATATTACATTATAATATTCGAAAAAGGATAAGTTAAATAATTGCTAATACCGATATTTAAAAGAAATTATATGTAGGAATCAAACTTATAATATGTATACAAGTTTATATTATTGCTTCATGAAAATTGCTTGATTGCATCACTTAATTCGACCGAGAAAATAAATTATTTCAATTAAGGGAATATAATATTTATTCAAGAAATTCAATGTTTTTGAAACATGATAATATAGAAATGCACTAAGAACAATGAAAATTCAATTTAATTAACGTTTATTTCAAACAATATAATTTTTTATCAGGTTTAAACAAATATTTAATTATATTAATCTTCTTATTTTCTTGGCTCAAAACTATAAGTGTTGGATTAAGTAAAAAATGTTTTAAAGGAAACAAAAAATTGATTTGATTCAATTGTATGACTTAATTCTACTGAGAAAATTAATTATTTCAATTAAGAGAATATAATATTCTTTTAAGGAATTCCATGTTTTTGAAACACGATTATATAGAAATACACTAAGTAGATAGAATATTTAGTTTAATTCGTGTTTATTTCAAGCAATATAACTTTTTATATAATTTAAACAAATATTTAGTTATATTAATATTCTGATTTTCTTGTCTCAAGACTATGAGTGTTGGATTAAGTAAAAACTGTTTTTAAAGTGAACAAAAAAGTGATTTGATTCAAGAAACTAAACGACTCCACGTACTTTACTTAACATAAGAACATAATATTCTTGTCTCAATACTTTTTGGGACTTTGTGCAAGTAAAATATTTTTTTTTGAAAGAATAACATTATTTGCTTGTATGGAACTCACATTTTCTTATGTCAAGTACATTGCCCAATGCTAATAACTACTTGGCACAAGAAAATAAATTTCTTCCATTAAGATGATATTGGCTTGATTCAAGTAAAGTATCTCAAGTAAATGCATTTACTTGATTCAATGAACTTTTTTTTCAGTGTAATATCTTGGACTGGGCCCAATATTTTGTGCACTTATACCACATGTACAACATTTGATATTGAATATTAGTGGTTTTATTTAAGAAAACTACTTTTTTTATTGTAGGGCCCAACATTGGGTCCCGGGACCAAATTTTTGGTTTCAAAGATGTAGACCTTTTTGTTTGGAACAACTTTTGTCTTCAACATATTTTACGAAAATTCGTACTTTCAAGATATTTGCAAGTTTCCATACTTTTGGATCACCATATATATATACATAAATTGAAAATATTTCGTATTTTTAAATAATTTATAACTGTTTTAACGATGATAGTAGGGTAGTACCGACAGAAGTGGGTCACACGTTGGATTTTAGGCTGTAGAATGTTAAAATAATTATAATTTGAAAAATTTTTTGCGTCTATTTGTAGAGAAAGGAATTACCTAACGTTTTGCAAGCATAAAATTAAAAATCAAAAATTTTAACATATTGCTTTACATCATTATGTAAAAAAAGAGAAATTCGCGATTTCACGATTTTGTGGACAGAAGTGGGCCACCCAATTTTTTCATCTAAAATAAGTAAAAGTATCAAGAATTATGATCCTTATGTTAAATGATTAAATTTTCCAATAAATGGCAGTTGAAAACTTGATCGGCTTATACCGGCAGTAACACAATCAGCGCGTTCCGAAATTTTCTTGATTTTTAGTTGTTTTACAGCACTAAGCAATTTATCGAAGTTGATGGACTCATAGCCAGTCCGTTTATCTTTTTTTGGTAGCATAATCACTAAAACATTGAAATTAATTTAAAAAACCACTTCCTCACAATTAGTTTATACAAAAACACTATTTGTCGAAACAGTACGTCAATGCAGTGGTTCACTTCTGTCCACAAGCATAATTTTACGCGAAATAACGTGGCAAGAATACCACGCGATAATATGCTAAAATCTTTTTACACTCTTTATGTTAGGTCTATTAATATAAAAAAGGCTACTTATCCGATTAAATTCAATGAATAACTTATGCAAATAACGATATCTTTCTCAAGGAAAAAAGAAAAAAGTATATATTTTTTAGCACTAATTGTTGGAAAACACAAATGTGCGTTTGCACAGATATGTCAATTGTGATAACAAAAATAGCTAGTGGCACACTTTTCACGGTGGCCCACTTCTGTAGATGCTACTCTACACTTGTAAAATTTGGTAGATGAAGTTTATGTGGACATAGTATCAACACTGCTACCAAAAAAATTTATTTTTTGCAACACTAACCTCTAAAGTTAAATTTTACACACCGAAAAGTGTGTGTAAAGAAGCTCTTTTTAAAACGGTGTGTAAAGTGATTAACTTTACGCACTGAAATTTACTTTACGCACCGAAATTTTTCTCACATAATATAAGGATTGTTTTAGAACATACAAAACCACAAAATTATAGAAAGATCTTTACTTTTAAATTTATACACTACTGTTTAATGATATTTTTCCTGATTTTAGATTGATTTTTTTAATTCTATACAATCGAAATTTATCTGATAGAGAGTTGGTATTCTTCATAATAGGTACTTTAGTACTTTAGAGGTGGGTGTTGCAAAAAATGTTGTATGATGCACGAGCGTAAATCTGATTATACGCACTTGTATTCATAAATAACTATTTTCTTATTGAAGAGTTTAAAGTTTCATAGATATGCCTATATCTATGAAAGTAATAAGAACAGAAAACTTGCTTTGAATGCATTTTACATTATTACAAATTTAAAAAATAATGTAAAAAAATGTCGGTGAATTTCACAACGTTTATGATCAACGATTGAAAAATAAAGATATTTTTGACACAAAAAATTATTAAAGTTTTTGTCTAAACAAATTTTTATTTTAAAAATTGTTGATCAAAAAATGTTGCAAAAATTATTTTAAAGAAAAAATATAATTTTTAGCATAACGTATGTAATAAAATTTAAATGAATTAAAAACTTTCTCAAAACTGAGAAATCAAAAATTGTAATGCACTTCTTTCAACAGTGTTGAACCTGTGAAAAAATATTTAATTCAAAAAGTCTTTTAACTGAAATATCTAAAGTCTATATGTAAAATGACAGACATAAACAATAATTTTTTTTATACCTTTGCCTTCGCCTTCTGTCACCAAGAAGGACTTATCAATAAATTTATTTATAATATTTCCTGAAACATAAAGACCCAATTATGAAAATATAATTTCTTGTTAAGAAATAATAAAAGAATTTTTAAAACTTTAAACTGCAAAAAATTTCTCTATTAATTTCTATCAATAAGTGCTTAAATCATGTGATAATAAAAAATTTATTAAATCTAAATAAATATAAATAATTATTTTTTTACACTTTAAACAATAATTCTTTGTTTTCATTTAACATATTTTCTTCTAGCTAAAAACCTGACTTTTTTTACTTTTTCAATCATTTAAACTTATACATTTAAAAATAAATAATACAAATTTTAACATAAGTAATTCCTTTTAATTCGTACTTAAAATAATAAAAATATCAGGACCTAAACATATTTTGTTGATAAAAAAAAGTATTAATAATATTTAGTAGGAATATAAGAAAAGAAAACATAATAATTTTGAAGGTTATGTTAGTATTTTTATTTATACTTACCATCTCCCAAATTTACTTGACAGTAATATTTTCCATTAGAACAAACAGGGCGACCCTTCTGGTCCGTGATAACGGCAATTACACTCATAATGTTTACATGAATTTTTTTATAAACAAAATATAAAAAGCATGCATTTATATTACGTTGCCGGTACCAATAGAAGCAGACCTCAAACTTTTAAATTTATCTCTTTCTACCCGATATTGCCATCTTTTTCTAAAAGTTAAACATTTAAGAAAATAAGTTGAACACCCCTTTTCGCTCCAAGAGCTCCCGGAGCGCAATTCCGTAAACGCCAGCTGTGTGGGTTATTTTATCGTATCAAATAAATAGTAACTTGTATCAAAAAAGTCGAACATCAAACATGAAAAATTGACACGTATATTTAGGCATGGTGAGCCTGAAATAATTTAACCCAACAGTTAAAACACTTGAAATTTTCTTTGGATTTTAAAAGTCTTATGATCGTAGATTTAAAAAATCGCTGAACCAAAATCTTCTCAAATAAAAATATGTTCTAATCTCTTAAATTATAGTTCATTTAATCAAAGTCAAAATTATAAGAGAGTTGAGTGCGTCGGTTGTGGGAATACCCTTAGAGAATCCAACAATTTACGTAGTGCTGATATTTTGGTCAAATTTCTACTGTAATTCGTTTAAACAATTTAGTAAAAAAATTCGATTTTAAAAAATCCAATACCTCCATTCCAAAGTACGTGAAAAAATTACCAACTTTTCTCTTTACAACTTTTTTATTCGTCCATACCTTTTTGCAATAAATAATTACTTTCAAATGGCGGTATTGGTTTTTAAAAAATCGATTTATTTTTATTAAATTGTTTCAACAAATTAGATAAATAAATTATTTTGCAAAAAGAAAAAATAGAGATAACTTTTTTTACGGTTATGCTATGAACCCAATAGTTATTTTTGAGGTTATAGAAATGCTATATAATCTATGAGCCTTAATGGGTTAATGTAATTAAGAAAATTAATTACAATACAAATGGAAAATACTTGGCTTCTACCTCGCGAGGTACTTAAAACCATGTAGATTTTTTAAACCCCCCTAACCCTAAGGACCCTTACGTAATTAATGAATGACCCCTTACCTGTTATAGAACCCGAGATATCATGCCGGCAATATTTCATCTTAAAAAACGACAGGCGATATTCACAACAGCCGTATGCAAGCACAGTCAAAGAACAAAAGAAACAACAAATGCACATATACAGTTTGAGATACATATAATAATATGTAAAAGATTGTTTTTAAGTTGAATAAAAGGCTTGAAAAAATTCAAGAAAAATGCCGTTGTTTTACCCTCTCTACATGAGGAAGACCATTTAACGCAAATGAGAATAGTTTAATGTTCATAATATTAGGTAAAATATTTTAATATGTAAAGAAAGATTCCTATTAAACATACTGCAATATTAAAGAATTATAATTTTAAACCCTACGATTCAATTTTTAAGGTACAATTCAAACTCTGCATACCTTTTCTAAAAATATAACTAAAAACTTGGCTATAAGGGTTTGATTATAACTTTTGTAAAATGTCATAGCATTTACTACATTTGTTTTAATATTCCTAAAAGATACTTACACAAATATAATGTATATTATAGTACTGAAACTTATTATTTCTTATTATTGCTTCATATAAAGTATGAGCTTTAATTCAAATAAACTTTAACAGTAACGACAAAAACACAATCTTAAAGGCCTGAGCACAATACTTTCAAACTGGATTAAGAATGTAAAGGGCAACGCACAACACCTGAGCCTGTAACGCTGTGCTGTTACCAACCACCAGGGTTGGGTAACTTGACGTATATTATCTTAATAAATAATTATAATAATATTTCATTTTATTTATTTAAGCACTAAAACATAGTTATTAGTTCCCAATTGAGAGAAAAAGAGAGAGAGAGAAAAGGGAAGGAAAAGCGAATTGACTAGATAAGGCTGCAGTCCCATGGTAGCGTTTTGCGTTGCGTTTTGTCACTAGACCATGAGTGTAAAAGAGATGCAGATATATGTTTGCTATGTTTACACTCAGGGTCTAGTGACAAAACGCAACACAAAACGCTGCCATGGGACTGCAGCCTAAGAATAAAAGTATATTGCGATCTGAAATACTGCGATACGCCATCTGGTGACGACCTCGTTGTGTCAGCCATTTTTCGTTTCATCTTTTTTAAAATATATGTAGAAGAAAGAGATAAAAAATCAAGATGGCTGACGCAACGAGGTCAGTTTCCCCATAATTCCCTATGATTTCAGATCCCAATATGTATAGTATATATATAAGAATATGTTTATGGATATGTTTGTGTATATGTATATATGTGAGTTAGTATGAAATTCGATAAAATGAGTATGTGTATATGTGTGTATCTGTGTGTATATATATATATATGTATATATATTAAGAGACATGAGAAAGAGAGAGAGAGATAAAAATAATGATAAGGAAATGATAAGATTTAAGAGGTACTTTGGAAGGGTTTTCTGCAGTTTCCCCTATCCTCTGAAAGGTTGTTCAGGCGAATGCGAGTACCTATTTACAAATCGGCTGCAGACGTTAAAAGGACATAAGAAATAATGTAATTAAGGTCCTTTTACAATGAATCTGAGTTCTTCCTTTTAAACATTTTTAATTTGTAAATAATTAATTATTATTTGATCAAACTTTGATAGAAGGGTTAAAATTTGTCAAAATGAAATTCTTTCTTTTTACGATCAATAAATACAAGGTCAAAAACTACTGTTAGATTTAAGGAATTACTTTGGCTAGATGAGTCATCTCAAGAACACCTGCATATTCCAAGGTCAGAGGTAGAAGGTTATGTATGACTCATGCCGTAAATGACCGTTTGTAAATGTCAAGGACACTCTTTAAAATACGCAAACAAGACCGTGACTCATAATGCGTATTTTAGTACAAAAACTGCGTTTTATGGACACCTGCAAGCACACCTGCATCTAAGATCAAAATAGAGGAGAAAAATAGGACAGATCAAAACCAAGAACTTGACTCTCATTGGTGGCATTATTTCGAGTGAATCATTTTTCTGAAACAGGATTGGCTGGGATCATAGACCCAAGATCGGGAAAAGAGTAGGAATACTCCTATAAAAGAATGAGGACCGAGAGCAGAATTCAGAGAAGAGAGTGAGAGAGAGTAGAAGACGAAGTAGAAGAAGATTCTTGATAATTCACGGTTTTCGTAGCAAATAATATTCTAAAGTTAATATTGCGTAGTGAAATGTCTTGAGAGAATCTTAGAAAGATTTAATTTAATAGAACTCAGATTCAGTTAATTACTGAATAAAACAATTAGTGATTTTATATGAAATTTAATTGTGTTTTGTTTTTATATTTAATTCCTCTCAACAAGTTAATCCTTTAGGATTTTAATGAGATTCGGACTCAATCAATAAAACTATAGTGAAGTTAAAGAATTGGTATAAACAATTAACATTCTTAATAAGTGAACTATTTAAAATGTTTATACTAATTGAGTTGTGAAAACACCTTTAAACCAACCGTTGGTTGTTCCTACACTGCTCCATCTACAAAATCATATTCCTGATCATTCAGTTTTGTGTCAGCGAGATTGTAGACGGACTATTATATAGTTTCATATTCCTGCGTGTTACAAGCCACTGAACTTTATATTATACGGAAGCCTGTACGTACGGAAGCGCCTACGAGTCACCAGCGAACTATCTTGTTCGCGTCACATTTTTAGCTGTGAAACCGAGGAACGCGTTCGATGGTTTCGCTGTTTCCTTGTTTTTGAGTGACGATAAAACACACTATACGGTTCGATAGTTCGATGGTTCTCTGGTTTTACTTAGTTCTATCGTTATCGAAGTCTAAATTTTGTATTAAAAAAATAAATTTAAATTTAAAAACCGAAATATAATAATATATTTAAATTATATATTTGAGATATATCAGATATCTTATAATGTGTGCCTAAAAAATTATTTTATTTAAAAATAATAGTACAAAATATTATTTTGAAGTAAGTTGATTTGTTTGCATTTTATATTTGTACTATACTATTAATATTTTGTACTATTATTTTTAAATAAATAATTTTTTAGGCACACATTATAAGATATCTGATATATCTCAAATATATAATTTAAATATATTATTATATTTCGGTTTTTAAATTTAAATTTATTTTTTTAATACAAAATTTAGACTTCGATAACGATAGAACTAAGTAAAACCAGAGAACCATCGAACTATCGAATCGTACAGTGTGTTTTATCGTCACTCAAAAACAAGGAAACAGCGAAACCATCGAACGCGTTCCTCGGTTTCACAGCTAAAAATGTGACGCGAACAAGATAGTTCGCTGGTGACTTGTAGGCGCTTCCGTATGTACGGCTCACGAGCGTCTCGGACGCAAGTGGCGGTGTTTCGTACCACAAGTGGCACGAAGTCCGTCCAACTTGTGGCAAGTTCGTTAGTTCGTGCCACTTGTTGGACGACTCCGTGCCACTTGTGGAAAGTGGATTTCTTGAAGGGTCATTCACAAATATGACAATTCCGTTGTATTATGTTGCCGTCTATTTCGTCAGTGCTTTTCATTTCAAGTATAATTTCATCCGGGCAAGTCCGTTTAATGTTTTTGAATAAAAATGAATTTGTTATTTTTTAATTGAAAATATATGTAAAAGATTAAATTTCAGTGTAAACAAATGATATTGACATCTTTATTAATCTTAAATATTCATAAAAATATACTTTTGATTTTAAAAAATAAAATCCTCTTCATGTATTTTAAATTAAAAAATGACAACATAACCAAAAAATCTTATTTTTATTCTAAACTAAGAAAAATTAAAAAAACTTCCGCTTAATTCTTAGTGGAATCCATAGTTTATTAATATGTATATTATTTACGTTTGGAAGGAGTATTTATGTGTGAACTATAAAAAGTTTGTTCGATGACATTTACTCATATGCTAAAGGCGCTCGTATACCTCATCGATCTCGAGTATACTTGCGTCGTGTACCGTTGGAGTAAAAGGGACAGAAATATCTTTTGTCTCTTTTACTCCATTGGTATACGACATAACTATTCTCGTGATTGGTGAGGTATACAAGTGCCTTAATATTACTAATATCTTATAAAATTCATTTCTTCTTCTTCACATGAAATTGAAATGAAAAGCACTGACGAAATAGATAGCAACAGGATCCAACGGAATTGTCATATTTGAGAATGACCCTTCAAAAAATCCACTTTCCACAAGTGGCACGGAGTCGTCCAACAAGTGGCACGAACTAACCACTTGTGGTACGAAACACCGCCACTTGCGTCCGAGACGCTCGTGAGCCGTACAGGCTTCCGTATCGAGCCCATTGTGGAACCAGCCCTAGAATGGAGACGAAAACGCAGACGTGACGCGTTGCAATGCTAAGCAAATGGGATTGGGAACGGTGGTCTAGTAACAATCTAGTAACTTTGACCCATTCTCTCCCTCCATTTTGTTTTTTCTACTCTTTCTAACCTATTAATTGAAGAGAGACTAAGAAAGAAAATGGATGGAGAGAATGGGTCCCCACCAGATGGCGTATTGCAGTTTAGCCGATCCCAATTGCGTCGCGTCTGCGATTGGCTCTATTCTAGAAGCCAAACTTTCCCAATTCGGAAACGGCCTAGAGAGCATCAATGCGGTAAGGAAGTACCCATATACGCCAACCTAAAGTACGGAAGCGCCTATACGCCACCCTAATGTTTTATTAGCAGGTTAATATATGATCGTTTTGTTAAAAACAAAATAAAAAATTATTTCTGCAAATATTATATATTTTTTCTGTCATATTATATACATATATTTGCTGATATAAATTATTTACAAAGAAAATATTTAAAAATAGAGAAATATGTTACTGATAAAAAGGTTTCAAGATAAAGTTGACTTTTAATACGTTAAATAAAATAAACAAAATTTATCAAGTTTTAAATAACAACAATATATGTATATTTAACAACATTTAAGTATAAAGAAATGAAATTATTATCTGATTTTTAACTTGTAATTTATGTAGAAACGAATTAAAATTTTAAGACTTAAACAAATTGGATAAACGTAAACATTTTTGCACTTATTATATTTAATCACTGTAAATAACATTCTATCGATAATGTTAACCAGTACCTATAAAAATCTATTTATGCTAATAAATTAATTTTTATTAAACTGTTTTGTTACATTTGATTTCATTTCATCGAGATATTTCGAGTTCAAGATATGACGTCAGAAGCCTGGTGGTACAAAAAACAGACGACATAATGTTATTCTTAAGGCGCATTCAGACCTCTCGGCTGCCTGCCTGCCTGCTGCAGTTGCCATGGTAACCACTGATGGGTTGTGACGCGTCACACGAAGTTTTGTACGTATAATACGTTTTCAACGTAATATACGTGTATAAAATGTATAAAACCATGTAGATAACCACTGACATTTTGACATCTATATATGATCCTCTGATTTTTGCCATAACGAATTTTTCTTATCATTCTATTTAAATTAAAGTCTTAAAATAAAATAGAAATGGTCAGAAAAAGTAAAAGAAAATCTTTTAAAGAGGGTTTGCCCTGGGAAAAAATGGAATTTGAGCGGATGAAAGAGCTAGGCACTGATAAAAATGTTGCTAAATGTTTAATTTGTCAAAACATTATGAAAAACACTGGCTATAAGCGTATTATTATTGTTTGTTATTGTTTATAAAGTTTTTATTTAAAAATTGTTTATTTTTGGAGATACCAAACGACTAGACTGACAATATAATACTTAGAATATAGGTTATGTTATTATGCACGTGGCCCGGTGTTCACTCTTATCTGTGAAACCAACTTAGAAATAAAACCGATATAAAAACATTTCAATAATTAAAAATTTTGTTTTATAATTGTTAAAATAATTAATAATTACCTAAATTTTGTTTATATTAACAACTTTCTCTTTCAATAGTGTAAAGTAATGAATGATGTATTTTAATGAAGAATTTAAAATTGCCGCTCTTAAATCACGTGATCAAATGTAATATACATCGTGTAGAAAACTTGGCACGTAATATACGTAGTATTATACATGTAGAAAACCACGTATTATACGTCATGTATTATACGTACCCATCACTGATGGTAACATAATGGGAGTGAGTGAAACAGACGAAAAATTTAAATTTTCTGCTTCACTCACTCTTATCATGTTACCATGGTAACTACAGCAGGCAGGCAGCCGAGAGGTCCGAATGCGCCTTTATGGGGAAAAAAATTTGTTTCCACAATCATCAATTTTATTCATATTTTAAACATGGAAAACGCTTGTTGACATATAATAAAATGAAAATGTGTGTTGATAATTAATTTTGTTATATATTTGATTCAATTGCATTGATAGATTCTCTCAGTTCGTGATAAAATATAAAGTGGGAATTACCGCAGCAGTAAAAGATTTCATGTTAGTAAACGTAAACACCCCTAAACTTAAAATTTATATTTTATCACGAATTGAGAGAATCTATAAATGCAATTGAATCAAATATACAACAAAATTAATTATCAACACACATTGTAATTTTATTATATGTCAACAAGCGTTTTCTATGTTTAAAGTATGAATAAAATTGTAAGGAAAAAAATTTAACAATTAATCCAAGTCAAGTAGTCAGTAAAATAAAAGAAATTATTTTTTACGTTTCGACAGCACTGCTGTCCTCATCAGAAACTAAAAATGTATTAATAAAATATAAAAATATAAGTCAACACAATGTAAAAACAATATAAAATTAAGAAAATGTACAGTATTTAAAATTTACCGAAAAAAAATAAACTATAAAATTGTCAGCCTGAAGTTAAGACGTCAAAAGACAAACTAAACACAAATCGACAAATTTAATTTCCCCATAAGAATAACATTGTGTCGTCTGTTTGTTGTCCCTCCAGGCCTCTGACGTCACACCTAGAATCGACTCTGACGTCACAAGTGACAGAGCCTAATAGAAGCTGCCGTATATATGTTCATAAATGTTTGCGCTGCGTGAGTAACGCTTTGATTGGCAAGCGCAGTGACGTCATCATAGCATTGATGCCAATCGCGAAAAGAAAATTTGGTTTATGATTTTAAGACACTGAATTTTTTAATTATAAATATTTTGTTGATTAATTTTTCTTTAATTCAATTAAAATTATTAAAACCGTCGAGAAACATGTGCATTAAAAATTGTAAAGTAGGAAAACTCATGCATGCATGAGATAGTGTGACCGTACCATTACAAGGCTGGCACGTTACAGTTTTCCTTCGGCCGTTTCCGAATTGGGATTTTTAGCCCACTTTTGATAAAGTGTATACTCGGGAAGTATGCAGTTTCCTTCTCGAGTAAACCCTTTATCAGAAGTGCGCGAAAAATCCCAATTCGGAAACGGCCCTCCAGCAATCTAACGTCACACCTAGAATCACTAAACTCTATATATATCTGCTGTCTGCCATTGATAATCGTGAACCGAGAGAGAGGTCTGATTCCGGTATCCCTCTCCTTCTCTTACTAAACTGCGCCGGCGTAGTACAATACGTTCCAAAAGTTTACTGTTAACTGTGTTATGTCATGTTCACGTATACTGTTAAATATTTTCTAACGGACCTATACCGACAAAGAGGGGGATACAAAAATCAGACCTCTCTCTCGGTTCGCGACTTTCAATGGCAGACAGCATTAGGCTCTGTCACTTGTGACGTCAGAGTCTAATCTAGGTGTGACATCAGAGGCCTGTGTGTTTATAATTAATTTTGTTATAAATTTGATTCAATTGCATTGATAGATTCTATATGAATTCGTGATAAAATATAAATTTTGAGGTTAGAGGTGTTTGTTTACTAACTTGAAATCTTTTACTGCTGCGGTAATTTCCACTTAAAATATATATTTTATATCTTTTTTAATAACATGCATACTGGATATTGTTTAATAATGTTGTTAAAATGTAAAATGTGATTAGTAAACAACCTCCCATAACCTCAAAATTTATATTTCATCACGAATTCAGAGAATCTATTAATGCAATTGAATCAAATATATAACAAAATTAATTATCAACACACATTTTCATTTTATTATATGTCAACAAGCGTTTTCCATGTTTAAAATATGAATAAAATTGATGATTGTGGAAACAAATTTTCTTCCCCATAAGAATAACATAACATTGTGTCGTCTGTTTGTTGTACCTCCAGGCCTCTGACGTCATATCTTAAACTCGAAATATCTCGATGAACTGTCACAGCCTAATGGAGCATTTACACCTTTGGTAACAAAAATTTTTTATTTTGATTTTCGGAAATGCAAAGATCTGATTGGTTGTCCATTATCAATCAGATTGTGAACAACCAATCAGGTTTGTGTATTTCGGAAAATTCAAAAATAACAAATTTTTTTACCAAAGGTGTAAATGCTTCGTAATTCCAGGTATCAGTGATGGGTTGTGACGCGTCACACGAAGTTTTGTACGTATAATACGTTTTCGGCGTAATGTACGTATAAAATGTATAAAACCATGTAGATAACCACTGACATTTTGACATCTATATATGATCCTCTGATTTTTGCCATAACGAATTTTTCTTATCATTCTATTTAAATTAAAGTCTTAAAATAAAATAGAAATGGTCAGAAAAAGTAAAAGAAAATCTTTTAAAGAGGGTTTGCCCTGGGAAAGTGTAATGAATGATGTATTTTAATAAAGAATTTAAAATTGCCGCTCTTAAATCACGTGATCAAATGTAATATACATCGTGTAGAAAACTTGGCACGTAATATACGTAGTATTATACACGTAGAAAACCACGTATTATACGTCATGTATTATACGTACCCATCACTGCCAGGTATATAGAGTTCAGTGCATGTTCATGTATACATACTGTTAAATATTTTCTATTGGACCTGTACCGGCAAAGAGGGGAATACAGGAATCAGACCTCTCTCTCGGCTCGCGACTTTCACGGAGCATTTACACCTTTGGTAAAAAAATTTTTTATTTTTGAATTTTCCGAAATACACAAACCTGATTGGTTGTTCACAATCTGATTGATAGTGGACAACCAATCAGATCATTGCATTTCCGAAAATCAAAATAAAAAATTTTTTTTACCAAAGGTGTAAATGCTCCATCAATGTGTGTTTTCGGGAGTTGCTGTGAGTATGTTGTGATTGGCGGATCCATCAGCATGTTTATTCTGATTGGGTAATTTTTTACTGTCAGCAACTCCCGAAAACACCCAATGGCAGACAGCATTCCAGATATATAGAGTTCAGTGCCTAGAATCGACTTTGACGTCACTAGTGACAGAGCTTAATATATCTCTGTCCTTTTCTAATGCATACATCTCCTTCGGGAACGCCTTTCGCGAAACTATTGTGCGTAGTGCCCTTAGAAAAATACAAAAATATATTTGTGTCCTTTTCTATCTCATGAACCACGTTCCTGAAGCTATATTGCGTTGCCCTTTTGATTACACAAATTGAGCACACTTAAAAACTTGTTTAAAATGTCAGAAATAGATTTACTGTTCATATATTGTTAAAACATTTTTACTAATGAATTTTCCTGAATTCGGAAAATTGAAGGTTATTTTTTGTTTAAGGCTGAAAAATTGATTGCCTAAAGTAATATATTGACTGTCTACAAGTTAATTGTTTAATAATGGATGGAAAACATCTGAATGAGGTTAGTATAAATACTTTTCTAAGAATTCTTAAAAAATATATTAAAATTTAAGATTTTATAGTAGAATATTTTATAATTTTTTGATATACACTATATTACGAATTTTTCATATATGTAACAGGGAATGTTAAAAAGGACCTACGCGTCGAAAAAATCCAATTTTAGCAGTTCTTTAAGTAGATTATAACCCCTTTTCAATGCAACAAACCGCAGCTTTCTAGCTGCAGTATTTTTTCACACTTCAAAGATAGACACACTGACAAAAACACGTACAAAAAAATCCACTTGTTAATTTCAAAGTCGTTTTACATGAAATTATATTTTCGGATCGTAGGTACCTTCTGACTTTCCCTGTCATATATTTTCCTTAGCAGATTTCTGCAAATATTTGTCTTATATGCATGTTAATAATCTTATATCGCATTTAATAATTTTCTTGTGATTTTTTGTTCCTTTCCAAATAGGAAAATTTTAATTGGAGATTTTTTTATTTTCTCTATTGTGTACTATTACTAAGTTTTTCAATTTTCTTTGTCGCAAACTTAAAAAAGAAAGCTTATAAACAATTAAAAAAGGTAATATAAAGTAACATACAAAATTGAAGTATAAAAAATAAAATTACAAAAACAAGATTATTGGCAGAGTTCGGGTTTCGGTCTACAAAAATTTTAATTGAAAAAAATGTATAATTAAAAAAACATCCTTTTGATTTTTTCTTGTGTTAAATGAGTTAAAATTTTTTATAATAATGCGAATAATTATACATTTTTAATTAATATAATTTATAATTTAAACACATTAACAAGCATGTCAAATGTTAATAAAATTTAATAATTTCGTTATAAAACTGACTAAGAATTCAAATGTCAGTTTTGTTTAGGAAGCATTCATGTTAATAGAATTTAATCATTTAGAATTTGTTAATTATGTATGTTACAATTTACGGCCGAAAACAAATCCACATTGAAATTTTTTTTAAAAGAATATAATTGAAATGAAATACAAAAACGATCTATGTATTTTTTTGCCTCTATCAGAAAAATCGAAAAAGTTTAAAATTTTAATTCTTTATTCGAAAAATTCGATTTTTGAAATATATTTTATATTTTACAAAAATTAGTCTTGATTTTTACATTCTCATCACATGGGAAGGTATTATAATTGGTCGAAAATTGACTTTTTCTATTTCCATGAAATCTTCACGTTTTGAGGTACCCTGAATCGAAAAATCATGGTCCGGCGAAAGTGTATGTCCGTAGACACAAAATATTGTTGACACAATAACTTTTGTTTTGCAAACACACAAAGTTAATATCAAAATACAGGTCAACAGGGTGGCCAGCCAACCGGGAGAAAGCCGGGACTGAAAAATTAATCCGGGAGTTTTTATGGGTTTTGTGACTCGCGCAATTATTCAAAAATTGTTCAACTTTTAACCATCTAAAATTTCGTGTTAATTATATAAAATATATGAGCAATTCCACGTCAGATTGAAGGGTCTATCCTCCGATTCCTTCTGTACTACGTCTAATCTAATTCTGTGTCAAAAAAAGAATATTAATTAAGTATTACTAAAAATCGAAAATTAATTATAAAATGTTATTTACAGAAAGACTGAAAAATACCGTGCCGAGAAGGTAGGAAACCCCCGCTAAGTAAGCGGAGCCCGATAATAAGTTTAAAAATTAAAAATAAATTTTATTTTTTAAATGAATAAATAAATTAAAAAATTTTAATTTTTTTTCTTAAACTTTAATATTTTCTGAGCAAAAAACGTTTAGGAAATTTTGTTCTAGGACTAAAAGTGAAAGATTTATGAGTAATTGAAACAAAAGTTGCACTAATTTTCTAATGCAAATATCTCGAAAAATAATAAATATTTTTTTCAAATTTTTTTTTACTCAATTAGACCCATAACCTCTACCCAAAAACGTAGTATAGAAGGAATCAGAGGATAGCCCCTCAATCTCACGTAGAATTGCTCATATACCATCAACAAAAATTAGCTATTTTTATTTCTCACAATACAAAATTTTTTAATTCCTTACCGAAAGAAAATATATAACAAAATTTCGTAAATATTTTTCAATTTAAGGAAAACGTGTCAAACTGGAAAAAATTATATAAAATATATTAAATTTCAGTAAAGATTTTGTATAATTACTATAAATTATGTTGAAGTTCGTAAATTCTAAAAATAGTGGCCACCCTGGTCAAGTTCGTTAGCCAGCCATTTTTATCAAAAAATGCAAAAACTGCAGCATTTTCAAAATTTCAAAATTTAAATTAAAAAAAAAAAATTTTTTTCACTACACAGCTTTATAGTCCAGAAGAAAGCAAACAACTTTTGTATGTAAAATTTTTTGATTAAAATAAAATTGTAAAAGTCACAGTGGCCTAAATGTCGAAAAACATCAAAAAACACAAAAAAAAAAGATTTTTTTAATTAAAAATTAAATTTTCTTAAGGGGGTGGATAAAAATCAGTCCATAAAATTGTTACATTCTCATCACAATGTACTCAGAAAATATGATACAAGTGAAAAAAAAGCAATTTGGCAAAAAACTACGGTATATACATATTATTTATATTTTTTTACACAATAATCAGACTTTCTTACTCAATTAACTCGAAATATATTCTTCTTGGCATAATGACCCCAAAACCTTTTTTCTTCAAAATTTTATCAGCTACAACTTTGCCATTGAACATTTTTCTCTATATCTTCACGTTTTTGAGATTTTAATGAAAAAGCATTTATATTTACGTTCTCATCACATGAGAAGGTATTATAATAATTGGTCGAAAATTGACTTTTTCTATTTCCTTGAAATCTTCTCGTTTGGAGGTGCCCTGAATAGAAAAATCATGGTCCGTATACTCTGTTCCAGGAGAGATCGATATTTTTCAGGACGAATTTGGGCCCTTTACGCGCAGAAAACTATAAAAGGAGGCGTATATTTTTTTCCGTTTCAGCAAATAAGCTTTCTCTTTCAATTTCTTTTAAATTTGAAGAAACATGTGTATTGACAACTAAATTTTTTTTATCCATTTTAGGGTCGTTTAGATTTTATGGCATTTTGGTGCAAAATAAAAAATATTTAAATCTAAAAAATAATTTTTTAAATATTAAATTTACCATTTGCAGATTTTGACGATTCCAACGATATAAATTTTTACGGTAGGGAGTCAAAAGTTCCAAGCCCAAAAGTTCCAAAAAGTTCTTTTTCCCAAAGTATTAAAAGTTCCAAAATTGTTCAAAAAAAAAAAAAAAATAATAATAATAGTGCAAACCGATACTCAGCTAATCTAATTGGCATCATTCAGTTGTTTTTACAGGCACATTTTAGTGTCAGATTTAAAGTAAATAACATCTCTTGGTAAAATATAGTATAGTTTAAATTAAATTAAAAATTTGAAGTAAAGAAATAGATTTATTGAAATGGCATGTATTGGAGATGCAAAAATAGAAAAACGTGTGATGCTCGAGCAATTACTGTTAGCGATGGCGACGCATGTTGCGGCAACTTAGTCTCGGGCAAAAAATTAAGAAAAACCGCACAGATCGTCAACAACATATAGAAGATAGAATTTTCAATATAGTCTCAAATTATCAACAACGCATCCAAACCGATGAAATTGTTGATTACTTAAGAGCGATTGGTCACAATTTACATTTTTAAATATTTTTACACTTTTTGGAACTTTTATTAAATTTTCTGTTGTAACTTTTCTCTTGGAACTTACTTTTTGGAACTTATGTACTTTTGGAACAAACTATTCTTGGAACTTATCTATTGGTACTTTTGGGTTGGAACTTATTTTTTGGAACTTTTGTACCCCAATCATTTTTACGTCTAAATATTCAAATTTGCTTTTGGAAAAGTTATATAATTTCATGATTTACATATGTACAAACTCTTATCTTATAGTATTTGCAAAACATTTTATACCGTTGTAATTGTTTTAACCTGTACATTCCAAATATAATATTTATATAATTATTTTTTTAAATTCCAACAATTTTTAATTTTGCAATGAAAAGCCATAAAACCATAAAAGACCCTTCCGACTGCCTTTTGGAGACCAGGCTCGCAGGTCACAAAAATTTTAAATATGTTTGCTTGATTTTAGTTATAGGAAAAGCAACACATGTTACAATCCTTTTCATATCATTGGCTATGTTTTTCAGAAAAAAAATCTAGAAAACGCCTTTTTCACTTAAAAATACACCCTTTTACAACAAGATGCGCAGAAAAATATCGATCTCTCCTGGAACAGAGTATAGACACAAAATGTTGTTGACACAATAACCCCAGAGACCCCCAGCTAAAGCTCGTGGTCTTTCAAAAGTTTTTATATGTATGTATATGTCTGTCTGTAGACACAAAATGTTGTTGATAACATTGCTTGTAATCTTCGCTAGTAGAGTTTGCATCTTCAGTTTTCTTTCCAAAGTGGTTTGGGGGCAGTAAATATTTTTGCTGCTAAGTTGAAACCCATTTTTCGCTTACCGCATTTTTCATGCTTTCTGATGACCAATCTTCTCTACTTGTCTTTCTTTTATAATTTTTTTTCCCTTCTACACTAAAAAGCTAATCAATGAAAGAAAAGTATGATTAAATAAACGATGGAACAAATTTTTTACCTGCTAGAGTAGGGTCAACCGGGGTAAATCCGAACGCTTTTAGTAAGTTTCAACAATAACATAAGTTTTTTCTTTAAAAAAAAAAATACTTCCGGTATTCTGGTGCATGAAGTTGTTACTTTACTTCCATAGAACAATTTTATGGGGTAGCAAAATTTTTTGATAAATTACAATCGCAGGAAACTTAGCGTTCGTATTTACCTCGATACTTTGCAAATTTCCTAAAATACCGGGGTAAATACGAACGCCACTGTATTTCAGAAAAATCTTAGGGAAAATAAATTTAAAGTATTGCAATTGTTAAACTTATATAAAAACTCAAAAAAAATACGATAATAAACCTATTATGTAATAATGCATCATATATAAATACAAAAATCAAACAGGTTAAAAATTAAAATGCATTACACAATTAAAACCTTCAATAACTTTATCAAATCATAACGGATTTTTGCAAAACTTGGTACAGAAAGTATTTTGGATTGATTGAATGTAAATACAAAAATAAAAGTCAAATTTTTTAAATTCAAAATGGCGGACTTTCCTAAAACTTATTTTTAAAAATGATCAAATTTGCTAACTCCAAATTCGTAATCAGCGACCCTGAAACCCCCCGAGTAACAATTTTCGAGCGAATCCAATGAATTTTTTAATTCTCGTCCGCCATTTTGAATTTTGAAAAACTGACTTCAAATTGGTAATTAGCGACCCCAAAAACCGTAGAATACCAAATTTTATTAAGATTCTGAAAAACTTTTTCAACAAACCATTTGGCAAAAAAATTGAAACACTCCTTCGAGAAAACAGAGATTAAGTTTCTGCTTATTAATTACTAACGAGGATACGTATAGAAAGAAAAACTTTTTTCTATGTACTTTTATAATGTTAAAATAATAGTGTAATGAAATAAAAACAATTTTGTGTGGCTCTGATGTAAAAAAAAATTATTGAAAATACCGTTCGGATTTACCCCGGTTTTCCAATTTTCCTGGGTAAATACAAACGGCCTGATATTATTAATAAAATTTTACAGAAGGCAAAAATCAAAAATAGTTTCTGTTCTAGTATTCATAACAAACAATTATAAATAATAAAATAAACTTTTAGCTTCTTTTTCTTCAAATACGAGACAAAATACTGAAAGAGTGTCATCTTTGATTTTCAATCTTTTTTGCAATACTCGTTATCTTTGTTTATGCTGTTGCTAATTAACAAACGAAAAATGGGATAATACTTAGAATCTCTTGAAGAGGATCTGAGGTAAAAATTCTCATATCGAACTTATTTTTAAAAATTTTAATTAAGCTGAAATAATTAGCGTTCGGATTTACCCCAGCTGACCCTATTCAGCGACACTTATAAAAAACAAAAAATATTATACAAAATGCTGTTATTTACAAAACAAACATGTTCTGAACAAAATGGAAAAATTAGAAGAAAATCGCCGAAAATAGTTTTTTTCATGAAACGAAGAAAAAACGTGGTATAATCGTTAAATGTTTTTACTAGCTGAAAACTGTCATATTGGTTCTACATTATGCGCAATATGATTATAAATTGTGACCACATGATGCAGAAAAAAAACTAACTGTAGTGCGTGAAATTTGAGTACCGTGATGAGAATGTTATCCTTAAAGTCGTAGTAACTTTAAGAAAATAGAAATTACTTCATACAAGAGAAATAATTATAATAATTTACTATTAATAAAGAAATAATTCTCTCATGAAAAGATACTTTGAAATTATTCCATAGAATTAAGTAATTTCCAATTTTTAAGATTAACTAATTCACTCTTATTTTACTTACATTTATTAAGTGATCTTGCTTTTTCTTTAAATCAAAGATAAAGATAATAGAGCTTCCATATAAACCTCTATCTGAATCACCAATCAATAAAAAATCCATTTTATCGGACGTAAGGTCCTTTTTAACTGTCCAGGTCACATATATCTAAAAAATGTAACGGAAAAGTAGAGGAACTGGATAAATGTAGGATCAGCATAACATACAGTGTGCTCTTCGCGCGCTCAAAGTTGCGAGCGCAGGGGAAGGGGCAAATTTTTTATTAATTTAAACTCAACGGTTTATAATTTTTTTAAATTATTCAACAATTTTATAAAAATAGGTTTGACTAAACGATTGTAAATTTTTTTAAGAAAGTTAGAATTTGTCAAACAGATGAGCAAAATTTAAAAAATTTAATTTAAAACAATTTGGAAAAAATGAATTTGTAAAATTAACTTATCTCCAATATTCCTTTGTTCTTTATTGAAAACCATGAGCGTTTAGCTTTCAACATTATACGTCTTATTTTGCACGGATTTGTCTATTTAATAATAACTAGCAAAAAATGGCGCGCGCTGAAACGTGCGTGAAGTTTTCTGTTGCCCTTATCTTTGGGTGGAAATAAGTAAAATGTATATGAGGTATTTCATATGAAAAAAATGTTAAGAATGTTTTTTACGCAGAAGACCTTAAACTTTTAGATAAAAAATATTTTAAAAAACTATATATCAACACGGAGAGAAATAGATGGTACGGGGTACTATCTAGATAGTAGCAGGTAGATACCATATTTGATCTTACATATGAGAGATTCTTTTTCAATCGCCCCAGCCCAAAAAGTCAATGTTCTGGGATTGGCTTCATACTTTGGTAAATTGTTGTCCTATATGATAGTAATAATTCCTAAAATATAAACTCATTAAAAAAATATTTGTAGAAAGTAGAGGGGGTTGAAGTTTTGACGTTAAGGGTAACATTGTCATTTTCAAATCCGTATAACTATGACAAAAGTTAATGGATTTTAATTTATCTATAATGAATTTTATTGCATTTTTCACGTACTTTTCAAAAATGTATACGAAATTAAAAAAAAAAAATTTTTAACCCCTTTTTTTTCAAAAACAACCCTTATTTTTCGATTTTCACCCCTTCGGGTATTTTTTTTTTTTTTTTTTATTTTCATTGGAAAGCTGAGGTTTTTTCCTATGAGCTATGTAAATATGAAAATGGGACAACAATAATTTTGTGAGTAACAGAATATTAAAGTAGGCGGTGCCGATAAGGGGTGTACCTGGAGATCATCTTTGAGGATTTAGATAGGCACCGCCTAATTTAATATTATGTTTCTCACAAAATTATTGTTGTCCCATTTTCATATTTACATAGCTCATGGGAAAAAACCTCATCTTTCCAATGAAAATAAAAAAAAAACAAAAAAAAATTCCCGAAGGGGTGAAAATCGAAAAATAAGGGTTGATTTTGAAAAAAAAGGGGTCAAAAATTTTTTTTTTTAAATTTTGTATACATTTTTGAAAAGTACGTGAAAAATGCAATAAAATTCATTATAGATAAATTAAAATTCATTAACTTTTGTCATAGTTATACAGATTTGAAAATGACAATGTTACCATTAACGGCACCCTTATCGGCACCGCCTACTTTAATATTCTGTTTCTCACAAAATTATTGTTGTCCCATTTTCATATTTACATAGCTCATCGGAAAAAACCTCAGCTTTCCAATGAAAATAAAAAAAAAAAAAAAAAAAATACCCGAAGGGGTGAAAATCGAAAAATAAGGGTTGATTTTGAAAAAAAAGGGGTTAAAAAATTTTTTTTTTTAATTTCGTATACATTTTTGAAAAGTACGTGAAAAATGCAATAAAATTCATTATAGATAAATTAAAATCCATTAACTTTTGTCATAGTTATACGGATTTGAAAATGACAATGTTACCCTTAACGTCAAAACTTCAACCCCCTCTACTTTCTACAAATACTTTTTTAATGAGTTTATATTTTAGGGATTTATTACTATCATATAGGACAACAATTTACCAAAGTATGAAGCCAATCCCAGAACATTGACTTTTTGGGCTGGGGCGATTGAAAAAGAATCTCTCATATACGGACAGCTATCTAGATTCTATCAGTTACAATCAAGATTGTACGGAGTAACATCTTGATTGTAGTGGGTAACATAACCATACTTTTTGTAACATCTTTGATAGTACCGAGTAGCATAATTATGGTACTGGATAACATCTACTTTTTACCATCTTAAGATCATAAGTTCTTACCATCTGTTTCTCTCCGTGTACAACTAAAATAGCGATCAATTTTACAAATATTAATTTGTAAAATGTTAACTTTATATACATCAATTGATTCGTTTTCATACCAGGATTACAATTTTGACAAAAATTAATTAAAATTTCTATATAAGGAAAAGTAATTTCAAAAAATACAAAAATTGATTTTTTTCAAAAATTCAAAAAAAGGATTTAATCTATAGATTTCAGTGAAATATGAACTTTATATAGGATAATCGATTCGTTTCAATGCAAGAAATGAGTTTTTTTACCAAACAAAATTAAATTTACAAAGAAAAAAATATTTTGAAAAAATTGTAAAAAATAAAATGTTTTAAATATATTCGGAAATCCTTGTGTCAGATTTTAGGTATTAATGATTACAATAAGCATACAAAATTTCAGGACAATCTGTTAAAATATTTCTTAGATAATTTGTACACAATATTTTGTAATATACACACACATACATCTGGACATTTGCTCAGGACTTTATATTTATTAATTCTAGATAAAAATGAGTCCATATAACCCAATTTAAAAAAATCGAAAATCGTCACGAATGCAAAGCTTCCTCATGAGGAAGCAATAAGCCCACAGAACCCATTTTGAAAAACTCGCAAATCGTCACGAATCAAAGCTTCCTCGTGAGGAGAGGAAGCAAAAATGACATAAATAAAAATTATGTGGTTATTTTTTGAAATCCTTGTACCTGGTTTTAAATATTCATGACTGTAATAATCCTCCAAAATTTCAGAACAATTCATCGAAGTGTATTAGAGATCATTTGTACACAAAATTTGTGACATACACACACACATACATCTGGACATTTGTTTAAAACTTCAAATATATGCATTCTAGACAAAAATAAGCCCATGTAACCCATTTTTAAAAAATCGAAAATTTTCACGAATACAAAGCTTCCTTGAGAGGAGAGGAAGCAAAAAAGAATGTTAAGTGTTACTAAGAATCGAGAAATAATTAAAAAATGTTATTTAGAAAAAGACTGAAAAATACCGTGCAAGTAGGTAGTTAATAATTTGGATTGTTAAAAATGCTATTTTCACTGGTCTTATTTGACGCAGAATTAAATGATCTTCCAAACAAAAAAAGAATTGACGGTTTATCTTCAATTCTTCAAATGTTATTAATTATTTGAATAATTGCTTCCTCACGAGGAAGCTTTGCATTCGTGACGATTTTCGATTTTTTAAAATTGGGTTATATGGACTCATTTTTATCTAGCTGAAAGTGCCGTTTTTCAATCCATTATTATTTTTTGATAATTTTGAACAGTTTTTTTTTGAAAAAATGATTATATTTCTGTTAACATTTTTTACTACTCTAGTTTTTTATTAAAGTGAAGAGACATATTTATATTTTTCTTCTTCTAAGCCAAACTCAAAAAATAACCTAAAATTATACATGCACATGACCACCACTGATATCGAGGCCACGATTGGATCACTAATCTTATCAATAAATGTTGATTAATCGAACTTACCTGTATAGATCACAACATAAAGATATAAACACATTAAATTAAAAGCATGACTGTAATGCGACTGTAAGCGCATGCGTCGCATCAGTATACTGCTTTTGCATGCACCATAGGAGAATCACGGGAGTTCCGTTTGAATCACTCAATCGAGTAGATCTATAATTGTGAATCTAATATTGAAAGAGCTATTTATGGGGTTATTTCCTCATGATTGCATAAGTTCAAATAGTGATAATTGAATTAAGTCATTGGACAGCACTATAAGTCTCAGAATACCAGAGCCGGCAAACTAAACCCACACCGATTATCAAGACTGTATACGACACTCTAGCAACAGGTATTTTCCGTCAATTATTATCCAAATTTCCACACGACTATACCTTTATTTCCTTTTATTTTTTGGGCGTGATGGAAATGATTTAATAATTTATAATTTATATTTAACATTTTTATAAAATTTAATTTTGCATAAAGTTATAAATTTGAATTGTGCTTGAAGTCTAATCACAGTGCTTGTTTACATCGATCAATCATGAATGTCAATGAAAAATAAAATAATAATACAAACACTTTTAACATTAATAAGTAATTTATAAACTCTACTATAATATATAAATAAAAATTAGCGTGGTATATAAATGTTCAAAATAAACATAATGAAATCTGACATTAATTAAACGGAATAAAACTAAATAATACTGAATTTAATAACGAAAATAAATTTTATTCATTTAATCACAAATATTCACATGAGTCCCCCAACTGATGAATTGCAAGATAGCATTGGTTCAGAGTCATTCGATTCATTCACGTCTGTAATCACATCTCCGCGTGCGGGAACAGTACTAACAACTAGTGGTAGAGGTAGAGGACGAGGCCTAAAACGCAACTTGACCTCGCTCTGTTCAACTCTCTCAAAACCAGGCCTCTCAATAACTTTGGAAAAAGAATCAAATATTTCTAATATAAAAAAACTGCAAAATAACAGTAATATACTTCCGTCTGTTGACGAAAATTATTCTCCAAGCGGTAAAAGATACGATCACGAATAATAATAATAATAGTAATATGGACAAACAAACTAATCAGCCCTTACCATCTCCTGCAATTTCCAATCATAAAGATAAAGAAACAACCACCACTAATGATGACTCAAAAAAATCTCAGGAAAATTTACCACCATACCCAATGATATGGTGAAATGAATTGATACCAAAAATTCCGAGATTTAATTGTGATTCTGTTCCTCCATTCACGGTAATAGTCGAATCACTCACCCCTGGACGACATATTGGCAAATATAATAGAATTGCGTTTGCTGACCTCCTAGATGAATTAGTTCCTGACCCAAATCGAGAAATAGATACCAATGGCCTAAATCAAATAATAATTGTATCCTCAACTTGGGATCTCGCGAATGCTCTACTAGATTCATTAACCTTGAAAGAGAGAGAATACAAATTATATATCCCAGCTTCTCTTATAAGTCGGAAAGCATTGGTATCCGATGTAGATATTGAAATTTCTCCAGAAAAAATCAGTACGAAAATTAGTGATGAAATTCGAGAGAGGGTCATATCTGTTAGACGTAGAACAAATCAGGACAATACTTTGTCAACAAAAGTTGAATTCATTTTTAGTGAGTATCTATCCCGGATTATATAAGAATAAATAAAGTCAAATTCGGGCTCATAATGTTAATTACACCACCCAAACGATGCTATAAATGCCAAATGTTTCGTCATTTTGCACCTCAGTGTATGACTAAATTACCCAGATGTGAATATTGTGCACAAAACCATTATACAAATACATGCCCAAATACAAACGCCCAAGCTGTATGTGCAAATTGTTACGAAAATCACATTGCCTCTTCAAATGAATGTGCAGTATACAAATATCAAGCTCATGTCATGAAAGTCAGACTCTTAAATAACCTGAGTTATACGGAGGCAGATGAGGCTCTCTTGGCGGGGGGGTATGCGAAACCACTTGAGATGACTGAATGGTCCCCTCCTCAGGTCCCCGCAACCTCGCCTTCTTCTTCCCCTCCCCCCATGGCTGACTGACTTGACAGATACCTCAAATACAAATACAAGTATAAACATCAACTAATAACTTTTACTTAACTTAAATGCTGATCGATAATAACTTGGCACGTGGCGCACAAAAACAACTAAATGATTTCTTTTATTTTGTGATTTCTATTTTATTTTATTTATTTTATCTTTATTTATACTTGTATATATTATGATTTTGCAATTCAGTTTAAATGTGAATAATTTAACAATAATCATAATCGAATCGCACAGCACTGAATTTTATTTTGTTTTTAATATATGTTTTAATCCTCGTAATAATATAGATGAGTAAGAAAATTAAATGGTTGGATGTGTTTTTTGTGTGTTGTACATATACGATAATTGAAAACGGAACCCAAATAAATTATCAACTTACTATATGACGACGTCAAAACGACGCAGATAATTATTTCTTTTGTCAATAATCTTGAAGATTTATTTATATCATTGCTAATTGTTTAAACATATTTATACACTTTTATTTTAATAAATGACTGATATAACTCGATGAAAACATACGTTGACTTTCCTTTTATGGAACGCCAGGAGTATACAATACAAAAGACAGGAACTGGAAATTATTATATGGGAATATAACCCGGATATCATTTGTGCAACTGAGACGTGGCTTCGCCCTCAAATTAATTTTGAAATTAGTGGTTATCTAACAGTTAGAAGAGACCGACAGGACAGACAAGGTGGCGGCATTTTGTTGTTGATTAGAAGAGAAATTCCTTTTTGCATAGTAGAGTACAATATCATCCCTGCCACTCTCGCAACTGTTGCCGTGGACTTTCTAGCTATTTCCTTACAATTTAATATAGGCAAAGTGAACCTTTTAGGCGTATATGCCCCCCCAGGGAGACATATCCACGAGGATTTCTGGAATTATATTATAGACCGACTTCCCCCTGCCTCTGCAACGATATTCGCTGGCGACTTCAATTCTCATCACACTAGTTGGGGATGTTTATCTTCCAACAATAGAGGACGCGCTTTATTATCAGCAGTGCTTAATCACAATCTTTCCTCAATAAATAGTGATGTCCCGACAAGAAAACCTGATAGGGGTAATTTGTCTAGTAATATTGACTTAATATTCTGTTCTCCATACATCTCTCAGTTTGGAGATTTTGAAGTTTTGGATGATGTTTATTCCTCAGACCATTTTCCTGTTCTCCTTAAAGTCAATATAGATCATGAATTGTCCACAAGTGGTCGTAATAAATTTATAACTAATAATGTAAACTGGACAGAGTTTTCAAAATTGGTTGAGCAGGATACCTTACTACTTGTTCATGATCTCACTGAGACAAATACTCCAGCTGTTGTTTATGATCTTTTCTTTTCTTCTTTAAAATCCAGACTTCTTCAAACTGGTGCATTTAGAGCCGGTCCCACAAAGAGAAAGCCTCGTTCGCAACCCCTATGGTGGAATGCAGAGTGCCAATCTCTCCTTCGCGATCGGCGAACCAATTATTATTGGTATCAACACAACCAAACTCACACAAATAAAATTGAATTTAAAAAACGTGATTATGAAATTAAGAAAAAATTTAGGATTCAAAGATTGGAAGGTTTTAAAACATTTTGCGAATCACTCGACCCGGCCACTGGCCTTTCTAAAATGTGGAGAACAGTGAGAGCCCTTTCTAATAAATCAAAGTCATTAGCCACCAACACATCTACTGACCTTTTTACACCGGCGAAAATCAAAATGCAGAATGAACTCGTTAGGGAGGATTTTATTCCCCGAAATATTCCGATGATAGAAACTCCCTTCCCGTTGAGATGGACTGACATAGACCCTTTCTCCCCTTGCGAATTTGAGGCTGCTGCTTGAGCGTCCAATTAATCAGGCACTGCTCCTGGACTGGACGGCCTACCCATAAAGATGATACGAAATCTTTCTGCGACTAGCCAAGAATTTATAAGAACCCTGTTCAATAGAATGTTTGCCCTTCTTCCTATCCTGCGTCATGGAGAGAAACATATGTTATTCTAATTCCCAAACCAGGAGGCAAGGGCTTTCGCTCCATTACCTTGACCTCAGTTATAGCAAAACTCTTTGAAAAATTGATAAATAGGAGAATGGAACACTTTGTTGAACATAACAGAATAGTCCCTGCAAATCAATTTGGTTTTAGAAGATAAAGGTCATCGACGGATTGTGTGGCTGCATCTGTTACCGACGTGGGTCAGGGCTTTGCCCAGGGCCTGAGTACATTGGCGGTCTCAATAGATATAAAGGGAGCCTTTAATGTGGTTCAACCAGACATCTTACATCGAAATCTTCGCCAACTTGGTTTCCATCCCCTAATTCTGAATTTTATTACATTTATCACTTCCCTTCGTTTTCTCACATTTTCGTCGGATGGAACAAGTGCGAGACAATGTGGTGTCGGAGTTCCACAGGAAGGAGTTCTGTCAGCAATCCTATTTAACATATATCTTAGAGGCATACAAAATATAATCCCCTTAAGTTTTAAATATACGATGTTCGCCGACGACCTACTGATCTATACTAGATTTAAAAATATTGAAGGTGTGGACAGGAGGGTCAATGCAGCGTTATCAACCTTGATAGAATGGCTAAACATCATAGGATTTGAAGCTTCTCCTGGTAAAACATCATTTATGATCTTTTCTAGAGCCAAAAAAAGGCATCCCCATCCCAATATCAGAATAAATGATCAACCAGTATCTCAGACTTTTACTCTGAAGTACCTGGGCATAATTCTTGATAAAAAACTGACATGGAAGCCTCATATTTTGGCCAATGCGGATAAAGTCGTGAGAGCCTTAAGTCTTCTTTAAGTGATATCTCGAGTCACCTGGGGAACAAACCCCTCAATGACCCTTACGGTCTATACTCACCTAATTAGAGCTAACTTGCTGTGGGGCGCACCCCTGTTTGTGGACGTTCCTAAAACCACCTTTAAAATTCTGTCCTATGTCCAGCATAAGGCAATACGTACAGCTCTAGGTTGTATGAGAACAACACCCGTAACGGTGCTTCTGGCCGAAGCCAATGAAATTCCGATTACTCTGCTGTGTAAACAGATCGCTAACAACTTTATGCTTTGTAACTTCCGATGGAGGGAATAACCCTCTCCTTTCCAAGCTGCAATTACTCAATGAAAAGGTTAAATCGGTTAAAATGTCATTTAAGGCGGATAAACTTTCCTTGATCAAAAGATATGATGACCTTGTTCCTTTATTCACCTTGGGCTATCAGAGCCACATACCCTCATATTTTGATTGGCCCTGGTCAGTCTTATCATATCCATATCAATGTAATCTTGAAGATGGTCATCGAGTGAGAGCATCAAGTGATCCTAATAAAACTTTAAATGAAATACTGGCAAAAAATTATAAGGAGTATACATACATATATACCGATGCATCATATAACACAAAAACCTCTAAAGCATCTGCAGCATTTTATGATCACACAAATAACTTCTCATTTGGGGCCCCCCTTCAGTTGGGTACCTCTATCCTTACTGCTGAACTTTTTGCGATATTTAGAGCTCTATTATACGCAATACAAAAACATTTAAAAAGAATCCTAATTTTAACAGACTCTATGTCAGCAGTACAAAGAATAAAGAACTGTTTCAAATTTAAATTTAACCCACAAGTAGTATACAAGATTTTTAAACTTATATATCCTGATCCTAAATTAGTCCCCACAAATGTCCCGGAATTCAAATTTATATGGATTCCTTCACATTCGGGAGTTCGAGGCAACGTTGCGGCTGATAAACTCAGCCGAATTGCCAATACGTACGAAAACCGAGTATATCATGGCCCCCCGTTTGAGGACATAATGGAATCTATTTTCCGAGCAGACGGAAGATGTTGGTCAAGGAATAAATGGCCGTTTACGAATAAAGATATGTCTAACCATCCTTACTTTCGTAATGTCTCATATAAATCAAAGAGACCCTGGTTTGAGGGACTTGCCCTTCCGAGAGGTAGGATTAACTCTATCACTAGGATGAGAGCGGAACATATTTGTACCGATGATCATTTTGCGAGAATGGGGTGGAACATCGAGCCGGGATGCCCATGTGGAGCTCCGTGGCGTGCGCTAGATCACATCATCTATGATTGCTCGATTATGGACGAGCGAAGACCTGCATTAATTGAATATCTGAACCGTAAATTACCCCAAGGTACCTTGCAAGATAGAAATTTTCCAATCAAGGATCTAGTATTTGACCCTGATCCTGAAACTGTAAATATCTTAGGTTCGTTCTTGTGCACAAAAGGCCAATTTGTATAAATATCTTAACAAGTAAAAGACATTGATGATTGATCACTTTCATTCATTCTAATCTATTAAATATCTCACATTATTTTGTTCCTGCAATTTATAATAAGAAACAGAAAATATGAGCATAAAAATGCAGTGTATGAATCATTGAATGATCTTAAAAGTAAATGAAATGTTTTTACCGCCAAAAAACGCCAAACACCAAACATGCACAAAACTTTCCTCTTTACCATCCCTATACCGTTGTATCTACAGTGCAGTCCAAACGAGAGAGGATCTCTGGATTCCGTTAAGCTCATATCCACACGCTCTACTTACGGCTGATTTCCAAACTGGACTGCATTACTTTCTGAACTATATGATCAGCTGTTGGCGAGCTCTAACTCTTCTTTCAATTGGTTGTTCTGACACTTTGTTTAATCAAGAAGTCATATAAGAAAGAAGAAGAAGATAGGAGAATCACTAAGTGCGATCTTAAATGCGCGCATTATTGTTATCTGCGTAGTTTTTGTAATAAGTATTTTTATTATAAACATTCAAAGAATATTTCCAATAATCGTAACATTTATAGATTTTTGTAAATACTTCTGACTTAAATTTTACAATTACATAATTAGACTGTCTTTTAAAATATTTTTTGTAATAATTATTTGTATCGTTAATCAACTGTAAAAAACCCTACTTTCTGATTAATAAATAATTTTTAAGACATGAGTATTTATTCCGAATGCGATTTATTGAAATCACAATTGACACACATGTAACTGACCCGTTTTTACCCTTCACACATTTTAAATGTGCCCAGTTTTTGCAAACGATGTATTAAATCCACTTTTCTCTTGATTTCGGATTGGAATAATTATAGGAACAAACGAGGCAATAGTAGATTATGGTTATGTAGCGATTGACAGCGGCACAACTAGCCCCAAGCGAAAAGCACAATTAACCTCGTTGCGTCGACGCTCACTTTTTATCATATATTAAAAAAATAGATAAATAAAATGTTAAGATCAATACACCATTGAATCCCTCGATAAATTTGGATCATTTTAAAAAAAATACTTATCGATATCTTTAAAAATGCAAAAAATAGACCAAAAAGTGTAAACATGAAAACTTGCACGTAAGTGCCGCTAATGCACCAAATTACTAACAGATCATTATTCCGTGAAGCAGACAAAATCAAAATATTTGCCAAAGATGCGCATAAGTAAAACAATACTTCTCTCACTTCCACTTTTCAAAAAAATTTTTTGTTTTTAAGATATTCTAATCGGCACAACTTACCCCCGGCACTTTCAGCTCCGGTCTCCCCTATCTAAGAAACGTTTTAACGGATTGTCCTGAAATTTTGTATGCTTATTATAATCATTAATACTTAAAATCTGACACAAGGATTTCCGAATATATTTACAACATTTTATTTTTTACAATTTTTTCAAAATATTTTTTCTTTGTAAATTTAATTTTGTTTGGTAAAAAAACTTATTTCTTGCATTGAAACGAATCGATTAACCTATATAAAGTTCATATTTTACTGAAATCTATAGATTAAATCATTTTTTTAAATTTTTGTATTTTTGAAATTACTTTTCCTTATATAGAAATTTTAATTAATTCTTGTCAAAATTGTAATCCTGGGATGAATACGAATCGATTGATGTATATAAAGTTAACATTTTACCAATATTTATAAAATTTATCACTATTTTAGTTGTACTCATTCTTTTAATCTTAAATATAAGTGTATCATGATGAGGAAGCTAAATGATCATGAAATGAACACCTTGTTTTCAGGGTTCCGTTCACACAGTGAACCGAAACGGAACCCGCATGGTTTCACTTATGTCCCCCTCTCTGAAACCTAGCTATTTCAACCGTTTGAGCTGAAACTTGGTATACATACGTATTTTCGTGAGTAGATTAAAGGAGAATTATAGGGAACCCGATTGGAATTGAATTGAATATAGTTACATTCCAAAAACCCGAAATTTCTGAAAAAAGCGTATCTCCCCGTCTAAACTTTTACAGTTTTGGAACTAAAAAGCTGAAACTTGGTACACATATTTAATTTCATGTGTAGATTTCACAAAAATTATAGCTAGCCCTTTGAAAATTGACTTAAATATTGCTTCGCTACAAAAACTCAAAATTCCTGAAAAAGCTCACAATTCCTTTTTATCTTAACTTTAACAATTTTTTAGCCAACCATCTTAAACTTTGTACATACATATGCACTGAAAAAAAAATTAATTGAATCAAGTTAATGCATTTACTTGAGGTACTTTACTTGAAACAAGACGATATTTTCTTATTGGAAGAAATTTATTTTCTTGAGTCAAGTAATTTTGAGCATTGAGCAATGTTCTTGAAGTTTATATATGTGATCTCGCGTTCATAGGTAAATTGGATTTCTACATTACTTGTCGATTGTCTATATATATATATTATATACGTATATATGAGGTTTCAGATGGCAACTTTAGTAGTCACGCTATTAAAAGCTATGTACATGTTTTTTTAGTGAAACTTCAGATTTTATTTTTTGATCGACTGACTATTAAATTTTAAAATTCTCAACAATCAATTATTGTACGTCAGTAACTTTTTTCTGATTTTAATAGTCAGACTACGAATTATTAATATCTTTTCTTTTTTTCCGAGTTTGGTAAAAAGTTTACTAAAATCTCGTGGCGAGTTTAACACAAAGTGATGCACAAAGTCTTTCCGTGTATTAATTTTAAATGTCTTTTTTTTTAAATTTGTGTTTTTAACGTACTTTTCAAAAGAAATCAAAAATTTTTTTAAACGTTATTACTATCAAGTTTTTAAGTTTTAATGATAAAAAGTCATTTTTCTCATTTGACGTACTGATCGATTTTTTTCAAAAAAACTACTTTAAATTGCAATGGTTAATTTTGAAAACGGAAAATATTTTTTTTCTTTGTTAAGTTTCAATCCTTAGCGCTCCTCAAAAATAAAAAAATATAGACGTATTCGATACATTTTTTAGTGCTCTTTGGACTGGCACTAAGTAAAAGTGCGACAAGTTTTAATTTTTAGAGAAATAGCAATCGTTAATGTTGAAAACGAAGGATATTTGCTTATTTAGCGCTTAACAAAAATAAAAAAAATCTGACAAGTGCGAGTTACACTCGCATGAAAACCGAGGGTTCCGTACCCTTAAACCTAAAATTTAAGGGAGTAAAAGTGTGAAGACAGGTGGAAAAATTGCAATTTTGCTTAATTTTTCCTGTAATGTGAGCATGAAAATAGCATGAAATAGTCACATATATCGAAAATTATCAGGTTTTCCTTAAAAACGCTATGATTATCAACTCCAATCATGCTCACTATATGTTTCTTGTAATCTACACGTAAAAATACGTAAAAATGTTTATTTAATTGTTTATTCCCGCAGTTAGGGTTGAAATTGTCAAATTATCTAAAATTATAATGTGTATATTCCACAATTTGTGAAGTCAACTATCATATAAAAAGTTCATTGAAAAAGGAAGATTATTTTATCAAGTACAAAGTGTTATAAATGTAAAAAGTGCAGAAATTTTTCTTATTTTTGAAAGTATTTATTATCAACACAATTGTTTATATCTCAACTTAACTGTTTGAAAATTCAGGTTTGGTGAACCCAACATTCTGAATTTTTAATAAACAGAATTTGAAATATTGAAATAATTGTTCAAAGACAATAAATAATACAAGTTCGTCAAAAGAAAAGATATAAAATAAAGGAAGGTAAAAAGAACGACTTCCGCATACCTCAGAGTCGTATATAACAGTTTTAAACTCCTAAGAGTTAGAAAAGTAATTTGATACTTTTCTGTATCATTTTAATTATTATTATTCAGGTGAGTTGCTCTGAATTTATAACACTATTGGAAAATTACAGAATCTCATAAAACAGACACTATCATACTTACTTCAAATACACGAATGATTTTCTTGTTGTTAAAATTTTTCTTTTATTATTGCTCTCTTTATTGTGCTTGCAATAAATGATTTTTTGTAAGACTTGAATTTCTAATTTAAGTAGCTTAACGTAGTATCTGTTTTTAATTGTAATCATTTTTATTAAAGATCAATTGGGGAACTTAATGTACACTTTTTGGGGGGTTGAATAAATAAACAGATTTCTTTTGTTGTGATAATTACGTTTCTATTTACTCAATCACCTTTTTTTGATGTCTATATTATATCTCGCTAAAATACCGTCTATCCGGGTTTATTGAATGGATAATATTCTAAGTGACAGTCCACTACCTTAATCTAACTTTGTTAGCAAAGAGCAATTTACGCTTTCCAAATAAGCGGAATTGTTAATAATAAAAATTAGTATTATTTCTAACTTTATTATTATCTCTTTAAATTATTTATTTCATTTTTGTTAATTAACTTCCGTCTTTAACATTTTCTCTGTTTAGTTTCAACCCTTGGCGCTCCTCAAAAAAAAAAAAATTTGGACGTTTTCAACACATTTTTAATGCTTTTTAGCATACATTATTATCGTATTAAAATGCATTATTTTACCTATTATTATCAAAATCACTTAGATTTGCTTTTAATATTTACTATTTATGTGTTTGATGTATAATTTTTATTACTTTATTGAATAGAATGCATAATTATGATTTTTGTTTTCGTTAAGCTTTTAACGTTACGTTCTTCAGCCTAACGAAAATCACATTTGCCTTCATTTTTTTCAAGATATTATTATTATGCTCACTGTTGCTAAGAAAATGCGCGTATCGCTTCGGTATTAACACAAAAACAGCGTACTGTCAACATACAAGTTTGACTGTACTCAGATCAGCAACATCTACTTGCTGTCAAAACTTACGCAGGGGTGCCCAAAACAGGCACTCTTTCCCTTCTTAAAAACATAAGTAAATAAAGTGTCAAGTAATAGTATATTGCTTAACATGGGGAAGACAGGCCCATTTACGGAGAGGGCGAATGTTTTTAGCACGAGTCGAGCACTGAGATGAACAAAGCCGTAGCCCCAGCGCCGAAGGCGCGAGGGTGAAGGCTGAGTGATTCGCAGTGCTCGTCAAGTGCTAAAAATTCAGTCCTCTCCGTAAATCGGTCCTTCCCCATGTCATGCAACATATTTTTTATCACGAATGCACGATTTCGACAGTTTTGTGCCCCGGCCAGCGAGTTTATACTTCAGGTTTTTGAGTCGGTGCCAATGACATCCCGATTAGTATCTCTAGCAGACATGCAGGTACTGTCTAACAGAAAACATTGACATGCGTGCGCCGGTATGGAGCATGCGCACAGCAACAACGAAAGACTGAAAAGTGTGTGTAAATGATTTGTTTCATGTGTGTGACGTCACGTTTTTACTCCCTAGAGTGTAAATTTTTAATTTAAACGCACCCGCGCACGCCGCTCGAAAAGCTGGAGTTTAAGCTCGCTCGGTGGGACGTAAAACTGACTAAATCGTGCATGTGTGATGAAAATTTTTTTTTAAAACTGTCCTATCTACTTATTTAATCTTTTTTATGTATTAGAAGTAGAGAAATAGAAATACATACATAAAAAAAGATCAAATATCTATAGGGTAAAATTCCTGTAGCGTACTAAGTGAAAAAAAAGTTAATCGGATCGGGCTGTAACTTGCACATAGTTTAGCCCTAGGGGTAAGTACTTTAACCATGATGTATTGTTAAGTAATTTTAAACAGTCGGAGAGGGAGGGGTTTGAATTTTTTTGAAAAATTTAAACAGTGAATTTTTGAAGACTTGTAACTTTTAAACAGAAAAAAAGAAAAAAAATTAGACTTTATGTTTTCGAAAGGTTTTTTACTGCTGTTTCGAATGGTGCAAAATTTTTTTTAAAAAATTCAAATTTTGAATTTTTTTTGAAAGTTAAAAATGTGTATTTTCACCACAAAAAATATTGAGATGTCCTTTTTTGTTATTTTTGAGATATTAATTAATTAATTAATTAATGTTAATAAAGAATGAAATATTTTTCAAATAAATAAAGCTATTGCAATCCTGAAGGTGCCAATTGAAAGCAGACGTAATTCCGCATCCAACGAGCCCTATATGAGCTATTTTGGATTAAAGGATTTTTTATAAACAATTGCAATGTTAGCTACTTGTTTATTAACAATCCACTAATCCAAAGTACTTCATACAGGGCTCGTTGGATGCATAATTACACCGTCCGACAAAATTTAACTTTTTTTCACACACGAAAAAATCAATGATTTTCAGAAACTAGGACCAAAAAAAGATACCCGTGTCTGGCCGTTTTGCTAGATCAGGTCATTTTTTTGCTTTTAGGGGTAAAAACAACCCTTTAATGAAAGGTGATAGGAAATCTTGTACAAATTAATAATTTTTTATCAAACCTGGTATCTCGGGGTTTTCCGGGTCGCTGATTACGAATTTGATGTCAGATTTTCAAAATTCAAAATGGCGGATCCAATATGGCGGTCGAAATTTATAAAAATTCACCAATTCATTTGAAAGTTGTTATTTAGGGGTTTTTGGGGTCGCTGATTACGAATATGATGTCAGATTTTCAAAATTCAAAATCACGGATTCAATATGGCGGTCGAAAATAAAAGTTCATCGAATTCACTTGAAACTTGTTACTTGAAGGTTTTTGGGGTTGCTGATTACAAATTTGATGTCGGGTTTTCAAAATTCAAAATGGCGAATCCAATATGGTGGTCGAATCTTTAAATCGTAAAAATAAGCGTCTAAAATTTACACAAACGTAATACAAGAGTTGTTATGAAATATTTCTATTAATTTTATTTTATTGCATTATATTTGTTTAATAAATTTTGATTATAAGCTTTTGAATTTATTGATTCTAATAGAAACTTAGTTAATAAATATACAAATTTTCAGATTAAAAATCACTTAAAATAAAAATTTTAAAATGTTGGCTTGCAAATTTTAACAAAAAATTGATCGAACATTTAAATTTTCCAAATTATTTTTCAGATTTGTGATCTTCACCTTTATTACATTTGGCGTTTTTATTATTCTTATCTGACATCATTTTCGTACTCAGAGACGCCGAAAGCCCTTAGATACCAAGTTTTATAAAAAATTAACAATTTTTATAAATTTCAACCGTCATATTGAGTCTGCCATATTGAATTTTAACAATGTACAATCAGATTCGTACTCAGCGATCCCAAAAACCCAGAGATACGAAGTTTTATAAAAAAACTAATAACATTTATAAATTTCCACCACCATATTCGATCCGCCATTTTGAATTTTGAAAACCCGACATCGAATTCGTTATCAGCGACTCCAAAAACCTTCAAGTATCAAGTTTCAAGTGAATTCGATGAACTTTTATAAATTTCGACCGCCATATTGAATCTGCCATTTGGAATTGTAAAAATCTGACTTCAGATTCGTACTCAGCGACCCCAAAAACCCCTAGATACCAAGTTAATAAAAAATTATATATTTTATAAAGAAATAAAGTTATCGTAATTCTGACGTTACTAAACGAAAGTTCACATAATTCCGCATCCAACGAGCCTTATATGAAGTAGTTTGGATTAGTGGATTGTTAATAAACAATTGACTAACATGGCAATTGTTTATAAAAAATCCTCTAATCCAAAATAGTTCACATAAGGCTCGTTATATGCGGAATTACGTCAGCTTTCAATTGATACCTACAGAATTGCAATAACTTTATTTATTTGTGAAATATTTCATTTTTTATTAACATTAATTATCTCGAAAATAACAAAAAAGGACATCTCAATATTTATTGTGGTGAAAATACAAATTTTTTACTTTAAAAAAAATCGAACAAGTGCGAGTTACACTCGCACTAATTTAAAGGTTCCGTACACCAACAATAATAAATTCTTTTTTATATAAATAAATAAAGATATATAAATAAAGAAACGCATTTAAATATCTGCTATGTATAACTTTTATTTTTGATACTTTCACTCAATGTGAAATTTGTATTACAATTTTTTGCCAAAAATATTGTTTCGTATGATCACGTGTCTCAATAAATAAGTTGGTTAAATATTTACTCACTAATTATCGCATATATGCAAGCCACAGTCGAACATACCGTCAGCTCAACCGTGATTGCCTGCTAATCATATACTCATGAAGTATATCATATTCACAAATCCCAGTCGAACTTATCGTAAGCTCAACCGTGACGCGTGAAAATACGTAAGTGTACTAAATTGCAGTTCTTCATATACAAAAATGTGGAATTTAAGGGGGGGGCACAAAGCTGGGACGGATGCAAGAGTCTTTTCATAAGGTTCCGTCGGTACACCGAAGGTGTACGGAACCCTAAAAAAGACCGAACTTAAAAAAATCAAAAAAATTTTCGATGTTCCAAAAAAGAGTCAAATTTTAAATTTTTTGAAAAAATTTTTCTTCATTTGAAAGAGCAGGAAAAAACCTTTCGAAAACATATTGTGAAGAATATGTGTCTGACTTTTATCCGTTATCTCATATACGAAGAGATGTGTGAGTAGCGATAAGGCGACGAATGGTTTAGTGTACAAATACTTGGAAAAATTGTCGAGATTTCTCGAAATTAGGCGATTATCGCCGAATTTACCTCCCAGTTGCTCCGTTGTGTCTGAGTGGGGAAAAATGCCTCGAAATAATTTTTACCTCAATTTGTCGATTACAAAACTGTCGTCTCCTGAATGTTTAACACGTTTCTCGCCATAGTTCATGTATCACGCCGTGAGCTCATGAGGTAAGGTGTATTTTTCGAATTATGCTCTATAATAATTGTGAATTAATCTTTGTGATTTGTACTGTGATAAAAATACGCCACTGGTAAATATTTATATTTTTTCATCTCTAACAAATGTGTTATATTACTAGTGTGGCGAAGGTAATGGCGGGAGCGTCTTGTCTATGAATCCATCGAACGATCTTCGATCAACGGCCTTTTTATGATCAAATCCATTGGCCTTCCCTGTCAGCACGGGTTCTCCATAATTCATGTGCACTAGTTTATCAACTTGGGAGACCTGAGAATACGAATTGGATAATCTCATTTTGATTCGTGGATTCATAACCAACGCCTCAACTTTTGTAAAGGTTTAATTCAATTTGGGAGACGACGTATATTTTTTGGTCCGTATCTTTTATATTTTTATTTATGTATACCAGACACTAGCCTCATTGTTGATTTGGGGTTTAAACTATTTCATGTTTATTAAAATTGATTTGACCATATTTTTTTTGTATTGTTATGATAATTGATTGTGTGTGAAAGATTGAGTATATGACGTCATATCAAAAATAACGATTGTTGCATTGAATTTTTTATTGCCTATTGCTATATTAATAAATTGTTATCTCTCGTTACTAAATATTCATTGTTTTAATATTTATTTAAATGTTGCTTATATCCGTAAATAATATTTAAAAGAGTAATTTTTAAATATTTAATCGTATGGTTAATATTTTATTTAAATTAAATTTAATGGTTACAATATAGAACAAGTCTTTTTTCTTTTTTCTGTTTAAAAGTTACAAGTCTTTAAAAATTCTCTGTTTAAATTTTTCAAAAAAATTCAACCCCCTCCCTCTCTGACTGTTTAAAAAAAATCTAACAATACTTCGTGGTTAATGTACTTATCCCTAGGGCTAAACTATGTGCCAGTTACAGCCCAATCCGATTAACTTGTTTTTCACTTGGTACGCTACAGGAATTTTACCCCATATATATTTGATCTTTTTTTATGTATTTCTTATAATTCTGTAATCGGTCTATGACTGCTAGATTTTTGAATAAGTAATAAATAGAAATTGAGTGAAGTTATATGAAATTATAAACAATTAATTAACATTTTTGTATTTTATTCTTTTTATTAAGGGGTTAGGACCACATCTCAGTGACTTTTCTTAAATATTTTTTTTATTACAAAATTTATTTTATTTACTTCATACTTTTTATACCTACCTAAACACTGAGAAAAAAAATTAAGTGTTTTCAACAAAATTGTTTGGTTAGGCAATTTTGGTTCTTGTAACCTTTTGGTTGACTGAAACAAATTTGTAGAGATATCTCAACCAAACATTTGGTTAGGCCAACAAAATTATTTGGTTGAACATTTTTAAATGCAACCAAAATTTGGTTCGGACAATAAAATAGTTTAGTCTAAAAAACCAAGTGATCGTTTTTTGTCCTAACCAAAATTTGGTTGCGACAACCAAATAATTTGATTCGATCTCAGCTAACAGCTTAAGAGAACAGTTAGTTTAAATCTCTCACAAGGATGGGTAGTCCAGTGATCAGAGCTCCCCATCTTCAGTTTTAAAACAGGTTCGATCACAGTCGGAGATGAGATTTTTCAAAGTCCACAAATATTTCAATTGGATAAATATAAATTCAATGTTAAATTGATAATAAATAAATAATGAAATAAATAAAAAAATTGTTGTTGACCTAACAAAAAAAATTTGGTTGAGCTAACCAAAAATTTTTGTTATGCCAACAAAAAAAACCCAACCAAATTTTTTGGTTGACTCAAACAAATAGTTTGGTTGCTTAAATACCAACCTTATTACACCTATAACATAAACGATCACTACTTACATTTCCACCACTTGATTTTCCTGAAGTTGAAGAACCTTGTTGAGAATTGACCTTATCATATTCACGTCGATGACCTTGTCGATTTTCCTCCTTCTGTGTTGATCAAAAACTGTTACCTTCGCGATGATTTCTTAAAGTATCTCGATTTATGTTTATTCGTTGTTTCTTCGTGGCTGTTTCCAGCGCCTCAAGTTCGGTGATGCTTCTCAACAATCCGTCATTGTCGAAATAACTGCGTGTCATTATTGCTGTGCTAATTTCCTTCGACCATAACCCAACAGTAATCTGAGTCTTAGTTTCGTCTAAATCCATATTTAACGCCTTACGTAGTCGAAGTTTGTCAAAAAAGTATTCTGCTGTATTTTCGCTCTGTCGTTGGTTCCGATTTTGCATCTCCTGCCATCTTTCAATAAGGGATTTCTCTAACATGAATGTCGAAGCAAACGCTTTCCGGAAGGAAGCCCAATCTGATATGGTATCTATGTTGGCTAAGTACCAGTTTTTCGCTGCCTTAGTCTAGTGTGTTCTAGCCGTCTCGAAAGCAATGGCCTGCGTCCAACGATGAAGATTCGCAGTTGACTCGAGTTGCTTGAGCCACACTTTTGCATTCGACGATTCGGACAACCCGTCAAAATCAGAAATATTGTGAGACAAGTCAGGGAGTACGTTGTAGAACTGTTGTTGTTGAGCTAAAGTTTGATTGAAAGCTGCCGTCATGGTTACGTTATGTTCCATAATCCTTGCCATCGTTGTCAATAAAGACTGCATGTCGCCGGGAGACTGTGGAAAACCTTGAGGATTACTATAACTCGATTGAGAAAAACCTTGTCCGCTTCCAGGTTGTTCTTGGCCATCAGCTGGAACAAAATGTGGATTTTCCAAAGTCGCTATTTCCATTAATGCATTGGCGGCTGCTGCCTGTTGTCGTTCATTTCGCACGATTCACTGACTTAGGTTTTTCTCGACTATCTTCGTTGCGACTTGCGCGTTATCTTATCACGCCACACGTCGCCATGAGTTCCTCGTGAGCGGCTTTGCCGAGCACACCGTGTGTTTACAGTCGCGCAATTTTGTCGATTTTCTTGTATGCTCACACCGTTTAGAGGGTTAGTTTCGGTTTCCTGAGTGTGCGTACTCAAATCCGGTTATATAGGCTAAACTATAAGTGCTCAGGTGTCTTGGCACGGTCACATTTTCGCTTATCGTTACAGCGTCAATTTTGCCGCTGGGCGCGGCCATTTTTGTTGATACCCCACTATATACTACTGCGCGCCGAGACCTGTCTTGGCACCAAAGTTTACTTGCCGGAGGTTTGTCCTCCGGCACATCGAACATGAGTAATCCAATGTCTAATTGTCCTCAATTGACACAAACGAATATGGAAATCGAGAAAGCAGCGGAAGATTTAATGTTTCTCAAAGAAATGTCTCAACAAAACGATCCGTCGATCCCTAATAAAAGACTACGAAACAGTGATACAAATGACTTTTCCGAAAAACAAATTCCCCCACCAGAACAGGTAACAAAAACAACAACAGTTCCGAACGTCAATGAAAATCCTAACCTTACTCTTAGATACGACACAGAAGTTAAAGGCCGTTGCACAGTCTTCATTCAACGCGATCCCAAATCCACTGATTTTCAAAAAGACCTTGGACCCATGTCTGTCGGGCGTGTGCTCCATGCAATGCTCCCTGGAAAAATCATTGATATAAACCAAAGCGGTCGTGGTAAAGTTAGAGTCGTGGTAAAATCGGGAGAAGTTGCGAACCAGCTTCTAAATAACTCAAAGTTAAAAGAAAAAGGTTTGATTAGTGTCATTCCTGCAAGCTTTCTCACATGCCAAGGCATCATGAACAATGTCGATCTCGACATTTCCATGGAAGAAATTACCAAACATGGTGAGGTCTTGGGCCCACATGTAAATCAAATTAAAATTTTGCAGGCGCGTCGTCTAAACCGGAGGACATACGATGAAACAACTAAGGAAGCTAAATACGTTCCATCCAAGACTGTTTTGATCACTTTTCAGGGCACAGTTCTCCCACAGAGAGTTGCTGTTTATAAAGGCTCAAACCCAATCCGTCCATACATTCCAGATCCGAGAATTTGCATGAAGTGTCTTCGATTCGGTCATATCGCAAAACACTGTCGATCCAAATTGAGATGCAAATCATGTGGAGAAAATGTTTCTCACGACCCAGCCAATCCCTGCCCAATGCAGGTCGCCAAGACTCCGAAATGTGCCAATTGTCAAGGTTCTCATGTAGCTACCTCCAAATCCTGCCCGGAATTTATTCTCCAAAAACAAATTCGAGCCTACGCTACAGAACGAAAAATTTCTTTTATTGAAGCTAAAGCTATTATCTGTCCGAAGAAAACGTTAGCAAACACAAACACTTTTCATTTTTCTAATTTTCCACAATTGGGCGAAACCCCAGCTCCCTCTTTCATTCCACAAAACACTCAACGTGGTCTTTTCTCCGAATCCATGAAACAAAATTCTCATCAACATAGAAATTCAAAAATTCCACCCAACAACCACTCATCAAACACAAACCAAGTGAGGAAAAGAGCTAGCGATTTCTTTGCAAACGAATGGAACAATGGAAGAGACAGAGACTCACTTCCCAATGGATTTGCACTCACCGAATCTCCACTCTCAATCCAAGCGCGAACATCTACCCCCACTCCCTCTCAAACAAATCCGGAATCCTTTCCTGCATTCTTCGTCTCCATGATCAATGAACAAATCAATTCTCTTTCTTCTAATATCCCACCAGATGCAATGAAACGTAACCAGAATCTCCTTAAGACAATCACAAAAATCCTTCATTCACTGTTTAACCCTGAATACCAAAATAATGACTAATTTATCTAAATTAAATTTAATGCAATGGAATTGTCGTGGCGTCTTTAACAAGACACACGAAATTCAGAAACTTTCTCAACAATTTGATATACTCTTGCTTTGCGAAACTTTTTTAAAACCCAATAAAAGAGATAATTTAAATACTTTAAAACAATTTAATGTAATTAGACATGATAGAACAGTGAATAAAGGCGGTGGTCTCGCCATCGTCATTCGTAAAAATTTAATTTTCTCTAAAATTCACACAATCTTTACCAGAGAAGACGAATTCGAGACACTAGCTGTCTCAATCGATACTTCTTTGGGCAAAATCTTAATAATTTCAGTTTACAGAGTTCCTGGAAAACAAACCCCCCCAAACTATTGGAAACTATTCTTTAATTCAGTTAAAAATACAGGCTTTGACACAATTTTTATAGGAGGAGATTTTAATTGTCACAGCACACTTTGGGGCAGCCCTTATGTGTGTTCCAATGCACGAAATCTTTTTAAAGAACTAGATGACATCGATCTTATCCTTTTAAATGATAACTCTCCCACATTTGTGAGCCGTCCACCGAACCCTGGCTCTGCCTTGGATCTTAGTTTTATATCTCCGAATTTATACACATCCTCTTCCTGGAACGTTTACCATGATTCTCTAGGCAGTGATCACTTCCCAATCTTTACTTCACTAGGTATTTCAATACCTATCTCATCATTTTCCTCACACAAATACAATTTACGATCAATGGATTGGCATCTTTTTTCTTCCGAACTTAAAACATCTATAGAATTAAATTCAGAACTTTTAAACACTAATGATCCAGTTGCAGACTATAATCAATTCGTACACATTGTAGATTCAATAATCAACCTAGTTTGTCCACAACGTAAAACAACACAAAACAATAATAACGATAACCACAGATTACCAAAAAAACCTATTGTTCCAGCACCTTGGTGGAATAACAAATGTGACGAAGTAATAAAAAACAGAAAAGTAGCATTAAGAAATTATAAAAAACAATCAAATTACGAAAATTTTATCAAATACAAGAAGACAGATGCCATAGTTAAGCGAACAACAAATGAAGCCAGACGCCAATCCTTTAGAGATTTCTGTAACTCCCTAGATAGACATACCCCTCTCAATAAAATTTGGTCTGTAGTAAGAGCATTTAAAAATCGTTTTACCCAACCACAAACAGCCTCCTGCTCAGCAGAAAAAGAAACAATAGATAATTTACATTCACTAATAAAAGATCTTTACCCTCCTACCGCATTTAATGAAAACTTCCCAAACAACTTTTATAATAACCCTTTTTTAGAAACCCCTTTCACCTTCTCTGAATTAAAATTAGCTGTTAACTCAAGTAAAACTAAATCATCTCCAGGCCTTGATAAAATAGACTTTAACACAATCCAACACTTTCCTGACGAAGTTTTACTAGTTCTTTTATCAATAATTAACAGAATCATTACCAGTCGTAAATATCCTCCATCTTGGAACAATTTTCTTATTTTCTTCATCCCTAAATCCACACCCGGAAAATTTCGACCTATTTCTTTGGCTTCTTGTCTTTTCAAAATCACCGAGAAACTCATTTACAACAGACTTCTTTGGCTAATAGAACGCGATAAAATACTGAGTCCATATCAATTTGGATTCAGAAAAGGAAGATCATGTTCGGATAACCTCGCGCTAATTTCTACAGAAATATGGTCGGGTTTGTCCCAACGAGAATTCATTGGTGCACTCTTCCTCGATATTAAAGGAGCCTTCCCTAGTGTAATACCGAACATATTAGCAGAAGATCTTAGGACAATTGGCATTCCAGAATCAATAACCCGCTTCATATACGATTCAATTAAATGTAAAAATATGTTCTTCAAAATAAACGGCGAGATTATTGGCCCAAGAAACAGCACTATAGGCTTCCCACAAGGAAGTATCCTTAGTCCACTTAATTTCGGAATATACACAAGGAACCTAAACACTATTATTCCTGCAGATTGCAAAATTTATGAATTCGCGGACGATTGGTCTGTTATTTCCCGTTCTCATGATCCAAATCAAATTATTGCCTCCCTTCAAAACTGCCTTAATATAATGTCTGAATTTTTATCTGATAGAGGTTTAGAAATCTGTCCAATTAAAACCCAATTAGTTATATTTAATAACCAAAAACTTAACATAGACGATCCCACATTTTCCTTATCCCTAAACGAATTTACTATTAAACCATCACCTTCAGCAAAATACCTCGGTGTCTTTTTCCACGAATCCGGATCCTCTGATACTCATTTTAATTATCTCTGCGACAGAGTGACAAAAATTCTAAACATCCTAAAAGTCCTTAGAGGTACATGGTGGGGAGCAGACCCTTATCTGCTGCTTCACATTTATGACTCTTTAATCAGAAGTCTAGTAGACTATGGTTCACTCGCTGCAAATTTTAAAACTCACAAGAACTTCTCAAGACTAGAAAAACTTCGTAACCGAGCTTTAAGGTTAGCTATTGGTTACAGACAAAGTACTCCGATCAATGTGATGATGGCTGAATGTTGTGAGCCCCCTTTACGATCAAGATTTAATTTCCTTTCTAAAAAATATCTTTTCAGAATCTTTTCAAATTCAAATCACCCCTTACCAGCTAAATTATCAGAATTATCTCAACTCACTATTAACTCAAATGTTAGATTTAATTATCCTCTTTTAATTGCATATGAAAAAACGAAAAATTATAGCGAACTTATTAGAAGTAAAGACATCGATCCTTACTTCGAATTCCTCTTTGAGGATCATTTATTCACTCCCAAGATCGTCCTTAATTGGGGCAAATCACTGCAAGATTCCTCTAGCGCCTCAAATTTATTTAAAGATCTTGTTAACTACAACTTTCATAATCACACTTTATTTTTCACTGATGGTTCTAAATCAGAAACGGACAGAGTAGCTGGATGCGCTTCAGTCTGCCCTTCTTTGAATTTAAGTTTCAAGTTTAAAATTCAAAATCACGCCTCAGTTTTCTCACTCGAAGCATTCGCAATTTTATTCACACTAGATCATATTATCAATTCAAACCTATCTAATACAGTAATTTTCACAGATTCTCTTAGTGTTTTAAACAACCTAGCTTCTAAAAACATTTACCGAATTAAATCATACATAATTCTCACAATAAGAAACCGACTAAATGTACTGTCAAAATTGAACCGTCCAGTAACTCTCGTCTGGATCCCTGGACATACAGGAATCGACGGAAATGAGGAAGCAGACAAAGCAGCTAAAGACGCATCTACTGAGCCCGTTACATTGAACATACCACTCTCGTTTACTGATTTCTCATGTTTAGCCCGAAAACAACTGGTTGATAGTTGTAATACATATTTTCTGGAAATAGGTCAAAATAAAGGAACGCAATACATGCAATACTTTTACAAACCTACAAAGAAACCATGGTTTGCGAACTTCGTAGCTCGTAGACTATGGATCACCACAATTTGCCGAGTTAGATCCAATCACTACAATCTAAACTTCAGTCTAGCCAGGAAGAACATTGTTCAGTCAGGAAAATGTCCACAATGCCCGAACATCGAAGAAGATTTTGATCACATTCTATGGGCATGTCCCAGATTTGATCCTTTCCGACCTTTTCGACAGACTTCTCTCTGGATCCCCTCCTCCCATAATTTAATATAAATCTTAGCTTCTCTCTATTTTCCTTTTATTATTTACTAATATATAAATTTTTTACAGCATTTCAAATATACGTTAGTAACGTAAAAATACGTAAAAACATCGAACTTTAAGCTCCATCCATTTACCTGGTCATGGCCAAATATACATGCGCAATGCAGTATGGGTGCCAACGTTAAATTTAATACTACTACTACACGTCGCCATTTTTCTTTTATACAAGAAAAAAAACTTCCACTGTCAATTTTAATATAAATAACTTATAAACACCGAGATCACTGAAATGATGCGAGAAAAAAAACGAATAATCCCACTTCTGAGTTGTTATAAATTTTTGTATAATTTATAATAGGAGTTTGGGAGAAATGATAATAGGTGAAATTGTTTACACAAAATTAAAATAGTTTATTAATAATTAGAATGGTCTTGAAAATAATTAAAATGGTTAAACAAAAATTAATGTAACACCACACAGGCCACGAGAGGGCAGCACTCTCAAAGCGCGAAATATAAATTTCGCTAACACTAGTTCCGACGATAGCGGCATATGTGTAGAATAAGCCATACAAATTTGAGCTTAATCGGTGCAATAGTTTTTTTCTGATGTCCGCCAGGTCAAGAAACGTTGTTTTAAGAAAAAAATCGAATGTACTAAAACATGTCCTTTTTCAAGAAAATACCCCCTTACGCGACAGGATACATTTTATACATGTATATATGCTTTTATATATGGGGGATTCCATATGAAGTGATCAAGGATAGGATTAGGATACCCTTTACTTTAATAATTTCTATCTCTCACACAATTGAATAAAAAAAATTTGCCAATATCAGTTTTGATAGGTTCTTTATGCCCTTTTGATTGGTAATATGCATTTTATTTTTATTTTTTACATTAATATGCAAAAATTTTTGACCAAAAAAAATGAAAGTCAAAAATAAATTTGACTTTTTTGGGGTGACAGACCCGATTTTTTTTTTTTTTTTTTTTTTAACGAAAGCTGAGGTTTTTTCCTATAAATTAGAGATTTGTAGTTACTTGAACGCTGCGAGCTACGCGCGCGATGACAATAATAGCTCGCAGCGTTCAAGTAACTACAAATATCTAATTTTCAAAGGTTAATCGTTCTAGTCCCACTTTTTCGTTTATATATCCTTATAGGAAAAAACCTCAGCTTTCGTTAAAAAAAAAAAAAAAAAAAAATCGGGTCTGTCACCCCAAAAAAGTCAAATTTATTTTTGACTTTCATTTTTTTTGGTCAAAAATTTTTGCATATTAATGTAAAAAATAAAAATAAAATGCATATTACCAATCAAAAGGGCATAAAAAACCTATCAAAACTGATATTGGCAAAATTTTTTTATTCAATTGTGTGAGAGATAGAAATTATTAAAGTAAAGGGTATTCTAAAACTTCCACCCCCTCCCCCCTAAAAAATATTGGTTAAAATAGAAAAATATTTTTACTAAAAATTACCATCTAATAATACTACAAAATGCCCTATGTTTGGGCATGATAGGAGAAAAAACTTTTTTCACCTTGATCACTTCATATGGAATCCCCCATATATATATTTATATACATGAGTAAGAATTTCTGAAACGTGCCACCTAAACCTGAAAAAATTTATTTTTTGTTGAAATGTTATTTTTCTTATAGTATTTTTTATGCACAATCACCCCCTAAAACGATTTTGCAAAAAAAAAATTTTTGTTGTTATTAACAATTTAATATTTTTGACTCTTTTTAAAAAAAAATTAATTTCAAAGAAATTTATTGATCGATTTTAGTGATATAACGGTATTCTGCTTGTCTTGAACCATAGTTTTATTAATATTTTTTTAGTGCAAAAATATTGGTTTTTATTGCAATAAAAATTGTTTATTTATAAACAAATATTAAAAAACCATGAAAACAATCGAATTTTAAAATGAAAAAAATAGCTTCATATACTTAAAACCCTTCTGAATAATATTCCGTCGAGAAAAAAAATGGCACGCATTCGACAATTGGTTTATTTAAACATTTTTGACAGCGCGCATGGCGCATGTAGTACGTAGTGAGTGACAGGCTATATATGTAACACTTCGAAAAGATATGTTATTTTGAAAAATTAAAATTTTATTGAGATCTAATTATTTGTTTCACAAGTATTAATGTTTAAAAAATAATTGTCAAAAATTTCAATAAGGCGTAACATTTACAATTTTGATTATTTTCAAAAATCCTTTGGGACTTTCATTTCTTATACCCAATACTACAATTTTACAAAATTATAGACAATCCAAAGACCCCTTGCAAATCGGGATATTTCTGACGGAGTCTTACACAATAATAATAGTATGTAAACTCAAATTTGAAACATTCTTTTTAAAACAACATTTGAAAATTATAATTTAATAATAAAATAAATTTTTCCACAGACTTTGTAGAATAGAATACCTACATTAGAGTTCTAGCGGAACGTAGCGCGGCGCCTGTCACTCACTACGTATTACATGCGCCATGCGCGCTGTCAAAAATGTTTAAATCAACCCATTGTCGAATGCGTGCCATTTTTTTCTCGACGGAATATTATTTTAAGTTTTAAGTATATGAAGCTATTTTTTTCATTTTGAAATTCGATTGTTTTCATGGTTTTTTAATATTTGTTTATAAATAAACAATTTTTTTTGCAATAAAAATCAATATTTTTGCACCAAAAAAATATCAATAAAACTATGGTTCAAGACAAGCAGAATACCGTTATATCACTAAAATCGATCAATAAATTTCTTTGAAATTAATTTTTTTTAAAAAAGGGTCAAAAATATTAAATTGTTAATAACAACAAAAAATTTTTTTTTTTGCAAAATCGTTTTAGAGAGTGATTGTGCATATAAAATACTATAAGAAAAATAACATTTCAACAAAAAATAAATTTTTTCAGGTTTAGGAGGCACGATTCAGAAATTCTAACTCACATATGAGAGATTCTTTTTCAATCGCCCCAGCCCAAAAAGTCAATGTTCTGGGATTGGCTTCATACTTTGGTAAATTGTTGTCCTATATGATAGTAATAAATCCCTAAAATATAAACTCATTAAAAAAGTATTTGTAGAAAGTAGAGGGGGTTGAAGTTTTGACGTTAAGGGTAACATTGTCATTTTCAAATCCGTATAACTATGACAAAAGTTAATGGATTTTAATTTATCTATAATGAATTTTATTGCATTTTTCACGTACTTTTCAAAAATGTATACGAAATTAAAAAAAAAAATTTTTTAACCCCTTTTTTTTTCAAAATCAACCCTTATTTTTCGATTTTCACCCCTTCGGGTATTTTTTTTTTTTTTTTTTTATTTTCATTGGAAAGCTGAGGTTTTTTCCGATGAGCTATGTAAATATGAAAATGGGACAACAATAATTTTGTGAGAAACAGAATATTAAAGTAGGCGGTGCCGATAAGGGTGCCGTTAATGGTAACATTGTCATTTTCAAATCTGTATAACTATGACAAAAGTTAATGAATTTTAATTTATCTATAATGAATTTTATTGCATTTTTCACGTACTTTTCAAAAATGTATACAAAATTTAAAAAAAAAATTTTTTGACCCCTTTTTTTTCAAAATCAACCCTTATTTTTCGATTTTCACCCCTTCGGGAATTTTTTTTTGTTTTTTTTTTATTTTCATTGGAAAGATGAGGTTTTTTCCCATGAGCTATGTAAATATGAAAATGGGACAACAATAATTTTGTGAGAAACATAATATTAAATTAGGCGGTGCCTATCTAAATCCTCAAAGATGATCTCCAGGTACACCCCTTATCGGCACCGCCTACTTTAATATTCTGTTACTCACAAAATTATTGTTGTCCCATTTTCATATTTACATAGCTCATAGGAAAAAACCTCAGCTTTCCAATGAAAATAAAAAAAAAAAAAAAAAAATACCCGAAGGGGTGAAAATCGAAAAATAAGGGTTGATTTTGAAAAAAAAGGGGTCAAAAATTTTTTTTTTTAAATTTCGTATACATTTTTGAAAAGTACGTGAAAAATGCAATAAAATTCATTATAGATAAATTAAAATCCATTAACTTTTGTCATAGTTATACGGATTTGAAAATGACAATGTTACCCTTAACGTCAAAACTTCAACCCCCTCTACTTTCTACAAATATTTTTTTAATGAGTTTATATTTTAGGGATTTATTACTATCATATAGGACAACAATTTACCAAAGTATGAAGCCAATCCCAGAACATTGACTTTTTGGGCTGGGGCGATTGAAAAAGAATCTCTCATATATGTGTACTTTGATATATATATATATATATATATATATATGTGCTATTCCAGGAGTTTTTTAGCACTTTTCGGAGTAACCTTTCCAAATTAAATGAAACATTTTTTTAATAATATTTATTAATATAAAGGTCCAAAAAAATCACTTTTTAAGTAAAAACAATTGTTTATTTGAAAAATACAACAATAAATAATGCAAAAAATTCACTTTTTTCCTGCAACTCCAAATAAATTGGTTTAAAGATCAAAATTTTCCTTATTTTTCAAGCTTTAATACCGCACAAGAAACATAGAGTCCGAGAAAACATTCAACTCACAATTTTCCTTATTGAGCAGAAGCTCATTACACTAGCGTAGTAAAAAACATGTTGTGTAAAAAGTGAGGTTTTTCATCCTTCAAAAATTTTTTTTATGATTTTTTACTGCAAAGTAGATAATTAAAAACCATTCAATGTGATAACTAGAAATTTTTACGTTTCGTTTAATGACAACATAACCTCACTTTTCGCACAACTTGCTTTCTACTACGCTAGTGTAATGAGCTTCTGCTCAATAAGGAAAACGACAACTTCCGAACGTCGCGCGCAGCTTCAGCAGACGTTTCACAGTAAATAAAATACAAAAAAGGAAACAAACATTCTTTAAAAAATTGTGAGTTGAATATTTTCTCGGACTCTATGTTTCTTGTGCGGTATTAAAGCTTGAAATATAAGGAAAATTTTGATCTTTAAACCAATTTATTTGGAGTTGCAGGAAAAAAGTGAATTTTTTGCATTATTTATTGTTGTATTTTTCAAATAAACAATTGTTTTTACTTAAAAAGTGATTTTTTTGGACCTTTATATTAATAAATATTATTAAAAAAATGTTTCATTTAATTTGGAAAGGTTACTCCGAAAAGTGCTAAAAAACTCCTGGAATGGCACATATATATATATACTAGAGGGGCTACGCCTCCCTGCGCGCATCGCGCGCCAACCCCCCTGTTTTAATCATTTTTTTTTAATTTTCCATTCATCTTATTTTTCAAAATGAACCACCTATTTCAAAGAATTATTATTACAAATTCATTGAAATCTGAATAAATATTATTAAAATTAAAATTATTAAATTTTTATTAATAAATTAATAATAATAATAATTAAAAAGTCTTGAAAAGAATATAACCTTTAAATTCAAGTCATTTTGGCGGGAACTCCACCTCCACTTGCGGCTATATTGAAAGTCTTGAAATTAACATAACCTTAAAATTTATGTCATTTTTGGCAGGAAATACAGAGAGAGATGAGGGAAGGGGGAAGGACTTACTGCTTTATTAAGGTCTTAAAACAAACATAACCTCAAAATTTAGGTCATTTTTGGCGGAGGAGGGGAAATGAGAAGAGGGAGGGGGGACTTGCGGCTATATTCAGAGCCTTGAAACGAAAATAACCTCAAAATTTAGGTCATTTCTGGCGCGGGAGGGGAGGGGACTTGCGGCTATATTCAGAGCCTTGAAACGAAGATAACCTCAAAATTTAGGTCATTTCTGGCGGGGGAGGGGAGGAGACTTGCGGCTATATTCAGAGCCTTGAAACGAACATAACCTCAAAATTTATGTCATTTCAGACGATGGAGGGGAGGGGACTTGCGGCTATATTCAGAGTCTTCAAACCAACATAACCTCAAAATTTAGGCCATTTTGGCGAAGGATGAGAAATGAGAGGTGGGAGGGGGGGACTTGCGGCTATATTCAGAGTCTAGAAACAAACATAACCTCAAAATTTAGGAGGGGCGGGACGCCCCCTCCTAGGTCAACATTTCTGAAACAGCGGCGGCTGCGGCGAAATCTTTTTATAATAGAGAAAGATATATAAAAGCATACATTGTACTCGCGAAGAGTACGCTTCATGAGCGCGTGAATTTTACATTATACCCCGTTTTTCGATATGTTACTGAAATTTCCAACCAAAATAATAGTTTCCAGAGAATTTCTACATATATCTACTACAAGAATATGCAGTTTTTAGAAAATCATTTTTCTTGAAAAAAGATGTGTTACTAACCCCTTAATTTATAAATATTCAATGTTTTCTAAATTACACAGATGTGCTGCTACCATACCAGTTGAACTATGACACGTGCTCAGCGGCAGCGAGCACTATTAAAACGGTTTGCGCCGCGGCAAAAATTATTTGATAGTTATTACCAGTAGCGGGCAATTTTTTTCTCAGGGGTTTCTTACTTAAAAATGAACGGAGAATACGATGGTATTTTATAATTTTACATATTGCGTGAAGAAGACTGTTTTTTTGAACATTTTATAAATAAATAATTTTTAAAACAATAAAAAAATTTCAAAACATAAAATATTTTTAAATTCTACATTTCAAGATGAAAAAAATGCTTCTTTGATTTTTTAAATCGGTTTAAAAGAACCAGAGAAAATAGTATATTGTGAATCTAGGGAGGAAAATGGTTGATTTCCGCAAGTGTAGTTTGCAGTTCGAGACGTAGCGAGTGCTACGAAGACGAGAACTGCAAATACACGAGACGGAAATCATTTTCCTCCCAAGTTGCACATACTATTTTTTCTAACACACATACCGAAACTACATAGATTAAAAATAAAGAATGTTAATTTTTCTAAAAACCGTATTTTATTATTAAATTTTAGCGAAAAATATAACTTTTATAGTAAGTCGACTACATTGAGATTAAATTATGTTATTACTGATCAACAGAATTGACAGAATGACAACAAACGTACAGAGACGCCAAGCGGAGAAAGTGTACACTATTGTTTACGTGATTATCGATTTTAAATTTGATTCGACATATCGAAATATCAATTAAACTTAAACTCGATATTTCGAATCGATGGTTTGATAGTAAATTCAATAATATACTGTTCTTGTTCTTTTTAATGTTCTATAAACAACAAAAATAAAAATTGACGTTACGGGGAGGGAAAGTTACATTCCCTCCCTGCCAGTGACGTCACAGGGAGGGAAAGTTACATTCCCTCCCTGCTAGTGACGTCACAGGGAGGGAAAGTACTTTTCCTCCCTGTCAGTGACGTCAGCGGGAGGGAAAGTAACTTTCCCTCCAGCTCGCCGGGAAAGACATACTTTTCTCCCCCTTTACAGGTAAGAAATGGTGTACTTTCGGTGCGGGTGTTAGAAAAAAATATTTTCATTTAACACTTTTAAAAAATTTATGACATTATTTTTATCATATAAGAATATGAAAAAAAATTGTTTCATTGAAAAAATTTTTTCTAACACACGTATACCGAAAGTACAAACGTGGTAGTGTGGATACTATTGATGATGGTATGGTTGTTACTGGTAGCAGTATATTACTACTGGTGGTGTACCAGACGTTTGAGATTCACTATTGCTCATACTTTGATTAATATTTAATACCTAATAATAACATCACCGGGAGGGAAAGTTACTTTTCCTCCCGCTCAGTGACGTCACCGGGAGGGAATGTAACTTTCCCTCCCGCTAGTCGGAAAAGACATACTTTTCTCCCGCTACACAGGTAAGAAATGGTGTACTTTCGGTGCGTGTGTTAGAAAAAAATAGTATGTGCTACTCGGGAGGAAAATGATTTCCACTCGTGTTTTACAGTTCTCGTCTTCGGCTCGTGCGCTCGCTACGCCTCGAACTACAAACTACACTCGTGGAAATCAACAATTTTCCTCCCTAGATGCACAATATACTTTTTTTTTTATTTTACCCAACAAAAAGTTTAGTTAAGGTAGTCAAACATTTTTGTTGACCTAACAAAAAAATTTGGTTGAGCTAACCAAAAATTTTTATTATGCCAACAAAAAACACTCAACCAAAGTTTTTGGTTGACTCAAACAAATAGTTTGGTTGCTGAAATTGAAATTGGTTGCCCAACCAAATTTTGGTTGCTCTGATTAAACATTTTTCTCAGTGTGATACTCCCCGATTGCAATAAAACTATGTAAATTTGATAAATGCACAAAAAAAATAGAAACGTATTTTTTATATCGGCAAACGTCTAATTCTAGCTGGGAAATCACCTCTTTTTGGGTGAGGGGGGTGACATACATATGAATTAAAAAGTAAATAATCAAACTTGTTTGAAATTTGTTGCTCGGTGGTTTTTAGAGTTTCTGAATCTAAATTTCAGATCATATTTAAAAATTTTTAAATGTCGTTTGCAATATAGCGATAGCAAATTTAAAATTTAATCAAATACGCTTGATATTTGTTTAAAAACGCCTTCACTGTCAGTGACACATACACTGTGTCGTCAAAAAGTATGGGCCCAAACTGTGAGCGACACATAGTCACTTTTTATTCATTCGAAATATCTTAGTTTAAGATGTTAATACCAAATTAATCTTAAAATTAATCTTTGCCATAGTGTTTCACATATTTTTAATAAAAAAAATTTTGAGGTTAACTATTTATTAAAAAATATTAATAATTGAGGAAACTGTAGACCTTGCACTAAAACACCTTTTTTTAATAGCTGGTTGCGGTGACTGCGAAAAGTCAGAGTTTAACAAAAATTAAAAAACAATGGCAATTTCATTAGTATATTATATTACCTTGTGCGTGAACGAAGGATTTTGAAAAAAAAACTTTTTTCCTAGAAATGTCGATAATTTTTCCTCAAAAATCATGATTTTCGGGTTTTAAAATTTTGTTTTTTGACCAAAAAAAATATTAATTTTGATTCAAATTGAAATTCTCTTCATCCATGCACTACTTATTGCATGTATAAAGAACCCCTGAAAATTTCAGCCCGATCGGTTTAGCGATTTTAAAAATCTCACATTCACCGTAAGCGTAGTTCTCAAAAATCACGATTCCGAGATAATAGCCTTTAAAATTTCAAGCGTATATACTCTTCTATGAGAAGTAGCGGATTAAAACAGTCATAACCTTCCCAGCAAACACTGTTATATATCTGTTCTAGAACTGTTACAAATTTCTTGAGAACATGTTCTGTAACTGGTTAAGAACGTGTGAGTCACTGGTTACGCAAAACGTCGTACTCAGCAGGTATGTTCAGATATGTAACAAATCTAGAACGCGGTTACAAAGTCATTTGTAACAGTTCTAGAACTGTGTTGTAACAACTATGAAAAGAGGAATGTAACCAGTAAGGAACAGAGTTCTGTATTTGTTACGTAACTAAATTACGTAACAGGGATAAAAAAATATTATATATGTGTTACGTAAACGTATCACAGTGTAGGAACAAAAATCTATATTTGTGACATAACATTGTTTCAGTATGAATATGTATCATAGTTCTTTAAATGAGAAGAACAGTAACACAGAAAATTGAAAGGTATTAAAATAACCTGCCACGCTTCTTATTTTAATCCATTTTTACTTATTTTAATACCAAAATGGATTAAAATAAGAAACATTTGATTAAAATAAGAAGTGTTGCAGCTTATTTTAATACCTTTTAGTTTTCTGTGAATGTAACAACGATCTAGTGTTGTTATACATGTTGTCCCGAAATTTCCAAGACATTTGGGTATTTTGTAACGATCTTATTTTTGAGAAAAAGAAACTTAAATGAAAGATTGTTCAGAATAACAAAATTAAATTGCATATTTTAACATATTTTGCTATTCTGAACAAATTTTTAAATTTTTTATCAAAAAGGCTATTATTACGCGATATCCAGACATCCCTAAAATTTTAGGACACCCTGTACTATTGTGGTGCATAATAAAGTTGTTATTAGGTTATATAATTTATATTTAACACATTCTTATGTCATTAAAAAATTAAATGTAAATGTTTATATCGAGTTAATTTGATTTGACATACTGCTTTTTTCTTACAAATGTATGCACAAATGCTTTATGCTTGTTAATATAATAGAATTTTATTACTATTGTTACTCACAAAGTTAATATTCAAATAACTATATATCAAATACACAAAACATGTCTTATTATGAAATTAATAATTTTTTTTATTACAAATTTACATCAGGGCGAAATATATATGTGACACGGACAGTTAAAAGGGACTTACGATCCGAAAAAAAGATTTCGAGAAAAACGACTTTGAAGTTTAGCAAGTTGGTTTTGATGCTTGTGAACGTTTTAATGAATTAAAACTTGTTACTCGGAGGTTTTGGGGGTCGCTGATGACGATTATGATGTTATTTTTTGAAAATTCAAAATGGCGGATTCAATATGGCGGATGACTTTTTTAAAAATTGATCAGATTCGCTTGAAATTCGTCACTCGGGGATTTTCGGGGTCGCTGATTACGAATATGGTGTTAGTTTTTAAAAATTTAAAATGGCGGATCCAATATGGGGGAAGACTTTTTTAAAAATTGATCTGATTCGCTTGAAATTCGTTACTCGGGGGTTTTTGGGGTCAGTGATTACGAATATGATGTTAGTTTTTAAAAATTCAAAATGGCGGATCCAATATGGCGGATTACTTTTTTAAAAATTGATCGGATTTGCTTGAAAATCGTTACTCAGGGGTTTTTGGGGTCGCTGATTACAAATATGATGTTAGTTTTTAAAAATTTTAAATGGCGGATCCAATATGGAGGACAACATTTAAAATTTGTTCGAATTTGTGTAAAACTCAAAAATTTCGTTGGATCTGCCATTTTGAATTTTTAAAAACTAACATCGGATTCGTAATCAGCGACCCCAAAAACCCCCGAGTAACGAATTTCAAGCGAATCAGATCAATTTTTAAAAACGTCATCCGCCATATTGGATCCGCCATTTTGAACTTTTAAAAACTAACATCGTATTCGTAATCAGCGAGCCCAAAAACCCCCGAGTAACGAATTTCAAGCGAATCCGATCAATTTTTAAAAAAGCCATCCGCCATACTGAATCCGCCATTTTGAATTTTCAAAAACTAACAGCGGATTCGTAATCAGCGACCCCGAAAACCCCTGAGTAACGAGTTTCAAGCGAATTTGACTAATTTTAGAAAAGTTTGTCAAATTTGATTTTGTTGTACTTTTTTTTTGTCAAGGTACCTAACTTTGAAGTGAAATTGTTAAAAAACTAATGCAGCTAGAAAGCTGCGGTTTAATGCGTTGGAAAGAGCGGCTTATTTACTATAAGAATCAATAAAAAAATGAAAATCGATTTTTTCGGACCGTAGGTCTCTTTTAACTGTCTGTGTCACATATATTTACAAGTATAAAATATGCATCACACATTCAACATCAAATTAATTATTTACGTGCAGAAGTGGAATAACAATGAAGCTATTATTTTGATTAATTTTGAGTCACTTTCTTTTAATGGCATTAACATGAATTATTTGGTTCGGAGAAAGTGTTTCAGAATTTTCAATGTAAATTAATAGAAAAAGAAAAAACCTAAGATAAGCAACTACTATCTTGGATATAAAACCACATATACGGCACTGTCAAATTTAAACTGTTCAAATTTAACTTTATATTTAAGACAAAGGACAGCTACATAACATTGTTCCGACACAGTTCTAGAACTACGTTGGAACATCACTTGCAGATTATTTGTGACTAACGTGTTACAGAAATGTTACGTAACATTGTTACAGAATTGTTCCGAATTGTAGTAACAAATGTCTTCCAGAACTTAACAGCAACAGAATTTCAGAACAGCTACATAACATTGTTCTGGCACAGTTCTAGAACTACGTTAGAACGTCAGTTACAGGTCACTTGTGACTATTGTGTTATAGAACTGTGACGTAACATAGTTACAGAATTGTTCCATTTTGTAATAACAAATGTTTTCTAGAACTTAACTGCAACAAAATTTCAGAACAGATACATAACATTCTTCTAGCACAGTTCTAGAACTACCTTGGAACGTCAGTTACAGATCATTTGTGACTTTCGTGTTATAGACATGTTACATAACATTGTTATAGAACTGTGACGTTATCATAATATAGAACAGTTCTGTCACTCTTTTGTAACAACTGTTCTGTAAAACTGTGACATCACTGTTATAGAACATTTATAGAACGTGTTTGCTGGGTTGGTTCTAATGCTTTGATTTTGATGAAATTTTGGGAAAATAGTCTCGAGAATATGTAATTTTGATATACGCAATGAAAAAAATCGGTTTTTTGACCCATGAAAAGGTATATAATCCCTTAATGTATTTTATATTTTAGTAACTTAAAATTCTAACGTATCTTAGAGTTTTCAAGCATCTATTTTCCAAACATCTTATGACTCCACAAATATCTTAATTTAAGTTACGTAAACAAACTTGCAAAAGTAACTTACATTTTAAGATGGAAGAAATATTTTAATTCTTGTTAAAACGCAAAAAGCATCTTAAATATTAAATAGCTATTTTACAAAGTATCTTTTTTAAGATGGAACATACCATTTTTCCATATTACATCTTATTGTAAGATACCAAGTAAGTCACCTATTTTTGCAGTGTTGTGTCCCCAAATAGCACTTAATATTTGTACAATATTGCCGTGCAATGTTGCCAATATTGCTGGAATCTTTAAATGTCCTGTTTGCTACAATATATCATTGTAATGTTGCTGCAATATTTCTTTGTAATATTTAAGGAACATTGCATAATATTGCAGTAACATTCCTGCAATGTTAAAATAATATTTTATGCACGCAGAGAAATGATATATTTGAACCAAAGAAAATATATTTGAGTTACATAAACGTATATTTGTCTCAGAGCCTACTAACTTATTTATTTGGCGTAAATAAAAGTTTTATTTGTCAGAAATAAATTTTTTTTTGCCTCAAATAAATTTTTTATTTCAATGAAATAAAATATATTTGCAACAAATAAATGAGTTAGTAGGCTCGGAGACAAATATACCATTTCCCTGAGTGTGCTTTTGAATCGAAGTTAAAAATAAATTTTAAATTATAATCCAATGAATAATATTTTGAAATACCTACATTCAAAGCAATGTGAAAAATAAAAAGCTGTTTTATTGAGGAAATGCATTTAAATTTTTTTAATATATAAAAAGGAAAAAATAATAAAACTCCTTTAATTTCTAAATTCATATTCAACCAACTTACTTTTCTGGAACCTAACATTGCGAAAATAATTTTGAAAAATATTTCAAAATATTATTCATGGGATTTTAAATTTTATTTTTAACTTTGATTCAAAGGCATACAAAATTATTTTAACCCTGCAGAACTATTACTGCAATATTGTGCAATGTTTCTTAAATATTGCCAAGAAATATAGCAGCAACATTACCATGAAATATTGTAGCAAACAGGACATTTAAAGATTGCTGCAATATTGCAGTAATATTACACTGCTATATTGGCAACATTGCATGGCAATATTGTACGAATATTAAGTGTCATTTAGGACTGGTGCAGCAAAGTAATGTTTTGCGCCTACTTTACATGTATGTAAAGTAATGCTTTTCTTTAACCCTTAACTGTCACAATTCCGCGTTCGAATGTAAATGGCAAAAGGGGTCTTCTTGACCCGACGTATTCAAACGTGTATTGTACAGTCGGTATTTAATATTTTTGCAGAAAATTTTAATCTAAGGGAACTTATGATGTGTTTTTTAAAATGTACACTGAAAAAAAAATTTATTTGATTCAAATACTTCAAATTATTTGAAAAATATTTAATTGTTTCAAATACTTTTTATTTAGATAAAAAAAATATGTATTTGATTCAAATATAAATTATTTGAATCGCATTTATTTGAACCAAATAAATCGTATTTGGTTCAATTAAATAATTAATTGAATTAAATAAATGAATTTATTTAATATAAATAATGAGTTACTTGAAACAATTCATTCATTTATTTAACTCAAATATTTCGTTTATTTGATACAAATAAAAAGTATTTGACACAATAAATTTATGTAATTGATTCAAATAAACTGAATTATTTAATACAAATAATTCATTATTTAATCCTGATACACTATTTCATCAAGACAAATAAAAAAATATTTCAATCGATTAATAATTTATTTGAAACGATAATAATGATTTACTTGAAACAATTAATTTATTTATTTCACTCAAATATTTCGTTTCATTGAAACAAATAAAATGTATTTGATACAATAACTTTATTTAATGGATTCAAGTGAACTAAATTATTTAATACTAATACACTATTTTATCAAGACAAATAAAAAAATATTGTAATCAATTAAATGTTTATTTGAAACGAAAATAATGAGTGCAAATATTAATTTATTTATTTCACTCAAATATTTCATTTTTTTGAAACAAATAAAAAGTATTTGATACAATAAATTTATTAATTCTAATTAATTAAATTATTTAATATAAATAATGCGTTATTTAATGTTAATACATTATTTTATTAAAGTAAAATAAAATATTTTGACCAATTAAATATTTAAGTGTAATGAGTTATAATGAGTTATTTGATACTATTCATTTATTTACCCGTGTGGAAAAAGCCACGATCTTGCCCTCAAGAGGGCTGATCCATATGGTGAATCCATGAGGGGCAACGTAGGGGCCCCGCATGGATCGCCCTCATGATCGATTAGCAAAATTTTCTAAGTCCAAAATTCAAATATTTTTTCATCAACAAAAACTGAATGTTTCCAATGATTCAGAACAACGAAAAACGCGTTTTTAATAAAAATATATTTACACTTTTTTTGAAAATTCACCTGAGATGATTCATGATAATAATCATAAAGCATATAATTAATTATATTTTATAAATTGCATTTGATTGGAAAATATAATTTAATATCTTAACTTTAACTAAATGATGTTAAGCACTTTTCTTTGTTAGGTATTTTTTAAGTTTAAATAGCATCAAGAAGTTAGCATTCGTTTTGAAGTAGCGTGCGTAGCGTAGTTGGTAAAGCGTTAGACTCATAGTCCGTAGGTCGTAGGTTCGATTCCCCCCATGCGTTAGATTTATTTATTTCTCAGGTTTGCGTTTAATCATTAATTCTATGTATGAATTAATTGAAAAATGAAAATATCCGTTAATAGTATGCATAAATTACATATTTTTTAATTTTTTAATTAATTAATTTATTATTACTTTTAATTATATCCGATAGTTAATTAATTAGAACGTTAATTAATAAATTCAATTTGAGTAAGAATTTAATTTAAAATTGAATAATTATTAAATAAATATGTTATTTATTCATAACTTAAGCTTATTTATTATTAATTAACTTTTATTATTAATAATATTATTGATTAAAAACATTATGGCAAACTTGAGGGCAAGATGAGGGCAAACGTGAGGGCCCATAAGGGCACCCTCATCGATGAGCATGTCGTTTCCATGAGGGGCCCCTATGGATCATCCACATGCGCCCCTCATGGCATGAGGGCGATCCATAAGGGCCCCCACTGGGGGCCCACATCACTTTTCCACACGGGTATATATATTATTTAATATTCTAAGTCCAAAAGTCAAATATTTTTTCATCAACAAAAAATTAAAGTTTACAATGATTCAAAACACCGAAAAACGCGTTTTTAATAAAAATATAGTTATACTTTTTTTGAAAATTCACATGGGATGATTCATGATAATAATCATGAAGCTTATAATTAATTATATTTTATTAATTGCATTTAATTGGAAAATATAATTTAATATCTTAATTTTAACTAAATGATGTTAAGCACTTTTCTGAGTTAGGTCTTTTGCAAGTTTAAATGACATCAAGAAGTTAACATTCGTTTTCACGTAGCGTGCGTAGCGTAGTTGGTAAAGCGTTAGACTCATAATCTGTAGGTCGTAGGTTCGATTCCCCCCATGCGTTAGATTTATTTATTTCTCAGGTTTGCGTTTAATCATTAATTCTATGTATGAATTAGTTGAAAAATGAAAATATCCGATCATTATTATTTATATTTGAGTAAGAATTTAATTTAGAAATGGAAGAATTAGTAAATAAATATGTTATTTATTCAATTGAAATTTTGATTTATTTGAATCAAAAAATTCTTACATTTTATGCAAATAAATTATGTATTTGGATCAAATAAAATAATAATTGCCGCAATTAAAGAGGTTTTAGTTTCAATTAAAACAATTACTTATGACAAATAATCGAATATTTGATTCAAGAAAATTTTTAATGAGAATAATGAGTTATTTGATACTATTCATTTATTTATATATATTATTTAATATTCTAAGTCTTTTTGTCTTTTTGTTTCGAGAAAAATATTTTATTAATGCAAATAAATATTTATTTGAATCAAAAAACATGCAGTATTGAATGAAATAATTTTCATATTTGATTTAAATAATTGTTTATTAGCATTCAATATTCCATTTATTGGATTTGAATATTTTGTATTTGATTCAAATAACTATTTATTTGATACGATAAAATAAAATACTTATGTCTAGTAAATATTTATTTGAATGGAATAATTTTCATAATTGATTCAAATAATTATTTATTAGCTTGATAATAATCATTTATTTGATTTGAATATTTTGTATTTGATTCAAATAACTATTTATTTGATACGATAAAATAAAATACTTAGGTTTAGTAAATGTGTATTTGGTTCAAATACATATTTATTGGATAATAGACAAGTAAATGATGTATTTGGATCAAATACTTTTTATTTGATACAAATAATTTTTTTTTCAGTGTAATTAGTTTTACAAGGATAAATTTATTTTAAGTTAGTTAAAAAATTTCTGAAAAATAAAAACGAAAAATTGCTTATTTTTATTTAAAAATTCATAAGTTATTTAAATTTTAATATGACTTTAAAATTTAAGGTTATACTCTTGATGTATTATTCTTTAAGAAAAAAAAATACCACAACACTTGCAAAAAGGTATTTATTTTGCAGAATAATGTGACTTTTTAGTTTAAAATCTTCTATTATATTAAAATCAAAATTCCGAAATTTTGTCGAAATTTACGAATTTTTGTTTTTTTTTCTCTATTTTTTAACCGTTTCTTTTTATATCGCTATGTCTAATAGATTTCATGGAAATCTATTAGAAAAATCGTCATAATACTGGTTTTTTATCCTAATATGTTTTTTATTCGAATTTCACGGTTTTCGTGGACAATTTCAAAATACAAAACAAACATTTTAATATAATAGAAGATATTTGAAAAATTTTGAAATAACGATAACTTTTAAAAAAGTTGTAAATTCAAATGTTGATTACATGAACATTTTGCTTCCTCTTTACGATCAGCAAAAAAATTTGCTTCCTCGTGGAGAAAGCATTAACATTCAAATAAACATACATAAATAATATGATAATATAAACATTTGTGTACCTACACATTTGAGTTAAATTAAAAGAATTAATGGAAGTTAAAAAATCAAAAATTCCCATTTTAGCCGAAATTTCTAAATATTAATGAAAAATAATATATAATTTATAATTATTTACAATTATATCGATTTGTTGCAATGCAAGGAACACTATTATTTTATATTTAAACTTGAATTTAAATAAATACAAAAATTTTCAGCTAAAATGTGAATTTTTTATTTTTTAACTTTCATTAATTTATTAAATTTACCTCAAATGTAAACTTTATATATACTAATCGATTCGTTTTCATGCAAGGAATACAATTAATTATTTTCAATACCAAAATTCAGAAGGCAGCGCTACAAATAATCAGCAGCGCCTTTTAAGTAACATATTATTTGAAAAAATTAATTAATATCACAAATCATATTTTTATTTAATGTAAATATTTTTAATAAACAAACAAAGGCAGACAAAAAATTATAACAGCATATTAATAATATAATATAATAATAAAATATCTATTATTATGTTATTATTATACAAAAACAAACATCGGTTGTAAATATTTTTTACATTTTTATATTTATTTCTTAACCGTTACATTAAACGTAAAAACGGAACGAAATTTTATAAATTCAGTACCTATCATATGGTTAAACTTCACCCGAGCGTCCATTAGCGAGCGAGGAATACGTCGCTAGTTAAAAATTATAATTATTAATGGGCCAAACCACTGAAAATCATCTGAGAGTGATTGCTGGCTTATTTTTAAAAAATCTAGTTTTAATATTATGTGAAACTAGTTGAACGTGATTTCGCAACCTTAAATGTTGCACTTTTTTTGGAAACGTTGTTATTCAAAAACTACCAAATATTACATATTACTATTAACCGGAAACATAAATCAATTTATTCTACATCAAAAAATGATTAAATTTTTATATAATTATTGTATTTTAAGATAATTATTAATTCGTATTTGAAAATTTGTTGAGTAAAAAAATTTCACAATATTTAGAAGCTTATAACTGTTTTCTGGGTGCTTCAAAAAATTTGGGGCTTCGCGCATATTTTAATATTTATATAATTTACGTGCTATGAAAATTTGGTGAGGGTATTTTGCTTCGTTTCGAAATTAATAAATTTGTCAATTAAAAGGGTTAGTTCTATGACTTGAAGTTGACAAAAAATTTCACATTTCTCTCTTTTTTTATGAGAATAGAAAGAGATGTTAAACTTTAAAGACATAGAATTAACTCACATAATATTAAAACTAGACTTTTTAAAAATAAGCTAGCAGCTACTCTCAGATGATTTTCAGTGGTTTGAAGCTAATTTATTCTTTTGTATCAAATTAGTTGTATCAAAAAACTTGAAAAAATGAATGTTTATTATTAAAAAATAATAATGTTTAAGGGAGGACCATTGATGTTGGATTCTCAGCAACTACGACAAATGGAACAACAAGAAATACAAAAACAGTTAGCAAGTGTTCCACCTTCAATGAATATGCTTCCTCCTCAATTGATTGGAATGACGCCACCCATGCAAAATCAAAACAATTTTTCTCCTCAGATGGAGACTCAAAAGTCATCACTACCCAGCCTCTTAACAATGAAAATAACGCCTCCTACTGAAATACCTAATCAAGCTGATCAAGTTGATAAGGTATTAGATCCTTCGACGATGAAATTACCCGCTGCTCTTGAACAAGCTCTTGCTTTTAAAAATGAACGGGCAAAAGAAGTTGGTGGATCAGAATTTGATCAATTAAATACAGACATTTCTCGCGAAACAATTATTTCAGATGATATGACAGTTTTGGATGATTTAATTCTTGAAACTGAAACCATTTTTGAAAAGAGCGATACACGTTTTAATAAGGTAAAGAAGAAGAAAAAGAAGAAAAAGAAAAAGCATTCTAATGAACAGAATAGATTAGATGAAGTGAATAAAGAGTTATTAATTAATGCAAGTTCAAAAGAAAAAATAATGCCTGAAATTGAATATGTTCAAGAAGTTCCTGGTATTGAAGATTTAGAACCTATGTATAGGCAATTCGCAAGAGTTTTCGAAGCTTTTAAACTAACAGAACCTGAACCTCGAGTTAACGAAGATAAGGGTGAAACAATTGAACAATATCCACCACTTTCAGCCACCCCAGCTTCTTTAGTGCCTAGCAAAGCTCCACTTCTAGATGAATTTGATGAAGATGTTAACGCTCATCAACAACAACAGCAAGATGTTGGTGAAAATGGAACTCCAAGATTATCTAAAAGAAAATTAAAAAGATTAACGAGGTTAAGCGTTGCAGAGCTTAAACAACTTGTCGGTCGTCCAGATGTTGTTGAAATGCATGACGTAACTGCAAGGTGAGTTTTTTTTACTTACACAGAACAAGTCAAGTTTTATATTACCACTGATCTATTATCAGAAAACAATGTATTTTATTTATCGAAATTTATTACAAAAAGTATAAATTACTTCACTCGATAATTATAAATGATTAAATTATTATTACATATAAAAATAAATATATATAAAATTCTAGAAAGATCTCATAAATTTGAGGTTTTCCAAATATTTAAATGACAACATAATTAATTTAGTTTTTTAGCTCTTATGATGTTTAAAATAATAGGACCGTACACATAATACGTCACGCAGCTAAGGGGGGGAGGGGGTCCGAGAATCATGACGAATTGTGACATGGGGGAGGAGGGGGTAAGCTCGTGCGTTAAGTCACACTTTTTAAGTGTTTTGCGTGCAACGACCAAGATTGTTTTTAATTTTTGGGGTACATGTTATGGATATAACAATAAAAAAGAAATTATATATTTAAATTAAAATTTTATAAAAAATTATATGTGATGATCTCAAATATTATAAATAAAACAAGTTAAAAATATTTTAAACTATTTAACCTCTTCGCTGTGAGAAGCAAAATCTTAAATGTCAGTTGGTCCAAAATGTTAAGAAACTTTTATACCACCAAAATTGTTGAAACTGTATGCACTTAGGTTTTCGAGGTCACTGATTACGAATCTGAAGACCGTTTACAAAAATAAAAATGGCATATCCAATATGACGGACATATTTTTTTAAATTCGGTGGATTTTCTTGAAACACGTTACTCGGAGGGTTTTAGGGGTCGCTGATTACGAATCTGATATTAGTTTTTCAAAATTCAATATGGTGGGTCCAATATGGCGGACAAGAAAATTAAAAATCAATCGAATTTACTTAAAACTTATTACTCAGAGGTTTCCAGTGTCATCTAAATTCAAATTTAGATTTTAGAAATTAAAAACAGTGGATGAAATATGGCGAAAATCAATAATGTAAATATTAAATAAGAAAAATAACTATAAAATTCCACCCCCGCAATTAGCTAGTAAATAGTTTAACAGTTATCTACAACCCCAGAATGAACCACGCGTCGCAGCGATTTTGCTCCCATGTGGAACCGCTGTAATGTCTTATGTCTTATGCTTAAGTCTTATGTCTTAAGCCTTATGCTTAAGTCTTGAATATTAAGTCTTATGCTTAAGACTTAAATTGAGGGGCCACATGCAAGAACGGACGAGGCGTCTGGACTGAAAACTTTTCTATACCATAAGGAATAACTTTGCCGCTTGAAATTTTTCGTTGTTAACACTTTTTTGCATACTTTTTCTTCGCAAATAATAGAAGCCCAAAATTTTTGCGTTATCTCGTTGTTGGAGTTCTGTCCGAAGGCCTCGTCCGTTCTTGCATGTGGCCCCTCAATTATTTATTTGTTAAAAATTATCGTAAATATTGAAAATGACTCATTAGAAGCCACGAAACCCTAAGATGTAGGCGCTTTGCGCCTGCCTCTGGTACTGATTTTTAGGGTTTCGTGGCCCATGGCCGAAAGCCTTATAGTTTCACTTTGGCGTCCGTCTGTCCGTAGTATATTTTGGGGCACCACAGCTCCCAAAATCAAATTTTAGGGCACAGATCCTAAATTAAAATTTTGGGGCACCACAGATCCCAAATTAAACTTTTGGGGCACCACAGATCCGAAATTCAAATTTTGGGGCACCATAGCTCCCAAATTCGAATTTTGTGGCACCATAGCTCCCAAATTCGAATTTTTGGGCCCCACAGATCCCAAATTCGAATTTTGGGGCACCACAGATCTCAAATTCAAATTTTGGGGCACCATAGCTCCCAAATTGAAATTTTGGGGCACCACAGATCCCAAATTCGAATTTTGGGCAAACATAGCTTCCAAATTCGAATTTTGGGGCACCACAGATCCCAAATTCGAATTTTGGGGCACCATAGCTCCCAAATTCAAATTTTGGGGCCCAACAGATCCCAAATCTCCATTTACTGAATGGACATTTTCCCGAATGGACATTACATGTCCCATTAGTTAACATGCCCCTATAATTAACATGTCCCAGTAGTTTACCTGTCTCAGTAATTGACATGTCCCAATAGTTGACATGTCCATATAGTTGACATGTCCCTATAGTTGACATGTCTTAATAGTGGACATTATCGAATGGACATTTTACCTAATGTTTTTGTTTGTGAATCAAAAAAGATAAATGATAGAAGAAAGACCTCCACTCCACAGCCACGCTTTCTTTTTTCTTTCATTTACCTTTTTGAATTTTGATTTTGCCAATTTTTGATTTTCTTCGAATTTACTGTCTGGGGGAGAATTAATTTATAGAAATTAATATTTTATAATTTATAATTAATTTATAATAAAAATTTTGCTAAATAAATAAAATTTAATAGTACATAAAATTTATAAAATAAATTTTATTATTTATTTTTAAATTATTTATTTTTGATTTATTTTTTTTTAATTAAAATTTAAACCACCACGAAACCCTAGATGTAGGCGCAATTGCGCCTAGTTCTTTTCCTATTTTTTTATATTAAGTACTATTAGAAATACTTATACATTGAGAAAAATGATCTATTAAACTTAAAACTAATTTCCTGATAAATCAACTTCTTTACCTAATGGTTAAGAGAATCAGTTTTATTGTAAAAGGAATCTTTTAAACTTAAAAATATTAAAAGGTGACAAAAAAAGTGTAAAGAATAAAGGATGTAATAACATCAAAGGGGGAAATTGAACTAAAAATTCATTTTTTTCCATTTTTATTTTTTTTTTAAATATTTTAGTTTGAAAGCTGACATTTTTTCCCAAAAAATATGTAATTTCCAGGAGGGTCTTTTTTTATTTTCGAGTAATTAAAAAAAAAATTCACCTAGACAGACGCGCAACTTATGTGTCGTCCTGACTGCCAGTATATTCGTTCATGGTTTTCGCTTTAATTTTTTTTGGGATATCCGTTTTTGTCTCTTTTTTTGAATGAACTAAAACATGTTCCTGAACACTAGTAAATATTTTGTAGAAGCCAAAAAATGAAATTTACTAATGCAAATGAATATTGCAACATAAGTAGGAATGTTATATGACTGTAGGTGGTCGTGAACGACGCTTATTTAAAATTTTCGACCTCTCCCACACCCCTAATATTCTTACGAAAAATCATTGGTTATTTAACCGTCGCTGGTTTCCCCTAACTCATTAATCAAATTATTTTTACATTCTCATCATATAAGAAGGTTTTATGATTGGTCGAAATTTGACTTTTGAGTCGGAAATTCACTGTTTGGCGATGGCGTCTGTCTGTAGATCTGTGTGTTTGTGTGTAGACCCAAATGTTGTGGTCACAATAACTTTTGTAAAATCCAATAAATCGACTAGTCCTTTCGTATACATAAAGTTTGTGTTAAAGTGAAGGCTAAGTTCGTTAGACAGTCATTTCCGATCAAAAGTGAAAAATCACAGCATTTTCAATTTTTCTTTGTGAATTTTTTGTATTACGTTTTTGGATAGATTCCACTAAAAAATTAATGCTGGTAATCACACATATACGAAATGTATGTTTATTGTTTTCGTAATAGCGTAAAAGGTACAGTGAACAACACCTGTTATTAAAAACGATAATAACTAAATAGAAATAATACTATTGAATTAAATATCACTAGTAAATTTATTAATGTACGATATTTAGAAACTGATACAATTGACACAAAAATTTATATGTTTATATTTTCCCCAATATTTTACTATCTAGAAAACTGACCTCAAAAAATTTGTTTTATTGATTACAAACTTTATAAATATGAAGAAATTGTTAAATAATTATATTTTAAAAGCAACATTTTTTATAATTTAAATCTGAATAATAAAATTTGATAATATTAACCCCTTCGTTAGCAGAAGGAATTCGACAAAAAGTGCACAAAATGTACAGAAAATTTTTTTTTCCTGAAAATTGGTATCCAGAGGTTTTCGGGGTCGCTGATTACGAATTCGATGTTAGTTTTTCAAAATTCAAAATGGCGGATCCAATATGGCGGACTTTTTTTAAAAAATTGATTATATCAACTGCTTCCGTTCATATAATCGAACTTCAAATGTCAAAACTATATACTCGTAACTCGGACCTTAGTTTAATATGACCGTAGCTCATTTTTCGAATAATAAAATCGTATCTCAATTTCCATTTAATATAATGGTATCTTAGATTTTGATACATAACCATGTTTTCAAAAATATATTAAACAAGTAATCTTAAGGAAAGAATTTTTGTTTCTTCTTATTAAAAAAATTATCAATAATTTGTTTATTTTTTCGCCTATTATTATTTAAATATTTATTATATTATTTATTTAATTTTTTATTTAATAGTTTATTATTTATTTATTAGTTAAAAAAATAATTTCGTCAATGCATTACATATTATTACATTTTGTAGTATTTTTTCAATTTTTGTTGATTTATATTTCGTTGGATATTTTATGGATTAGATTTTTTTTTCTCCATTGTGTACTTTTACACATTTTTATAATTTTTTTCCAGCAAGCTTAAAAAATATTATGAGTATTAATTAAATTATTAAATTTTTTAGAAATAAATTAAATATTAAATTATTTATTGATAATTTAAATAAATATTTATGAATTGAATTTAAACCTTCTTTCTTAGAGTAGGAAAGTTTATTATATTTACACGTAAAAAAGAAAAAGAAAAAATAATTATTGTGATAAAATCGATATTTTTCTGTAATGAAAACTTAAATAACAATTATTATTATTTTTAAATCAGAGATTCGATTTTACTATTTGGAAAATGAGCTATATTTATATTAAACTAAGCTCCGAGTTACGATTATATAGTTTTGACATGTGAAGTACGATTATATGAACGAGATGCGTCGATTTTTGCTTGAAACTAACTACTGGGGGGTTTTCGAGGTCGCTGATTATGAATCCGATGTTAGCTTTTTAAAATTCAATTGTTAGATACAGTATGGCGGATGTATTTTTAAAAAAATCAATGTTTTATCCTAAAAAATTGGTATTTTTGGGGGTTTTAGAATCAATAATTATAAATCTGAAGTATTATTTTTAAAACTTTGAATATTCAAAATGGCGAATCCAATATGGCGGACGATTTTTTGAAAAATCATTGTATTTTCTTAAAAAGTGTGTTTCTGAGGATTTTTGAGGTCGCTGATAACTAATCTAATGTCAGATTCTCATAATTTTGAAAAATTAAAGTAGTAGGGCTGTACCAGTTCTAAATCACAGGTAATGTAGGAATCTACCTTACCGACATATGGTAACTCTACTTTACTCTTGGTCGATGTTACCGACCGTTGTCGCGAGATTGCGCTGTTGCTAGCGGGAATTTTTGAATTTTAACCCGTTTGGCTGGGTCGATGTTACCGACCGTTGTTCGCGAGATGGCGCTGTAGCTCGCGGGAATTTTTTGAAATTTTTAACCCGTTTGGTTACCTCCCTTACCACCCACTTTCCATCCTCTTGGTCACCCACCACCCCCTAATTTGCATGTCTTTTTTTAAATATTACCACCCACTTTCCACCCCTCTTGGCCACCCACCACCCCCTAATTTGCATACGTCTTTCTTATGTATTAACATATACGGTCCCAAACATTCAAAAATCATAATTAGAACCTCGAGGAATAAAGGGTTCGCGAGATACCGCGCGGGGCTGTGGGTGGTTGGGAGTAGGTGGCCCGTTTGTAGTCCTTGCGTTAAGTGGGGATGGAGTTCAGTCGTGGGAAGTTGTGAATGGTGGGGACTACATGTACCTCAGGCGATTCCCGTGGCAAGGAAAGTCTTTCTGTTCCAGCTTCCAGAATCAGCAGCATCAGACCTCTAACACTAGCCATATATTATATATGACCAATCCTCTTCAGAGGTCTCATTGCAGTATAAAACTTTGTTAAAGAAACAGTACCAAGAGCATCAATGTAAGTTAATCTTTTTTTATATTCATATGTATAAATTATATGAAATTAATCATAATCCTTTTTTTTCTGTTTTAGATTCAAGAATACCAAGTCAATCTTCCTACAAGAGACAAACATTTATTTGCATTGCCAAATTTTATAGCAGCATTGTAAGTTTACTCAAATTATATATCTTTGCATACATTCCTCTTAATATTCATCAAATTGATTGTAATTCTATTTCTGTTTCAGATATACTAAAAGTAGCAGAGTGATATCTTTTGATAGGTTTTTCAGATTTTATTAGGTTATTTTCAGCGTTTTTTTAGCATTCTTTTTAACGTTCTTTTCAGTGTTATTTTCAGCGTTTTTTTCAGATTTTTTTAGCTTTTTCCTCATTCAATCCTTTTCAGAATTTAAAAAAAATGGCTAACCGTAGAAATATTGAAACATCTAAACAATATACCTCTATTGATAGTTTCAATGAGATTTGTGAAGCCTCAGACAATTTCATTGATGCTGCCATTATAGAGTTATGATCTAGAAAATCCGGTGACGATCGACTCATTAGTGCGTTTCAGTGGCACTCAATGACGTTGCAAGATTCGAAGTGCTTAACAATATTTCAGTAAAAGTTTATTGTCTTGTTAAACGAAAGGGGATATTTACCTTCTCGCCAATACACCTAACCTCGCAGAAACGATCCAAACATGTTAATCTTTTACGCATTGATGATCACTACATTGATGAGGATGATGATAAAGAAGATTCCTCAATTTCCAACAAATACCACTATGTTTGGATAAAATTTTTATTGCGTCTAATAAATAACCAAGTCTCAACAGATGGGCATGCGTTATTTATTTGCGATCGTTGTCTTCACTATTTCAGAAGCAACGATAAACTTACCAAGCACGTTGAGGATTGCCAGAAAATGAATAACACCAAAATCATCTGACCGAAACCCGGATCTAATAGCATTCAATTCAAGAACTTTAGTAATAAAGAAAAAGTACCATTCAGCATATATGCATATTGTGAGAGTCTACTAGTTCCAGGGGAGAATTCTTCATCTATGGGATGTCGCACAGAAGTAGTTCAACAACATCAACTTCTCAGCATAGGATTCTATTTAAAGAGTTATGATGACTCTTTAAATGAATACAGAGCATCACCAGGAATGAAGAAGATCCGGCGAGATGGTTTGCAAAAGAGTTGAAAAAGTTGGTGGAAGAAATTGAACCTACATTTATGGTAAATATTGCAATGAATACTCTAAATGCAGATCAAAAAGCCGCATTTAAAGTAGCTAATATTTGCCATATTTGTATAAAAACTATCAAGCATGGAGAAGTAAAAGTTAGAGATCATTGCCATCTGACTGGGGTGTATCGAGGTGCAGCCCATCAAGATTGTAATGTCAATTATCAAGATTCTCGAATAGTTCCTGTAGTCTTCCATAATTTAAGTGGTTATGATGCGCATTTTATTATTAAAGCAATCGCGAATGAGTTTGAAGGTAAAGTTGACGTTCTTCCCATTAATAAGGAAAAATATATTAGTTTTACAAAACATGTTGAAGCAAGTCTCGTTAAATTTAGATTCATTGATTCATTTAGATTTATAGCTTCATTTTTAGACAAATTAGCATCTTATTTGAACGAATACAATATTGTTAAGTCAAACTTTTCAAGCTATAGTGATGATAAAGTTAATTTGTTAACCCGAAAAGGAGTTTTTCCTTACGAGTAACTCGACTCTAAGGAAAAACTCAGAGAAACTCAGTTACCCCAAAAAGAACATTTTTATAGTACATTGAATGATTCAAATATATCAGATCAAGAATATTTACATGCTCAGCAAGTATGGTCAGAATTCAATTGTTAAAAGTCTTAGTGATTATGTTTATTTATATATGAAAACTGACATCTTGCTGCTTGCTGATGTATTTGAAAATTTCCGTGAACAATGCTTAAAAGCATACGGGTTAAATCCTGCACACTATTACACGACACCTGCCTAGTAAAAAATAAAAGATGCAAGAACAGCGGATTCCGGTTACAAGATCAATAGCTGGTAAACGAATCCGTGAGAATCTCGGATACGAGCAGTTTTCGGTATCCGAAATGATGTAAAACTTGTAAACGCACTGAAACGGACGACTTTTGTAAAGCTTTTAATCAAGAAAAAGCAATTAAATGGATCCAGAAACGATGGGAAATGAAATTAGTAGCAAAAATAAATGATTCTTTATTAAAGAAACATACATTTAAACATAAAACAATTATTCTTACTATTTCTAACCCCTGCGTTAAAAACATTGGGAAAACAGTGTTTTCTTGGTAATTTTACCTTGTTATTGGGAAAATATGGTTTTCTACCTTACCGACATTGGATATTAATTTAACGCAGGTTTTGTCGAATTTTCAATTTCAATAGAAATCCAAAATTATTTAATAAAAAGTTGTAAAGGAAATTAAAAATAAGCACTTAATTATGTTTAATAACATTTTGATTATTTTGAATTGCTTTTGAAATTAGAAAATCAAAAAAACCGCGTTAAATTAATATCCAATGTCGGTAAGATAGAAAACCATATTTTCCGAATAACAAGGTAAAATCACCAACAAAACACTGCTTTCACAATGTTTTTAATGCAGAGGTTAGAATTAGTAAGAATAATTGTTTTTTGTTTAAGTGTACGTTTCTTTAATAAATAATTATTTATTTTTGTTTCTAATTTAATTTCCCAACGTTTCTGCAATCATTTACTTGTTTTTCTTGATTAAAAGCCCTACAAAAGTCGTTCGTTTCAGTGCGTTTACAAACTTATGAGCATTTCGGATACGGAAAAGTGCTTGTATCCGAGATTCTCACGGATTCGTTTACCAGCTATTGAGCTTGTAACCGGAATCCACTTCTCTTGTATCTTTTATTTTTTACTGGGTGGTTTTACTTGGGATGTAATGTTAAAATATACAAATGTAAAACTAGAACTGCTCACTGACATTGATATGATAATGTTTATTGAACGTGGTATAAGTCAATGTACAAATCGTTATGCCAAAGCAAATAATCAAATATATGAAAGAACACAATGTCAATGAGGAGACTTCTTACATTGTATATTTAGACGCTAATAATCTATATGGTTGGACCATGGTTCAGTCTCTTCCCTATGGTGATTTCAAGTGGGTTTTAAAATTTGACAATAACTTTAATTTTAACGTTACAGATGATGCAACTATAGGTTATATTTTAGAAGTTGATTTAGATTATCCTACAGAATTACATAATATGCATAATGATTTTCCATTTTGTCCTGTACACTTGAAACCACCAGGGTCAAAGCAAGAAAAGCTTCTAACTAGTCTCCAACCGAAACGAAGATACATTCTCCATTATCGTACACTTAAACAAGCATTAGCCAATGGACTTAAATTGATTTACATCCACCGCATTTTACAATTTAAAAAGGCAACAAGGCTCAAAGATTATATCGATTTCAATACTAGTCAACGAACAAAGGCTAGTAATGAATTCGAGAAAAACTTGTTTAAATTAATGAACAATGCAGTGTATGGTAAGACAATGGAGAATGGGCGATGTGCAAGTTAGCCCCGTGAGGGGAAGCACTATACCCCGACTCGACCGGCCGGGACCGAACTAGTGCCTTGAGTGAACAAGACACCGCGGGGGGCCTGAGCAGCGTTCTCGGGCCTAATGACATTTTTTATTTATGGCCCCTAATGAGTATTTCATGAAAATTATAAAATTTTTTAATATTATCAATTTTTAATTTTTTTTAACGTATTCACATTCCTTATAATTTCACGATTACGAGCATGTGTTGTCCCAATTAAAAATGTTAATATTTAAAATGTTTATAATTTTTATTGCATTATGTCCCCTGAATCCCCCAGTATCGATCTAGTCATGATCTCGAATAACTTTTTTAATAAAAATTAAATCTTTTCAAATATCAACATTTTTTCCCCTCATTTTTTTGCGATTCAGACATAATTTTTTTTTTTAAATGTTGAAATTTAAAAAGTTTTAATTTTTTTTAATCACAATTTTTCCAGGCTTAGGACACACACCAGCTTTCAAAGCTGCGAATTAGAAAATAATTATTGTGCTTTTTAAGCGCATTTATATATATATATATATATATATATATAAATTTTAAAAGGACTTATAATTTTTTTTTATTTTTAAAAATAAATAAAAACACATTTTTTAAACATGCCAGTAAATCTAATATACATTTTCTTTCAGTGTATCTGCCAGTCCTAAGCCTGGAAAAATTGTGATTAAAAAAAATTAAAACTTTTTAAATTTCAACATTTAAAAAAAAAAATTATGTCTGAATCGCAAAAAAATGAGGGGAAAAAATGTTGATATTTGAAAAGATTTAATTTTTATTAAAAAAGTTATTCGAGATCATGACAAGATCGATACTGGGGGATTCAGGCGACATAATTCAATAAAAATTATAAACATTTTAAATATTAACATTTTTAATTGGGACAACACATGCTCGTAATCGTGAAATTATAAGGAATGTGAATACGTTAAAAAAAATTAAAAATTGATAATATTAAAAAATTTTATAATTTTCATGAAAAACTCATTAGGGGCCATAAATAAAAAATGTCATTAGGCCCGAGAACGCTGCTCAGGCCCCCCGCGGTGCATGCGTCCCTCGAGCTCCGTGTTTATGGCCTGGCCGGTAGAGTGGGGGTACAGTGCTTCCCCTCACGGGGCTAACTTGGACACTGCCCTGGAGAATGTACGTAATCACGTAAACATGAAACTCGTGACAAAGTGGGAGGGTAGGTACGGGGCAGAAGCTTTAATTGCTAAACCTAACTTCCACATGAGAGCTATCTTTAGTGAAAATTAGATAGCTGTGGAACTTAGGAAAACTGAGGTGTACATGAATAAACCGATTTATATAGGTCTTAGCGTTTTAGACATTTCGAAAACTCTGATGTACGATTTCCATTATGATTATATGAGGAAAAAGTATGGAAACAACTGTAAACTACTTTATACGGACACTGACAGCCTTATTTATAATATCAAATGTGAGGATGTCTATTCTGATATGAAAGCAGACATTTTCAAATTTGATACTTCTGATTATCCCATGAATAATGTATATGGCATTCCGCAAGCCAACAAAAAAGTTTTAGGTCTTATGAAAGACGAATGAAATGGGAGGATTGTCACTGAATTTGTTGGTTTGTGTAGTAAAATGTATAGTTTACGTGTGGATAATCAAGATTTCTTAAAAAAGGTAAAAGGTGTAAAGTCTAATGTAGTTAAGAAACATATAACTTTTAATGATTACATTTATTGTTTAAAAAATATTAAAATTCAATCTCGAACTCAATATTCCATTCGTTCCAAACTCCATAAGGTCCTTACTTTAAAACAGAAAAAAATAGCCCTAAGTCCCTACGATGACAAAAGATTTTTATTGAAACGTAACACTGACACTCTTGCATGGGGATATTATAGAAAGAGATAAAGTCATGGAAAGTGATGTAGAATTGATAGAATTATAAAATAGAATATAAGTATTTATTGTAATACAATATAAGTATTATATTGTATTATATTTATTGATGTTATTTATTATATTGACCAATATTTTATTGATGTTGCTATACACATTGGTTTTTAAATAAATGAAAAATTTTTTCTATATACACTGAAACTTTGTTTACTTTTATTTAATAAAACCTTAATATAGTTTAAAAGTTAGAAAACAAAGAAATTCACTAAATAGTTTGCATTTTTAAACAAATTTGATTTAAAAATAACTTTAACAAAAATACAATACATTATTACATTTTAGGTTAACATTACTTCAAAGTCAGTTTAACTTTTCTTTAACTTTTTCAAAAGTTAACTGTAACTTTTCTAAAAGTTAACTTTAACTTTCTTAAAATTTACATGCTATATACATGCTATATAACTTTTGAAAAAGTTAATTTTAACTTTTAGAAAAAAAAGGTATTGGAAATTTATCTGGGATTGTTACCGTATTTAAAAGTCTGTAGTCTCCACAAACTCTCCACTGACCGTCATTTTTCAGGACCATGTAGATGGGAGAAGCGTACGATGCGCTAGACTTTCGACATTTCCCGGCATCTTTTAAGGCTTTGAAATTACTTTTTGCCACTGCAAGCTTTTCAGGTGGTAACCAACAAGGCCGTTGAGACACCGGTGAACCTTTCGTCACAATGTGGTGAAATATGCCAATATTCGAGGGAATGTCTTGTTGCACTTCGTTAGTAATTTCCGGATATTTAGAAATAACGTTGTAAAAAGGTAAAGATTTATCTATAGAGCTAATGTCAGTAACCATAGCTTTTTTAAGAAAATAATTAACATTTTTAACGGAATTCAGATCTGTTAATTTCCTATTTTTTAAATCTGATGATAACCCGAAATGTGATAGAAAATCGGCACCGATAATAGGGTAGGGTACCGAAGCGATACAAAAATTCCAAGGTAAATTTCGACTTAATCCAACATCAATGGACAAATCCCGTCTTCCGTATGTATTTATTTGCGTATTGTTCGCAGCATAAATTACATAGGCGAAACAATTTCGTTTAGCCTGGGAATTTACTGGAATTATTTAAACATCTGAACCGGTGTCTATTAAAAATATCAACCCTGTTGTACGGTTTTGAATATTTAGACGATTAGAAAAAGAAAAGTTATCTATCGTGTTGATTTGACACGGCCATTTTAGTTTCCCGATGACGAACTACCTTGCATGGCACATGGTGGTACACATTTGAGTGCTTTATCACCGAATTTGAAATGGTAAAAACAAAGTTGAGAATTTTTCTTATTATTATTTTTAGAATAATTAGTTCGATTAGAATTTTGTTTTTTAAAATTTGTATTTCTATTAAAATTTTGTATTGTTATTAAATTTTCTATAATTGGACGATTTACTTTTGTCCCTTTTATTATAGTCTTCAGTACACTGACTTGAACGGAACCTGTTTGGAGCGGAAATGGCATTAACCTTAGCTGATAACGCTTCGATCATTTTTAGCAGTTCATCGTGGGAATTCTAGGAAGCCACTGCAGAAACCTGAGAAGTGCTCGGTCCCGACGCAAAATTCGAAAAAAAAACTTTAGGACTTAATTATCTGGAACTATATAAAAATAATTCTTAAAAAAGAAAAGAAAATATATCACTTCTGACGTTAATTAATAAAAATATTTGATCGTTTAACACAAACGAGCAATGCACAATGCAAATTAGACGATCACACACATATAATATCAAGACGAGACAATTGTCAAAGTTAAAATATCGCAAAAGCGGACGCTGTTATAAAAAAATGAAATAAATAGTACCTAGCAGAGTAATTGACCAAAGTAGCAAAATAAATTTTATTTATTCTCATAGAAAAAGAAAAAAATTTTAAATGTTGAATGTTAGGATTGTGTTTGAAGGATTAAAAAGAAAATAAAATTTTTATTTAATTTTCATGAAGAGAAAAAAAAATTAATTAAATACAACTGAGCAAAAAAAAGAAAAATAAATAAATTTCCTATATAAAAATTTTTTTAAAAAAATAAATAAAATAGGAGAATTGACAATTAATAAATTATGTCAGCTATGGTTATTTCAAACAACTGCTGTCCGGAGATGGTCGGGAACCACTTTATCACAATACTTTCAAAAATTGTAATGGGCCCGACCAAAAATACGCAAGAAAATCTTGAAGATGCTTCGGAACCTTTAGTCCTTTGAATATGATGTAGAGCTGCCTGAACTGGGTCCTTAACGTCAACGTCGACACGCTGTAGCCTTGGCGCCTTATGGCTAGTTCCGTGGAAATGCCGGAGGTTGATTGGACTCGAGCGTGGAAAATTTTGTCAAATTTAAAGAAAAGGAAAACTGTTACTGCTAAACAGGGAAAAAGAAGCATTATGCACCTGTTGCATGGGCTCAGAGTATTCTGCCCATGCGCCGTTTTCCAAAGCGTGTGTTATAAAAAATCCCAGCTCTTCAGGAGTGTATATATATATATATATATATATATATATATAAAGCTGTTAGTAGGGTACTATAAAAATTTGCAATCCGGATATTCGGACAGTTGATTTCCATCGATTAAAACTGTCCAGCATGCTGACTTGAAAGACTTCCTTGTTTAAAATTTTTAAATATTTAAATGAGCGTCCCTGTTGTCTGGAACCAACTGCGAAAATTATGAGATTTAAGTGCAAATAAAATTTTTTTTAAAACAAAAAATGTAAAAAAAAAATTTTGGTTGGTGGAAAAAATCTTGGAAAAAGGGATCCGGTGATTTTTAATTGATTAAATCAGATAATAGCGGAAAAGGAGAAGGCGAGTGAAAAATTGATGCCGTCTTCACTGAAGCGCAATGGCGTAGCGTCTCTGGAACATGTGCTCTGACTCCTTTTTCTCTTTCGTCAAAGCTTTTTAAATGGAACTTCACTATTATTTGTAATTTTTTTGCAGAAAAAATCTTCGGAAATTTTCTTTAGGCACTGTTTTTTTTATTACTTTATTAATGAGTGCACCTCAACCATGCCGTCACCATACATATAATGACGTGGCGTCACTTTGAAAAAAATCGTGCTCCGAAAATAATTTTTCGTGTTCCAACGAAGTTTTTCTTTTTTTATAAAAACTTTTCACTCATGAATGTCCATTATATTTTATTTTTATTTCCACTGATCGCTCTTTAATTTTTCCGGATCACTTTGATTTTCCACAATCCTTTTTTAATCGAAGGGGTCACCAATGTGGGATTTCTATTAGTTAATAAATAAATAAATATTGTTAATATCAGTAGAAGGGAATTCTACAACTTCGTGTCCATTTAGGCTGATGTGATTTAATCAATTAAAACTCAACACTTAATATCATTTATTAATTATGACGCAAGTATGCGTTATATATCACGCGTAGTTCCAGACCAACTATATCTATAATCTCCATGGATATAAACATGTTATAATTATTTATGTTGTGTAAAAACATAGTAACGAAGTAAAATTAGTAATTGCAAGTGAATATAAATTATTAAACTGTTTAAATTTTATTTTAATTATGGTTATGATAAAAATATACTTTAATAATATGGTGATTCTCTGAAAATTTTTACAATGATGTGCGATTACGTTCGCCCATAACTGCTTTCAACCTATTGCAAACAAAATTTAATACGTTAAATTCTGATTTTTAATTTTAAAGAAATAAAACAGAACAAAACCGCAATACTTACATATAATGTACTAAACTATGAACAATAAATATACCGTGCAATTAATTTTGTGCTATAAAATTTTTAACTTACCGTGTTTGCGGTAAACCAATGATGCTCGGTATTGCCTTTAACACAATTTGTTTTGCAACCTTTAACAGAACAACTAATCATATTTCCTTATTTTTCTTTAAATTATTTACAAAAACCATAAAAAAACAAAACGATATAAAAACAATCAGTTTACGCAGGTTATATCACGGCAGCCATTTTGCGAAAGTTCAATGTGTTATGGAGCGTTCACAGCTCGGCTGCCTGCGCAGGCAACAATAAGAGTAACAGAGATAGACAATTAGAGTAAAACAGAAAAAGCATATTTGTGTCTCTCTTACTCTAACTGCTGCCTGCGCAGGCAGCTGAGCTGTGAACGCTCCATTAGTAACTGTATGTACACATTTTTTGTCAGTGTGGGTAACTAATGTCGGCACAAAAAGTGTTTGTCCCTAAGAATTGATCGACTTTGCAGAATGATAACTTAAGAAAAAAAATCGTAGAAATTTAAGGTAAACAATTAAATAAGCCTTGTTATCTACGCATAATTTGATATGTAACTCATGTAATGAAAATTTTATTTTCTATTTTATTAAGTAATATGCATAAGAATGTCGCCTAAAAATGGGACTTTTTAATACTTTTTTCAAGGCCAAGCCTTTTTGGACCTTTAAAGACATAATGTAGCAAGTGGCACTAAATTTTTTTCGACGTTGTTTTTTAATGCAATATGCAGCGCAGAAAATCGGTTTTTTCTTTAATTCAGAAAATGATAATTAACAACTTGTTAACTTACATGCCTTAGAATTTTTTACTAAACAGTTTAAAATGTGAATTGATACGATATCTTTATTAGCAATTGATATAGCAACGTTGAACATAAATTTTTATAACATTTACAAATATTAATATTTTTAAGTTCAGTAAACTTCTTTGTATAGGGAAAAAGTTGACAATTTTGCTATAAAATTTGTAAATTTTTTGAGTATTATTATTATGGAAGGAACAGGTGAAAGTGCATTAATTTTAAGAAGGCCCATTTTAAATAAAGTTTTAATGATTACTTGACTAAATCATAGTAATTATAATGTAGAATAATAATATGTAAAATTAATAATATAATTCATGAAAAAATATAAAATTAAATCTTATACAATTAAAATAATTAAATAATCTTTTGTACACAGGTGTACTATAAATGCATGTTTTTTCTCTGCGTGTAGGGTGGGGATAAGTTAGCGTGTGCAGAGGGTTAAAAAAGGATTATTTTATTAATCTGTCTGTTTTTTTAATCAACTAATTAAAATAATATCTACTTATCTCACTTAATTTTTAGAAAATTCCTTTTTTACTCAAAAAATCACTTTTTTAAAACGGCTTGACGAATTTTGCTCAAAATTACTTTACACACTTACTATTTTTACCGTCCTGAATCAAATTCAAGAAGAAAAAATTGCCATTTAATATTGGTTCAGGCACGCCGTGCAAAGCAATTAACCAAAAAAAGCGAAAATTTTAAACAATTTATTATAAAACCCCAATTAATCAATGCAAAATATTATGAACAATTGCGTTTTAATTTAGTGTAAAATATTAACTTGTTTTTCTACAAATTTCTATGATATTTCTCTGATTTCCAGGTGATACAATTACACCAAATTATTTTTTTTTTCTATTTTTTATTTTAATTATTTTTATAGAAGACAATATTTTCACTTACATTTTTTACTTCAAAATTTAATTTTACTTTATTTTTACCATGCTACATTTTTGATACTTTATTTTAATTTTGGAAATTCTTTTCACACTTCTACTAGTTTTTTTACTACACTTTAGAGTCTGTTATTTTTGACATTCACAATATAGTGCCTTTTTCTTAAAATAACTCCGAAATCTGCTAATAATGCAGAGCTTGAAAGTAAAATTAAATAAATTTATGTGGAATTTTTCTTTCTAGAGATCCAAAGTTACTTGTACAGCTAAAAGCACATCGAAACACAGTACCTGTTCCTCGTCATTGGTGTTTTAAAAGAAAATATCTACAAGGTAAAAGAGGTATTGAAAAACCGCCATTTGACTTACCGGATTTTATAAAACGAACAGGAATAACTGAAATGCGCGCTAGCTTACAAGAGCGTGATGACACAAAAACTTTAAAAGCAAAAATGAGAGAAAGAGCACGACCAAAAATGGGTAAAATTGATATTGATTATCAAAAATTACATGATGCCTTCTTTAAATGGCAAACAAAACCAAGAATGACAATACACGGTGATCTTTATTATGAAGGAAAAGAATTTGAGACACGATTAAAAGAAAAGAAACCTGGTGAATTGTCTGATGAGCTACGAACTGCTTTAGGAATGCCAATTGGACCAAATTGTCATAAAGTGCCACCACCATGGTTAATTGCTATGCAACGTTATGGTCCGCCTCCAAGTTACCCAAATCTTAAAATTCCAGGTAAGTAATTATTTTAGAGAATTGAAAGAAAATAAATATGGCCGTAGTGATGCATTCGATCGACACGATATAGAAAACGACCGATTTTTGTTTTTATTCTTATGTCAAAAATCGATACGATAATAAATCTATTGTTTTTCGACCGAGACTATCGCTATGCAAGCGAGAGTTCCGAGATTCTCGGATCTGTTTTATTTGTACACTGAAAAAAGGATGTAAGACAATCAGTAGTTTATTAATATGACTATCTATTATAAAAGAAATATTTAAAAATAATTGCCGTTTTGTTAACCAAATATAAAGATAATAAATTCCTTTAAATTTTATTTAATTATTTAAAGGCATAATAGTTTGTTGGGCTAATAAGAAATATGACTAATTTTTTGATCATTTAAAACCTAAATTTTAATGTCAAAAATTAATATTAATAATAATGAACATCAATTTAATTAATAAAATATCGATTGTAGTCTATATTGTATTGAATAATTTTTTTAGTGTAATATGAAAAATGATTATTTAAAGTCGTATTTTCTAAAATGAATTTTCAACATTAAACTTATGTTTTCTTAGTTATTTTTTAAATGAAATAAAATAGAAGCATTAGAAAATGTGAAATTTATATTTTTAAAAGATTGCAGATAAGAATCAAATTTTTATTCCATTAAAATTAAAGATTTTTTCTAATAATTAATAAATTAAATATAACAAAATATTTTATAAGGATACTTTGTTTTAAAAAATGCAATAACAGTATTTCTAACTTAAATTACATTTTTTTAAATTTTATTTTCTTAATAAATTACAAATCAAAAGAAAAGAGTATAATAATTATATTGGAGCAAAATGAACAATCATTAATGAACATATTTAAAACATAGTTGAGAAAGCCTACAATAAAAATTTTATTTTATTGCAATGAGCTAAAAGATGAAAACTCTTTTCGGGCTGTCCAGCTATTTAAACAAATTAGCTGACGGGATGTATTGCTTCCAAGTTTATTTCGATGTTTGCGGATTGTTAGGGAACACCTAGAGAAAAGTCGCTCTACGGGTACCGAAGTTGCTTGTATGCTTAAAAAATCTGGGGCCATTTTAGATAAATTTGGATACTGTTCTTCGTGATTTTGCCACCATTCTAAAATGTCAGTACTTTTATCTGCACGATTCATATTCAAGTAAACATCAAGTTCTTCTCGCCATTTTCCTTCTTTTTGGGTAGATGAGCTGCTATTTCTTAATCGTTTGCTTGGAATTTCAGATGAGAAAAGAGCTAAGGGATCAAAGTCATCATCGATATTATCATTTATCTCATTATTAGGTTGAAATTCACTTGTTGTCTCTACTTCCTTTTGATAATATTTATTCTTATAAATGTCTTCAAACTTTTTGATAGACCTTTTGGCCAATTCTTTTCCCCACTTGGTTAAATAAAATGTTTCCTCTTTGTGTCTAGGATCGAGTAGTAAGACTGCACAATAAATCCAATTGGTTTTCTGGTAATGTTTCATCAGTTTTTCATAAGCTGACTGAAGACCACCTTGAATCCTTAGATCAGTTACATTTTTATTTGATTTAGTCTTAAGATTTGCGAGTTCATTTACAATTTTATCAACCCGAGTATCAACCAACATGTTGAAGCCAACGACAACAATAGGAAGAGTGGCATATTTTTCACCACATAATAAGTTTGATAAACTCTTAAAATATCGTAAATATTTTACGACAGACTCAAGAAGATCCCAATCAGATTCTAATATCTTTAAATTGTAAAACAGCGGATCAGTTTCGCACAATAAAATCAACGCTTTTTTAAGCTTTAAAGCTTTATCGATCATATCGTGTGTCGAGTGCCAACGAGTTTTTACATCAATTGTGGATGTTAGCATTTTAATTCCTACAGTATCACAACAACACTTTAATTTTTCTTGTAATTTTTCTAAATACTACAATTTTATAAATAATGTTTTTAATTTTGCTACTGGTGAAGCATCATTTGGTATGTCAATATCATTTTCACTTTCCTGATCATTGTTTTTGTAGTGATCGTCATTATTAAAATGATTGTCGTGATCGCCATCATTTTCGTGATCATCATCATTGTCGTGATCGTCACCATGATCATTTTGGTAATCGTCCAATTCTTCTTCTACCTCGCTTTCAATTTCAAAGTCAGTATCTACTTGTAAATTTAACTCCTTTAATAAATCTTGGACCGCTAAATTCAAAATATGTGCGAAGCATTTAAAATGCAAATCTTCGGAAGAAATATCCAGATTTAAGAGTGATTTTAATTCAGAAATAAAGGTTGAGTTAGAAGAGTCGTTATCCAAAGTAATCCCCTGTACTTTATTTTCTAAACCATTCTCCTTTAGAAATTTATGAAAAGAATTTGCGGTACTTTTTCCAGTATTTGTTCCGTATGATGGAATCAAATCTAACGTTATGGACTGTAGATTCCATTTGTCATCAATGTAGTGTCCTATAATTAAATTATTTATTTTACATACAATTTTTTTACTTTATTTATTTTTTATTTACAATTTACAAATTAATATAAAATTAATTAATTAAACCACTTTTAATGAAATTTAGATTAAATATTAAATGAAGCTTAAATAAAAACATTATTAATAAGAACTGTATTAGAAAATGTGAACTTTATATTTTCTTTTATATTTTTTATTTTTATTATAAATTATGTTTAAAAAATAAGTTATAAAAGGAATTAGGACCGATCTTAAAGTTTCAAGGCTAAATTTTTATTTATATTAAATAACTATAAAAATATTTAATTAATGTATGATCTTTCGAATCAGTTGAAATTATATACATTATGTTTATATTTAACATTTATAATTAAAATAATATAATATCATATAATAATTAATGTAGTATTTAACCTGTTATTCCATTGAATGATTTTTGTGCTATGGAAGTCCATCCATCTACAGTAAAAGATATTTTAGACGAGATTTTTTGTAATATTTCTTTCACTTTTATTTGTAAGTCCGTAAATTTTTGATCAATCATTATTCGCAGCTGATTACGTTTAGGCAATACGGCATTCTTATTCAAATAGCTAAAATATTGTTGTGTTATTTCATCGTTGAAAAAATTTATAGGCAAATATTTTCTTGAAATCAATTCAACAGTCATGTCTTCTAGTTTTCTTTGGTTAAACGTCTAAACAATATTAAAAGTTAAATGTTTTTTATAATTTTAAAATAGTAAAACATTTATCATTATTTATTGATTAAAATGTACGTTCTATATCATTTGACATTCAAAAGTGTGACTATTTTCTAGCTTAATAATGTTTTTTGAATAAAATATTTAATTTTTGATAACTATTAAACGTTAAAAATTTTAGTTTTTATTGCTTTAATTTTATTAACTTTAATATACTGATAAATTTAACTTAAAAAAGTATTGTTTTAAATGTTTTACTATTATATTGTATTTATTCATTAAAGTTTATTAATTTTATTTAATATTTTATTTAGTTATAATAATACTATTTTAATTCATTTATAAAGTTTAATTATTACTTCTGACGTAGCTGGCGATTTATCTGGAAAAGCCTTGGTGAAATATTCCTTATGGTATAGTTTAAGGTGCATAGTTTCCATCTTTCATTTTAATTATTTTGATTGTTTTATCTTTTTCTAAACATCATTTACACTTCGCGAATTTATCATTTTCTTCTGTATGTCCGAATTCAAATACTTCCATCATTACTTCTTTCTTCTTTTTTGCACTCGACGAAAAATTAATCTGACCAGGCTCCAAATGAAATTCTTCACTGAATAATAATAGGTTAAATATAGTTATCAATTACATAATTTTAATATTATTATTATCATTATTTTTTTATTATTTTTGAATAATTTTTATTTTCAAGGTTATTTAAAAACATAAAATAGTATCTTTAAGCATTTTGAAATATAAATAATAATTATTTACTTCGAGGCAGATCTTTTTTTAGTATTACTACTATCCATATTTTCTTCCGTCATAGTAGAATGTGTACATTAAATTATTTACAATTTATAATTAATCAACCATGCAAAACCGAGATTATCGTTTGTAATCGCTCGGAATTTTGACACGACACGATATGTCAAAAAACCTAAATTCTGAGGTTCTGTTTGTTTCAAGACTCAAAATAGAGCAGGAAGTCGTTCCCCCTTCCCTCATTTCTCTCCGTATTTCCCGTCAAAAATTACATAAATTATGAGGTTATGTTCATTTCAAGACTTTCAATATAGCCGCAAGTGGAGGTAGATTTCCTGCCAAAAATGACCTGAATTTAAAGGTTTTGTTCGTTTCAAGACTGTGAATATAGTCGCAAGCCACCCCTCCTTCCTTACGTTAAAGGATAGGTGGATTTTCCGCCGAAATTGAACTAAATTTTTAGGTTAAGTTATTTTGTCGGGAAACGACCAAGAAACAAGCATAACCTCAAAATTTAGGTCAAATTTTGAAGGAAAATGACCAAAAAACAAACATAACCTTAAATGTAGGTCAAATTTTAGCTGCAAAATAAAAAAAATTAGATAAATTTTGTTTTGAAAATTGAAAATAATAAAAATTGTTGTTAATAAAAATCGTAAATAACATTTAAAGAAATAAATAATAAAATATTAATAATAGTTTTAAATTCCAGAAATTGTCTAAACATTAACTCAAACATCTACAAAACCAATAAAAAATAGAGGGTTGGCGCGCGAAGCGCGCAGGGTAGCGAAGCGCGCAGGGTAGCGAAGCGCGCAGGGTAGCGAAGCACCCCTAGTACCTATATAAATATATATAAAATTACATATATATGTACATAAATATGTATATAAGAGCATATGTGACAGTCCCCGAGAGAAGGGACCTTAGCTCACCAAAACGAATTTCACAGGGCAAGCGTTTGAAGAAGAAGCAGAAACGCGGAACTCGAAGAGTGGGGCGGAACTTCTGAAAAGTTCCCCCACCACACTAACACAACGTTGTGTTTCTGTATACGTGAGCTTCGTCTACTTCGTGTATCTTCGGGTCTCACGTACGCGAGAGTATAGTTGTGTAAGTAAAGTAGTGGGGCTGATTTCTTGAGTGCCACAATCCGCCTCGAAATGCGCTTGACATACCCATCTTCAAAATGTTATTGTGTCAAAAGCAATTATCCTAATCAGTTTTTGACTTTTGCATGTGAAAAAGCAATTCAAAATCTATCATTTACCATATAAAACTCAATATTGACCTCTGGTGAGCTAAGGTCCCTTCTCTCGGGGACTGTCACATATATACATGTATATAATGTATCCTGTCGTGTAAGGGGGAATTTTCTAGAAAAAGGAACTTCCTTTAGATATAAAAAGATTGAAGTAAATAAAATAAATTTTGTAATAAAAAAAAGTACTTAAGAAAAGTCACTGCGATGTGGTACTAACCCCTTAAACCTTATTTATGTAATATACTTTAACTCATTTTATTAAATTCTTTTAGTTTTCTCTATTAAATTCTTGAAGAGAAGGTCGTTTAACTGAAGCTCCCCTCTTAAAGTAACTACTTTTGTACTTACTTTAACTATGTGTGTGTATTGTGTAATTAATTTAACTATTTTTAATGACATTAATACACTGAAAAAAAACTAGTAGGTTTTACTACTTTTTAACTACTCTGAGTAGTACAATAGGTCCTTAACTGAATTTAAACGGTTCTATTAACTATATAAAAATAGTTAAACCAATTAAAAGTGTAATTGGTTGAATGACATTTTGTGATTGTATTACCTCAATTTAAAAATATTAATACAACTCAAGATGTAAGTAGTAGATTTTACTACTTAAAGTGGTTCAATAGGCTTTAAGAACATTTTTTTGGTACATTTAATAAATATTCCTATTAAAGACGCTCCATGAGGCCCATTCCAGAATGGAGACGCAAACGCAGACGCATCCCCATTCAAATTAGCATTGGGATGCGTCTGCGCACGGTGCGCGGGAACGAGCTTAGAAATTGACAAAAATGACGACAAAATCTGATAGTGCCATCTTTTTTATCACTTAAAATTATGTAAGAAAATGTTTTTCCCAAAATCTAAATCGCAGAGTTTCGCGTTTTTTAAATCATTTTGTAAAAAAAATAACTTTTTAACACTAAATCTTTTTTAATGATTTAAACTTTTTTATATATAGATGATTAAGATTAATTATTCTTATTGTAGCATAAATTATGAATTTGGTTATAAAATACAAAAGTTAAACTTTTTATAGATGACAAAAGAGATCATGAGCTACTGCTCAAATTTAAACACCGCGTGACATGGTAATTTACTTGTAGTCCAGTCAAGTTAGTCTAAAAACAAGGCATATCATGTTTTAACTCAGGGCCTCAATTTTTTCCCTTAAACCCTTCATTTTGGGGTAAAAATAAAGTACCTAAATTTGGTACTTCGAACTGCTACCGGAACCTAAAATTTTTCTTAAGAAATAGGTGCAAAAATTCAGTTTTTCAAATTGCCGCCTTCCATGAGATTTCAGGGTGGCCGTTTTTTTCACCAAAAAAAATTCCCGGTCATTTCCCGGTCATTTCCCGGTCATGAATTATTTTTCCCGGTTATAAAGGAAAATTCCCAAAAAAATTATTCTATAAATTTATTGAATATTGACTCTTTATTAAACATAAAACATACAGGGTGTTCCAAAAGTATGGAAACTTGCAAATATCTCGAAAAGTACGAATTTTTGTAAAAAATGTTCAAGACAAAAGTTGTTCCAAACAAAAAGATGTACATCTTTGAAACCAAAAAATTGGGCCCGGAGCCCAATGTTGGGCCCAACAATGAAAAAAGTGGTTTTCTTAAATGAGACCACTAACTTTCAGTATCAAATTCGTAATCCCCATGAAATTCTGCGTTCAGACATGTGGTATAAGTGCCCAAAATATTGGGCTCAATCCAAGATATTGGGTCCAAAATTTATCAACAGATAAATAAATTTTAAAAAATCGCATCTTGGAGGGATTTTGACATTACAGGATTAGAAATTGAGCATAGAGCCCAATGTAAGATTCTGCAGCCCAATGTGAGGGCCCAATATTTTTGGAATTTGTACCACAAGTCTAAGCCCAGAATTTCATAACGATTACGAAATGGAAGGAAACTAATTTTTTTACTGTAGGCCTCACATTGGGCCGCGGAATCTTGCATTGGGCTTTGTGTACAATTTGAAAATTAGCTTCCAATTTCTAATCCTGTGATCTCAAAATCCCTCCAAGATGCGATTTTTTAAAATTTATTTATCTGTTGATAAATTTTGGACCCAATATCTTGGATTGGGCCCAATATTTTGGGCACTTATACCACATGTCTGAACGCAGAATTTCATGGGGATTACGAATTTGATACTGAAAGTTAGTGGTCTCATTTAAGAAAACCACTTTTTTCATTGTAGGGCCCAACATTGGGCTCTGGGCCCAATTTTTTGGTTTCAAAGATGTACATCTTTTTGTTTGGAATAACTTTTGTCTTGAACATTTTTTACAAAAATTCGTACTTTTCGAGATATTTGCAAGTTTCCATACTTTTGGAACACCCTGTATAAATACGTAATATACATTAAAAAAAACGTTTTATCACGTTTATCACATTTTGTTTCTTACTTAATGTTTATAATAAACACATACTATATATTTTTTTAATAAAATAAACTTTTTCGTAGATATTTGTATCTCTTTTCAATTAAACTAGAAGTTAACTTTTAAAAACTACATTTTTAATATCACATTCAATATTTTAACATCTTAATACTTTGAGTTTTAAGATAAACATATATATATATATTTTAAATTAAAGATACGTTCAGATACGTATTCAGTTAAAAATCAAGTTTGGTTATTTAATTGTTTAAGTTCTAAATCAATGTCTTCTGTACACTTGCGAGCATTTTCTAAGATCAAAGCTTTTTTTTCTTTCAACAATTTTTGAATTAAATAAAATACTTTTTAATAAAAAATTTCAAAATTCCCGGTCAAGGTAAAAATTCCCTGTCATTTCCCGGTTTTTCCAGGTCAAAACAAATTCCCTGTCATTTCCCGGTTTTCCCGGTTTCCCGGTCCACTGGCCACCCTGGATTTTAGCGGTGTTTAAATTTGAGCAGTAGCTCCTGATCTCTTTTGTCATCTATAAAAAGTTTAACTTTTGTATTTTATAACCAAATTCAAAATTTATGCTACAATAAGAATAATTAATCTTAATCATCTATATATAAAAAAGTTTAAATCATTAAAAAAGATTTAGTGTTAAAAAGTTATTTTTTTTACAAAATGATTTAAAAAACGCGAAACTCTGCGATTTAGATTTTGGGAAAAACATTTTCTTACATAATTTTAAGTGATAAAAAAGATGGCACTATCAGATTTTGTCGTCATTTTTGTCAATTTCTAAGCTCGTTCCCGCGCACCGTGTGCGTCTTCATTCTGAAATCGGCCTGATGTCAGTTCTACAATGGGCAGGTTTGTACGTGAACGTGTACGTTCCGTGCTGACGCCACTTATTTGCAGAAGATTGTGACGTCAGCACGTTCACGTTCACTTACAAGCGTGTTCATTGGAGAACCGACTTAAGGAGAAAGAGAGTTACGGATATATTCATCCCCTAGCAGATAGGTTGCGAGTTTAGCCGACGTTTAAACGTCGGGAAAGCGTCGGGGAGCCGACGTTTTGATTTTTTGATTATTTTTACAGTTTAAATATCAAAATAAGGTTAAGTAAGTATTAGAATGTATAGAAAAAGTGTTCATGAATCAATAGATACACTATTTATATTGGATTATTAAAAAATAAGTGAAAAAAATAATTTAAAGTAAAGTATATTTTTATGAAACTGGTAAAGATTTTGTCTGTATATAAACAAAAAAAAGTAAATGTATACAAATAATATGTAAAAAGTAGTAAAAAATAGTGGATAAATGTAATTATGTAATAAAAAAGTGAAATTATCATTGAATAATTATTCAAATTAAATGATTAATAGTTCTCTAAAACAATCTATACTGGAACAGTATATACCGACAGCAAATCGCAAGTTGATGAAGTGTACCGACAGATGCCAGCGTTCGAGACATTTTGTGGGATTCGGGAAATCTTGATTGGCTTTAAATTGGAAAAAGAAATGAAGGTGATTGAAAATGTGATGCCGTCTCCAATGATGAGAAATAGCGTAGCGTCCTTCGAAACCGAGCTCCGAAATTCTCTTCGAAATATGGGCAATTTTTTTACTTTTTCGTGCCGAAATCTTCTAATATTTTTTCTTGATTTAATCCACAGCCACTTTCACTGATTAAGATCCGGATCGATCGGATTTTTATCAATTCTTTCCACATCACGTCGGGGTCACCAATGTGGGATTCTGAGTAAATAAATATTTAAAATGTTATTAACTAAGACTTATGTAGAAGGGAATCACCACTAACACGTGTTCTACAATTATGAGGGGTTAAATAAAATAATTAATAATGAATTAAATTTGATTTATTGCTATATCAAATTTCGTGACACTCATGTCGTGGTTCCAGACGCAACTGTACAAAATTATACAACGCGGTTATGGAGCGGTCACACCTCGCCTGCAGGAGCAGTTGCCAATGGAAACCGTGTAAGAGTAAGAGAGATCGAAAATCTTCTATCTCTCTTACTCTTACACGGTTGCCATGGGAAACTTCTCCTGCAGCCGAGGTTTCTTTTTTTCCACAACGTTTCTTTCTCTTGCGTTGAGAAAGATGGGACTACAACGACTTTTCTCTTACACAGCGAGTGAGAGAGGAGATGTGCGTGCGTTTAATGGAGCGGTCACACCTCGGCTGCAGGAGAAGTTTCCCATGGCAACCGTGTAAGAGTAAGAGAGATAGAAGATTTTCGATCTCTCTTACTCTTACACGGTTTCCATTGGCAACTGCTCCTGCAGGCGAGGTGTGACCGCTCCATTAAACGCACGCACATCTCCTCTCTCACTCGCTGTGTAAGAAAAAAGTCGTTGTAGTCCCATCTTTCTCAACGCAAGAGAAAGAAACGTTGTGGACTCACACTTATCATACTACAATCCCCACAATTTAAATGTATTATTCAGAAATAAGTCGAATAATAGAATTGCTTTTAAGACTTTAAAGAAAAAAATTATAATTAATGCTCAATAATTAATAATAATAAATTAACTACATTATAATTATTATTAGCGGTAAAAATCAATCATTTTTAAAAAATTCAATTCATTTCTTTAAAACTCATTACTAAAGGGTTATAGAGGGCGCTGATTTCGAAATTTTTATTCACTAAAAAATTCAAAATAGCGGATAACAATTTTTTAAAAATAAACTATTGTCATTGAAACTCATTACTACACGGAAAAAAGTGGTGCTTATAACACACTAGCATTTATCGTCCGTTTAATTACATCATGTGAGACGTGCTCTTATTGGGAAAATCCATGCGTTCATAGTATCCCTTACTTTAATGTGAAAAAAGGTTAAAACATGTAGCCCGATTTCATTAAAATCATACTATAAATGCTTTCCACCTCTCAATATAAAATTTGCTCGAAATCTATGCGCTTTTCGGATGGACTTCTTGCAATTGAGATACAAATGAAGTGCGCATGTCTCACGGGTCTAGTCCCATTTGCAAGCAAATTTTACATATGGAGGTGGAGAGCATTTCTTTCATGAGTTTTAAATGTTTAGAGTATAGTGATGGGACTGAATTAGTATATACCTTTCCTTCACCGCAAGAAGTAAATTCATGTACTGAATACACGTTTTCATGAAAGAATTTCTTGTTTTAAAAACGATTTTTACATCACATAAAGTCTAGCGAAAAGAGCAGCAGTGCTTCATGTAAATTTAGCACAATATTTTTTTTCGTGTAGAGGGTTATAGAGGGCGCTGATTTCGAATTTTTCATTCACTCAAAAATTCAAAAGGGCAGAAGACAAATTTTAAAAATTCGATTAATTCCATTAAAGCTAATTACTAGGGGGTTATAGAGGGCGCAGATTTCTAATTTTTAATTCACTCAAAAATTCAAAATGGTGGATGACAAATTTTGAAAATTCGATTAATTCCATTAAAACTTATTATTAGGGTCAAACCATTATATTTCAACTAAAGTGGTCGCTGACTAATTTTTAAAAATTATAATACTTTGCAGGAATGATTTTGAAGTTATCAAGATCACGAAATGAAAAGAATTTTATTAAAAATTTAAATATTTATTGTAAAATATGAATTTAAAGTATATGAGGTGCTAAAAACTGTCAATTTTTTAGCCATTAGAAAATATGCAAAAAAACATAGAATTTACCATAAAAATAAAAAAAAATTATTGGAATTTACTAAGAATGAATAAATTTATCATTATCAATTGATATAATTATTTAAAGATGTGAAGTAATATATAAAATATGATTTCCAAGTGCACCTGTCAAATAACCTAATTTTGCGATTTTTATTCATTAATTATAAAAAATAGAAAACATTAAATTAAATAAAAACTTACCAAATATGAAGTTCTTGCCATAAACTTTTAGAATTTCTTTGCACTTTTCTTCTTTTCTATTCATAAGTATGAAAAATTTAAAAAATAAAATAGCTACTTTGTCTATTTTCACTATTTTTGAAAGTCAATAACTTTCTTGGAGAAAAATGAAAAAATATGGGGTTTCGAAAATTATTTAAATACACACTACATATACATTCACTGAAAATTTCGCATTGGTCCCGAAGCTATTTTCGAAGATAAAGTAAATTAAAAATTTCGTATTTTTTAGGCTATATTGACATGGATTTTAAATCAATGTGAAGGTGGTTCACTGGTGACGACAAACTTCACATTGATTTAATACCTTTAAAACCCATGTCAATATAGCCTAAAAAATACGAAATTTTTAATTTACTTTATCTTCGAAAATAGCTTCGGGACCAATGCGAAATTTTCAGTGAATGTATATGTAGTGTGTATTTAAATAATTTTCGAAACCCCATATTTTTTCATTTTTCTCCAAGAAAGTTATTGACTTTCAAAAATAGTGAAAATAGACAAAGTAGCTATTTTATTTTTTAAATTTTTCATACTTATGAATAGAAAAGAAGAAAAGTGCAAAGAAATTCTAAAAGTTTATGGCAAGAACTTCATATTTGGTAAGTTTTTATTTAATTTAATGTTTTCTATTTTTTATAATTAATGAATAAAAATCGCAAAATTAGGTTATTTGACAGGTGCACTTGGAAATCATATTTTATATATTACTTCACATCTTTAAATAATTATATCAATTGATAATGATAAATTTATTCATTCTTAGTAAATTCCAATAATTTTTTTTTATTTTTATGGTAAATTCTATGTTTTTTTGCATATTTTCTAATGGCTAAAAAATTGACAGTTTTTAGCACCTCATATACTTTAAATTCATATTTTACAATAAATATTTAAATTTTTAATAAAATTCTTTTCATTTTGTGATCTTGATAACTTCAAAATCATTCCTGCAAAGTATTATAATTTTTAAAAATTAGTCAGCGACCACTTTAGTTGAAATATAATGGTTTGACCCATTAGTAAATTAAAGAGGGTGCTGATTTCGAAATTTGCATATACTCAAAAATTCCAAAAGGCAAATGACAAATTTTGAAAATTCAATTAATTTCTCTACAACTCATTACTAGGGGGTTACAGAGGGAGCTGATTTTTAAATTTTTTCACACTCAAAAATTCAAAATGTCGGATGACAAATTTTGAAAATTTGATTAATTTCTCTACAACTCATTACTAGGGGGTTACAGAGGGAGCTGATTTTTAAATATTTTCACACTCAAAAATTCGAAATGGCGGTTGACAATTTCTAAAAATTCAAGGATAAAGTTCCGATTAGTCTAAACTTATGTACTTATGAACTTAAAAATAAGTGATTTTTACTCAAAAATAAAGAAAGATTTACTTATTTATAAGTGCATATGCACTTATTTTTTTACGTGGAATTTTTTTTTGGTACCTGTAAGTATACTAACATGTACATGTAAAAAAAGTTTACTTCCGTTTGCATTTGAAAGAAAATGTGGCGGGGGGATGGATATGGCAGAAAATATTCTGCGGACAATTTAGGGAGTTATACTGCCGTACGATATAAAAACTTTGGTAACCGACTTTGTTGCTTGAGGCCTAAGCAGAATAAATTCTTGAACGTGAACGCAATTATGAACAGAAACGTAAGAATGAATGAGAGAAGAATAAATATATTTGCTATCCTTCTCTTAGAAATTCTTACATTTTCGTTAACGATTGCGTTTCCGTTTAAAAATCTATTCTGATTAGGCCTTTATGTTGATTTTAGTACGTTTTTACTACTGAAATATCGACCTAAGCGACTATATTGATTTAAACATTTTAAAAAAGAATTGCTTTAAATTAAAATAAAGTAACATTGAACGTGAAGGAGACCGTTTTTTTCATTTATGGTCATAAATATAAGGTTTAAACATTTTTTTAAATTGGAACAATTTTTTTTACTGATTTGGTAACCTCTAGTAGTAATTAATAAAGAGATTTTAGGCCAGATTTTTAATCCATCACCACAAATAGTTTATTAGATACGACGTTTCGGCAGCTGCCGCTACCCTTATCAAGTATTACATTAAGTAATTATACACTAAAAATGACAAGTTGAAAATTTTTAATTAAAGTTTGAAATTTTTATTTTTTACATTAAATTTGGAAAGAGCTGTACTTACGTTTAAACTGTTATATTTAAATTATAAAGTTTCATTAAGGAGGTTATGTTTAACCATCTCCTTAATGATCATTATCATTTTATTTAAAATAATGAATATTTGTATAAAAATTTTTTTAAAAAGTGTATTGTTTAACTTATTATTATTTTTGTTTTTTAATTTTTATTTTGAATTAGTTAAACTTTTTGTTTAAAAAAAAAAAAGAAAGAAAGAAATATAAGGATGGTTTTATCCATTCTTATATAGTTTGTGTTCTAGTAGTAATGTTCATAGTTTTGGAAATATTGAACACTTAGAAATAAAAAAAAAAATTTTATATAACAAGCACAAATTTTCCATAAAAATCAAAATATCGACCTCTAAATGACCTTCAAAAAATGTAAAAAAAATCTGATATACAGTAGAACCTATCGTAGCCGAACTATATGGGAGACAATTCGGCTACGATGGGTAACCAATCACACGCGTATACATCATCAATGACGTGTAGGGAGAGAGACATGGCCGTAACAATAAGTGCTTCTCACCTAATACTATTATAGGTTATGTTATCGTTTTGATATATGTTTTATTATAAGCACTAAATTCACATTTATAAACTAATTAAAAGAAGAAGGAGTTTCTAAATCTGAAATAGCAAATAAGTATAAAGTAGTTTACTATTAATTTGCTATATATGCAAACCTAAATTTTTATACATCTTTATACATTTTTTAACAACAAAATTTGGTAGAATTTTCTTTAAAAAAGAAGCATAAATTTAGTACAAAATTTATGCAAAAAATATATTTTTGATTATTATCAATGTTCTTTTTAAATATTCTCAGAAAATAATTTAACAAAGTCGTAGTTGATAAAAGTAGGGTACGGCTCTAAAGCCGAACGTGCTGTAGCCATAATTATAAACGATGAGGTGATCGAATGTCGGCTACGATAGGTTCTGCTGTATTTTGTGGGTCTAAAGGAGTCTAAATTCAGGTTAAGGTTTTAGAAAATCGAAAAAAAATTATTCGGTGAAACGCCTTAATGTAGATGGACGATACTGTACATGTTCGAAATTTTAAACGGTGGAATCTCCAATTGGTCGACATTTTATTTGAACGACACTCCAAAAAATCTACATTTTGAATGATCGAAAATTCAAATGGTAGAAACATCAACTGGTAGAAATTTCTAATGATCAAAATATTAAATAGTCGATAATAAGAAATTCGAAATCAGTGCTATTTATAACCCCCTAGTAATGAGTTGTAAAGGAATTATTCGAATTTGCCAAATTTGTTATCCGCTATTTTGAATATTTGAGTGAATAAAAATTTCGAAATCAGCGCCCTCTATAACCCCCTAGTAATGAGTTTTAATGGAATTAATCAAATTAGTAAAATTTGACATCTGCCATTTTTAATTATTGAGTCATAAAAAATATGAAATCAGCGCCCTCTATATCCCTTTGGTAATGAGTTTTATAGAAATGAATTTTTTAAAAATTATTGATTTTTACCGCTAATAACACGGTGCTACAATTTTTTTTAAATATACTTCTTATGAAACCTATTGAAGGTTGTAGGTCACAAAAAACTAAGAAGAATTTTACAATTGAACTGTAAACGAACACGATTGGATAAAAATACTCCAAGTTATGAAGGTTTTACAAATTTTTGTCATTTTTTGCATTTTCAGAAATAAAATAAATTCTACTTCTTGTATCAGATCTTGTACAAGAAAAAACATTTAATATTTGTATACAAGAAAATGTACATGTTCTTGTACATACATTTACAGTTCATTTGTAAAATTAATATTTGTTGAAAAAACATATTGTTATCATGACTAACATGAAATAAAAACTGTCGGAACTTGACAAATACTATACATAAACAATTAAGAATGAAAAAGAAAAGAAAACTATAATGTTCTTGAATCATCTACTAGACCTGTAAAGAGAAAAACTACAATAATTCAGTTAATTTTTTACAAAATTTATTCAAATAGGGCTCGTTGGATGCAGAATTTAATACGCTTTAAAAGGGCTACAAAAGAAAAAATGTTTAAATTAAAATTAACGATGAAATTAAAGTTGAAAAATTGCGAGAAAAATGACAACTTCTGAACATTTTTTAATTTTTCTCTTATAAATATTAATTTAAACAAAAATATCGAATATGGGCTAAAAAGCTCTGTTTATCAGCTTCAAAATGAACAAAAATTTGAAATCGGTGCAGAAATCAGAAAGTTACAAATGTCTTTATGCATAAACATACGTAAAAATGGTTTTCTGTCTCTAAAATGAAAATTTAGGGGTGTTTAGAGAATTTTATATACACCATTCTTCTTAGTTTTTTGTGATCTACAACCTCCAATAGGTTTCATAAGAAGTATATTAAAAAAAAAATTTTGTTGCACCGTGTAATAATTATAATGTAGTTAATTTATTATTATTAATTATTTATTATTGATCATTAGGGTGGTCGTTAATGTGGTCATTTTGGAATCGAATTCATTCCACCCCCTAGTTTGCAAAGGAAAAAAATTATAAAAAAATTTGGCATAAATTAAAACCCTTTATCGCAATATTAAGGGGTGCCTCTGGAGGTCGACATTTTTGCATTAAATTTACATGGGTTTTTTCTACGTTTTGGTAAATTAAATGTTATGGCATCTGCTTAATGATTTAAAAATTCAAAAACCGCACAAATCTTTTGTACTTATATGTAACTATGTGGAAAAAAATTGTCAACCTTCAAAAAAAATTTTTAATCTGTCAATCATGGCCCCCAGTGGGGGCCCTTATGGATCGCCCTCATGCCATGAGGGACGCATATGGGTGATCCATAGGGGCCCCTAATGGAAACGACATGCTCATCGATGAGGGCGCCCTCATGGGCCCTCACGTTTGCCTTAATGTTTTTTAATCAACAATATTAATAATAATAGTTAATTAATAATAAATAAGCTTAAATAATGAATAAATAACATATTTATTTACTAATTCTTCCATTTTTAAATTAAATTCTTACTCAAATTGAATTTATTAATTAACGTTCTAATTAATTAACTATCGGATATAGATTAAAAGTAATAATAAATTAATTAATCAAAAAATATGTTATGATCGGATATTTTCATCTTTCAACTAATTCATACATAGAATTAATGATTAAAAGCAAACCTGAGAAATAAATAAATCTAACGCATGGGGGGAATCGAACCTACGACCTACGGACTATGAGCCTAACGCTTTACTTTCAAAATACCTAACTCAGAAAAGTGCTTAACATCATTTAGTTACAGTTAAGATATTAAATTATATTTTCCAATCAAATGCAATTTATAAAATATAATTAATTATATGCTTTATGATTATTATCATGAATCATCCCAGGTGAATTTTCAAAAAAAGTGAAAATATATTTTTATTAAAAACGCGCTTTTCATTGTTCTGAATCATTGTAAACATTAAATTTTTGGTGATAAAAAAATATTTGACTTTTAGACTTAGAAAATTTTGCTAAACGATCATGTGGGCGATCCATGCGGGGCCCCTACGTTGGCCCTCATGGATTCGCCATATGGATCAGCCCTCATGGGCCCCCGCCGGGGGCCCCGAAGTCTTGGGGGCAAGAGCGTGGCTTTTTCCACACGGGATATTATATAATATAATATTGACAATTTTTTTCCACATAGTTACATATAAATACAAAAGATTTGTGCGGTTTTTGAATTTTTAAATCATTAAGCAGATGCCATAACATTTAATTTACCAAAACGTAGAAAAAACCCATGTAAATTTAATGCAAAAATGTCGACCTCCAGAGGCTCCCCTTAATATTGCGATAAAGGGTTTTAATTTATGCCAAATTTTTTAAATATTTTTTTCCTTTGCAAACTAGGGGGTGGAATGAATTCGATTCCAAAATGACCACATTAACGACCACCCTAATGATCATTAATTATAATATATTTTTTTTTGTTTAAAGTCTTAACAGCAGTTCTATTATTTGACTTATTTCTTAATAATATATTTAAATTGTGGGAATTTTGGTAGGTCGATAATTATAATTAATAAAGTTAATATCACTGAGAAGGGAATCCCACTATTTCGTGCTCATTAAAAAATATTGTTAAATAAATAAAACTACACAATTTCATTAAAATATAATTTATTTAAAATGACGTCAGTATGCGTCATATATCACGCGTGGTTCCAGACCAACTATATATAATATTCAAAAGCGCGCCTAACTACACCTCCCACTCGCAGAGTAGGGAACTTGTCCGTCTCTCTCTACGTGCGAGTGAGAAACGCAAATTTCCTTACTTACCATAGTGCGATCCCCACAAAATGTCTCGAACGCTGCCATCTGTCGGTGCACTTTATCAACTTGCGATTTGCTGTCTGTATATACTGTTCCAGTATACATTTTTTTGGAGAACTACACGGAGAGTAAAAGAAGCCTTTTATAGTATAGAAAAGTTTACCTTTAACGCACAAAACTTTTATATGCTACATATGCGTAATATTTGAGTATTTTTGGTATAAACTTATGTCTTTTTACTATGAAACTTGTCTATGCTGATAAAGTTTGTCATGTACCCCCTTATTATATACTTATAAAACCTTAAATGCATCTGCGCCAAGCGGAGATCGCACCTAGCTCATCCTACTACGATTGCAGAAGTTCTATGCTTTTTTGGTATTAGACTCTTGCAACAGACCTTTTCATACTGATCGTTCTGTCCTTATCTAGCGCATATTATGACGCATGAGTTGGAAGAGGACAGAATAACCAGAATGAAAAGGTCTACTGGCGAGTAGGTAGGCGTGGCCTAATTGTCAATTGCAAGAGTCTAATACCGAAAAAGCATAGAACGTCTGCAATCGTAGTAGGATGAGCTAGGTGCGATCTCCGCTTGGCGTTGTTACTATTAAATCACATTTTTCTTACCATAAAAACATGTATACTATGTACCTTTAGTACGTACAAATATTATACTAAAAATTCTGAAATATTTCCTCCATTAGTAAGAAAAGTTCATACAAAAGTAGCAGAATAGTCTTTCATACTATAAAGCCTTGATTTTTATCTGAGTGTATTAATCATGTAATTTTAATAATTATTCAATGATAATTTAACTTTTAATAATAAAATTACATTTTTCCACTATTTTTTACTACTTTTTACATATTATTTCTCTACATTTACTTTACTTTTTGTTTATATACAGACAAAATCTTTACCAGTTTCATAAAAATATACTTTACTTACAATTATTTTTTTTCACTTATTTTTTAATAATCCAATATAAATAGGGTATCTATTGATTCATGAACACTTTTTCTATACATTCTAATACTTACCCAACCTTATTTTGATATTTAAACTGTAAAAATAATCAGAAAATCAAAACGTCGGCTCCCAGACGCTATCCGACTTTTCAACGTCGGCTAAGCGCACAACCTATTCGCCAGGATCTGGCTCATTAACCTCTCTCTCATTAGGTACACGTTCGAGAACACGTTAAAGTTCTTATCAAACTTTATCATAAATATAAGAATAAGTATTATTTGAAGAATTAATAAATTTATTATGAAAAATTAGAATTGCGCCATCCATGCGCGTCGTAGGGCTGTATTATGATTAGATTAAGTATTACATAGTTTTTTGAAACTTTATTAATGATAATTTTTTAACGCTCTTTGCATTTATAAAAATGAGCGTTGCAAAATTATCATTAATAAAGGCTTAAAGAACTATATAATACATAGTACTATGTTATACATAATACTTAATGTAAGCATAAGGGGGAAGTCTACTGTGACCAGGGAAAAAACAGCCAAAAAAATAAAAAAAGTTTCAAGAATTTTTTTTTCGGCGCCAAACTTTTTTTCGACAAAATCCTTTGTCAGACGAGAGTCAATACTATGTAGATGATAACCATATTTTGATTTTTTGTTTTTAATTACCCAGACGTGAGATTTCATGTACACTGTTTGAGCACCTAAAAAAAAGGAGTTTCGCTTGAAAGAGTGCTACGACGGCAATTTTAAATATTTCGACTTGAATTTTTTTTACAAATACTTGTATATATAATAAAGATCACAGTTTAATTTAATTTAATGTACGAGTCATATTTTTTGACTTCCCCCTTAATACAGCCCTACGACCCACATGGATGGCGCACTGCAGAAATAAATGTTTAATTTGACAAGTAAAATCCGCTTGCCTCACTTTTGACCTATATAAATTTTTTTAGGAAGAAACCTGAGCTTTATGAAAAACATAAATAAAAGAAATTATAAATGTCCATTTTATAGAAAAATGCAATTTTATTTTTTATTTGCATTTTTCAAGGTCAAAAATTTTTTATTTTTTAAAATTGTTTCCTCCATTAAAAAGTGCGTAAAAAGAGCTACAAAGTTTATATATTGCAAACATTTTTTCGTTTTGTTTTATAGGAACTATTTTTTTAAATATGCCATGCGAGACAAAAAGTTCAAACTTTGACCCCCTCTAGTTTTTATATTTGTTTAAATAAATTAATAATATTTGTAATTGTATCTAATAGGACTACAATTTGTGCAAAATTTTACCTGATCCCAAACATTTAAATTTCCATCACTTCACGTGGAGTGCCATAAATAAGTGTAAAAACCTATATAAACTTATAACTCTTTCTTGACAGCTGGATCCTGTCAAATATTATTTTTGACATCGGATTCGTGTTCAGCACATTCTAAACCATAAGTATCCATATTGTCAAAGAAAAAAGTATTAAATAAAAATATTAACACTATATTATATTACGTACTACAGCCCAACCTCCGTATAACTGTTCGAAGGTCGGTTAGGGGAAGAAGTTAACAAATGTAGGGGCCCCCCACTATATGAGGTGTATGTGTATTACGGCTTGGAACCTCTTTATAAGCTTTACTGCGACACTTTCCTATTACACGGAGAAACTTTGAGTATTACTTTTCCTTAAACTCACTATGTATTTTTAGTAAATTGACTACTAAAGTGGGGAAAAACTGCAACGATATCAATTGTTCTTAGTCTGACTACTAAAATTTGGCATTTGATCGAAAATTAAATTTCACGAAAAAACATATCGTCGAATGTCAATTCAAGCAGTCACCCATCCAAGTACTAACCGCGTCCAACGTTGCTTAACTTCCGTGATCTGATGAGAACTTGTTCCTTAGCCTTGGTGTTTCCGCTGTCTTGTCTTGATTAATAACTTTGTCGTATAAGTATTGTATCGCACCTAACCTCACTTTTAGTGACACGAAGTAACACAAATACACTTCAACTTTACAAAAAAAGAAAAAACAAAAATAGTGTTCATTTGACACCGATTCTCATTAATTAAAAGAATTATATGCTTGGATAAGAGATGTACATGACATGATATATTTTTTTGGGGGGGTTTCATAGAGAAGCTCACATGTGCTCAGGAGAGTACTGTATGTTTTAAGCGCCCCTAACTTTATAAAAACAGTATTTTCGATGTATAATCTAACCGGATTGTGAAATTTTAAACACAGAAAAAGAAAAATAACCTAAAGTAAAGCTTCATTAATATTATTTATGATTCAATTAAAAGTTAATTAATAATTGTTGCGATTAAGTCGGGGCTTCATCTAACCCTTTTTAGTTACGACACTGTCCACGTCGAATTTTTCATAACTTGACTACTAAATATTGAAAAAAAGAAGTCATATATTGTTAAAGAGACTTCTATTAAATAAGAAATTTCGTCTTTTTCCCGTTTTTTCCCCACTTTAGTAGTCAATTTACTAAAAAATACATATGAGTTTAACAAAAAGTGATACACAAAGTTTCTCCGTGTAAGCAAACGCAAGCGAACGTCAAAAAATATCGAAAGCTTATAAAGAGGTTGTTGTTGATTCTATTTGTTTTGGCTTCAAGTGGGGAACTTGTCGAGAACTTAACTGACCTTGAAGCTTATAAAGAGGTTGGACTGTATACGAATATATTAAATGAATTAATTTCTGAATATTTCCTGCTGCTTTAAAATTGGAAATGATAATCAACAACCAGTTGAAAACCACACTAAAATGTAAAAACTACCCTTTAATGATAAAAATGACTTACCACTTAAATTCATTCTTCAAATTAAAAATGGCGGATCCAATAGGGCGGACCAAAAATGGGGAATATTTTACAAATTATTCCGATTCGCTCGAAATTTGGTACTTGGGGGTTTTTTGGGTCGCTTACTACGACTCTGGCGTCAGTACTAAATTTACTTTTCTCATCAGCCATATTGTATCCGCCATTTTGAATTTTTTTAAACTAACGCCAGAGTCGTAATCAGCCACCCAAAAAACCCCCAAGTACCAAATTTCGAGCGAATCGGAACAATTTGTAAAATATCCGCCATATTGGATCCGAAATTTTTAATTTGAAGAATTTATTTAAGTAGTAAGTAAATTTAACTTCTAAATTGTAATCCATGTTCGTAATTTCAAAACTAGCTCACGATTTTTCATATTCTCTCAAAATGTACCGAAAAAGTAAGTTTTTTGAGGTTAAAAAGAAAAAACGAACCAACTTGTGTATTCTTACCCCTGATTTGGATTCAGCGACCCAAAATATGTGAGAAATGACTAGTCTAGTTCGCCGGACAAAAAAAATTTTTTTTGTGGGGCTGTGTTATTTACATTATATATTTGTTATTTTTGCTTTATTATTATTATTATTATATTATTTATTTATTTATAATTTTTTAAAATTCATTCATTATTTAAGTTAAATAAACATGAAAATAAAATTTATATATGTAATAAAAAAAATTAAAAAAATTAATTATTTTAATTTCTTTTTTCATTTTTGCCTTAACTTCTGTTTATTTATTATCAAGATTAACGCAGATATTTTTTGAAATAAATTCGGAGGGACTGGGTATTGAACCCGGGTGTTAAAGACGGAAGTTAAATTAACAAAAGAAAATTTTTGAAAAATAATAATATTTAAATTACCAATTTAAATGTTATTATTAGCAATTCCGCTCATAGATAAAGCGTAAATGCTCTTCGCTAAAAAATGTTTAGAAAAAGGTAGTGGACTACCTCTCAGTATATTATCAATTCAATAAACCCGGATAGACGGTATTTGAGAGAAAATGTTGAAAAGAAACATGAGACAAAAGTATTTCAAAGTTAAATAATTAAATGGAATCAAATTAAATTAACACTCAGTTTATTACAATTTATTCTCAATGTATTTACCTTAATACATGAAAAGAAAGGTTTATTACACAATTCAATAATCAGTTTAATCAATCTACTTGACTTATGTCAAGTTTCATTATTAACTGCAAGAAAGATTTTATTTCCAAAATACAATTTCTATTTGTTACGAAAGATGTTTGTGTGTTTGTGTAAATGTATGTTTAATTTCTTTTAAAAAGAAACTGTTTCAATAAAAGACAATTATTAAAGAGACTCACCAAAATAATAATTATAATCAGACCGGAATAAAGTATCGTATTACTTAAATACTCGTGTTTGTCACTTGATGCTTGAATGCGTCAGTCTTCTCTTAGATACTTTTATTTAATATGAATTTCTCAATACTATCTATTTAATTTTTTATATTCTTAAAGCACTTGCACTTTTAATATTAATAACCAAAATCAACCCTGACTCGGGGAATATTCAATACTTTCAACCAACTTTTGTGGGACTTCAATAATAAAAAATCATCCGCCTTTTGCGGGAATCAACACAACATCCGCTCTGCGGAAAATGATACTGAACACTTGAACTCCTTTTTCTTCTCGAAAGACCGACTATTTAAACTCCTTACAACAATGAGATTGGTGACAATGATCACTCCCGATTCATGTAGAAGGAGAGTTGATTTTGCAACTGACTTCTCCTTATTTTCATGCAATTTTAACAACGTTGCATTTTTAACTGGGTTAGTGATACATTCAATTACCTACTCTTCTTATAATTTTCCTTAATATTACTTAATCGTCCAAATGGATTAAGTAACTGTCATAATATTAAAGACCCACATTCAAATGACATAATGAGAATTTAGATCATGTTATTATTTTGTAATTCATTTCAAATTAATTATTCATTATTAAATACATTATAAGAAAAGACTTTTGACATGCTTAAAGATAATTTTGAAACATTAATTAAAAATATTCACAATAAAAATGTGTGTTGTGTTTTATATTATAAATATTCGAAAATAATCGATAAATAATGATTAAAAAAAATTATATTTATTATAAAAATTCGTCCCTAACACTGGGTTTGCCGGGCAGAAAGAAACCTAACTAACCAACTGAAGCATTCATAAGCTCTCAGTCCGGGGATTATTAATATATTATGTAATTTCTTATTTAATCAAATTTACGTGACACATCGATTCTGAGAAGCAAATGAGTTCAAACATGTGGCCGATAAATTGTAAACATAAATGTTTAGGGAAGTATCACCCACATTCTATTATCTTTAATACAAAAGAAACAATGGTATTGTCAAAATTTAAAGGGACTTTATATTCTTAATTTCTATTATTAAATATAATGAAACACGTGCTAACTATATCATCAGATAAGATTGTAAACGTGTAGTGAAATTTATAAATGAAAATACGTTGGTATTTATCTTTTTTTTTTGTTTTTCCAAATTCTATATTATACTTATATATATCAATATTCTTTCTCTTTTATTTTTAAATTATTTGTCGTTTTTCAAACTAAATTAGAGGAATCTTTCCAATAATTATTTAGTTTTTTAGCTTTTGTTATTAACTTTTAAAAATTCTTTTACTTGTTTAAACAATTGATTATTTATCGTTTCAAAGAATTTGATGTTAAGAAAATAATAATAAATAAAAGAATTAATTGTTTTTATTCGAGTAATGTAAGTAAACAATCTATCTGACAATATAGTTTTTCTTTGTTTATATAAACGATTGTGAGTCTTTCCTCGTTAATTTTCTCAATTCTGAATAGAAAATAAAACTTACTTTAAACTTAATAATTATAAATAAATAAATATAAACACACCTTGATTTTGTGATAATCTCACAATTAAAAATATATTTGTAATTTGTTTGTGTAGTTTTTGAAATCTACAAAAAAAAATATAAAATAAATTATTTTAACAGTATTATAAAATTTTACCTAACAAAACTTTAAGGGTTAGTTTTGTTACGTCACGGCATGGAAATAAAGGTTAAAAGAAAAACTAAAAGTTCGTCACCAAAATTTCTAATTGATTTCGCAACACATAAATAATTTATTATAAAGAATAAGAAAATAATTAAAGAAAAATTAAGAACTTAACCTCAAAATTTAGACAATTAAATTTATATCCTTTATTATATATTGTATTCTATTCTTCGAGCGGCTAAAAATAGAATTTGTGGGATCTTGTTACTTACAAAGAGTTGAAACTCGCCTTATTTTTGTTATTAGAGGAATAAATAATAAAATAAGAAGGAAAGAGAAAATAGGTTAGGTTGTATTAAAATTTGTTTGTTTATTTACCGAACTTACGCACACAATGAGATTTCTCGACGAAACACAATTAATACACAAAATTCACATATAAGAACGATTTAGAATTTTATTGAAAACTACAAAATCTATAAACCAGAAGGGTTAAAATTATAAAATTAATAAGTTAAAAAGAATAAAATTTGACAGGTAAAATTTCAATGAATATAAAAGTTAAGGTAAAACAGTATATTCACGAAAACGGAGATTAGATCCTATCCTGAACCAAATATTAATTCTAAGGATTTATACAGTTATAGGAGATCACTGAGATTTGGACATGCTACAAATCTTAAGTTCGAACCTTTAACAAATAGGAATTATACAGTGATAAGAGAGCGCGTTTTCAGTCCAAATCTCGTTGAAAATCCTAAGGTCGAACCTCAAGGAATTATTGGTTCAGGAAGGAAACCAATTCCGAATTTCGCGAACAGGGACCGAAAAGAGACTGATTAAAAGAACTTGGACGACGCTCCGGGTAACCGCGTCGTTCGTTCCCACTCTCAGGAAAACTTGCAAAAAGTTAAAGGTGGAGGGAAAATTTTGGAAAAAGGAGAAAATTAAGGTTTCTGATTTGCCGAAAACAACATAAAAATCACGCCCTAAAAATAGAAATTGAGTATTAAAAACCCTTAGAGTCCACGTGGACCAGGTACACGCTGAGGTGGAGGTGCAATAAAACATTTGGCCAACAAATGTTTACGCTATGTGCGGAGTTGGGCCCCTTGCTGTTTTGTCTAATTGTAATTTTATTGCAAGGCTTAACTCGCACACTTTTAAGGAAAATTGTCATTTCTGAGAATGCAAGATCCTTTATTGCATTTGTTCGTTTTAGATGTTTTATTTATTGAGATCTTAAAATTTAGGGATTAAGATCCTTGTGTGTATCAATACTCTTTCTAGTTTAGGCGTTTTCTCTATTGAAACAGCTTTATGGTATTTTTTTATTAAAAGAAAAGGATTTTGCGTGTTTCCTGAAAATGTGAACGGAAAAACCCAGGAACCAGATTGTCGAACATTTATTCTTTATATAGAATAATAAATTAAAATGTTGAAATTCTAAAGATGTGTAAAAATTGTATAAAAGAATAAATTGAGTAAAATGATATTCATATAAAATAAGTAGAAATAATAAAATATAATATTCATTCATACAACATTCTTTTACACGGGGAAAACATTCTTACATACACAACAATACATAATTAAAATATAATTACATCTTAAATTAGGACATTCTGCATCCCTCATCCTAAGACAAATTTCAAAAAGAAAAGTGTGAGGTTTTGACATACCGGGACGTCACAGTTTCTCCTAACTCTATTTCTAAATTTTCAATTCTTGGTATAAAAAAAATTAAACTTTAATGACTCATCATAGTTCAACAATATATTGTCAAACTATAATGTTTACATTAAACTTCAATAGATTTATCTCTGAAAAACCCTACTAGATAATTAATTTGAATAAATTAATTATATCCTATTCTAGCTATTTCTTTGGGTTGTCAGGGTCATCTCTATAGTTTAATCTTTCAAATTGTCATGTGGATCGCCTATTGCAATGCACATGGCATATAAGAATATTAAACAAGAATTACGATTTGTCTTTTTAACCACTCTTGGACAATCAATGGTGTTGGTAGAGATCGTAAGAAAGCCCCTGACCATTGATTTTCCGTGGCTTGACTTTGAAGATTTGTTTGTTGGTAATTTTTTTGTTGTTTTGCTAAATAATAATTTATTTTATTGTAGATTTGGAAAGTCAGTCGTGTTGGTAGAAATCTTTCGAAAGCTCCTGACAACAGACTTTCCTCTTCGACAATTTTTAATTGTTAACTTGAGAAGAACCAATCGTATTGGTAGAAATCGTTAGAGAGCCCCTAACAACTGGTCTCTCAAAATTAACAATTTTAAATAAATTTTATTTTTAATTACGATTTAGTCCTTGTTATCTTTCTCGCCCAGAGATGCAGATCGTTTAGGTAGAGATCGTTAGAAAGCCCCCAACAATCTGCACCTCTCAAGTTTGAAAGACTTGACTTTGTAGATTATATAGTTCTGAAATTTCTTTATAATAAAATATAGAAGAAAGCTCTTACCAGTTTAAAACTGTTCAGACAAAAGAGACAGAAGCACGCATTTACTTGGCTTATATAGTTGCGTCCCTACCCTTAATTTTCTGGGGTAAGTAAAATTCAAAATGTGCGAGTGTATGAGTAAGGAATTTTAAATTGATTGAGCAAAAATCCGCGAGTTTCCCTCACCACTTTACGCTGGGCGCTTCTCCCATGTATTTCTTACCGCCAATTTCTCCCCCTAAATGGATTTTTCGCGGCGTCTATTTTCGAATAGCCAATTACATTTAAATTATTTTCTCAGGACGGAGATATTTTTCTCTCTCTAATTCCGTTTCTAACGTTCGCCAAGGACAATGCCATTGTCTACCTGTCAATCATTTTTCTCTAACTGATTTTCTTTTTCTAAAATCTTTAATTTCTCAAAAAATAATAATTTTAAAATTATTTAACTTTTACCATTAATTTTTAAATAATTTTTATGTTAATATAACATATAATTTTATTTAATTATTATTAATTTCAGCAATTTTTTAAAATAATTTTTATTATTTTACTTTCTAAATAATAAAAAAAATATAAAATAAATTTATTCTTTAAATAATAATCTATAAAAATTCTTATTTGTAAAGAAAAAACTTTAAATTTAAATTAAATTAATAATTCTCTTAATTCGTATTTATATCTACCTTCTCTTTCTATTATTTTTCCTGTTTATGTTTTGATTATGTTATCTATAGATATCTTCTCTCTCTTTCTATTAGTTTCAGAAATTCAATTTATCTAGTTTTACTTTCATTACTTTATATAATTTAATTTTTAATATTTATTCATTTATAATTTTTAAATAATTTATAATTATTTTGTAATAAAATTTTTGACTATTGAAATACCATTTCAAAGAATTTGAATATTCACATTATAACAATTAATTCATTTGTCATATAATCTATAATAATTAAAACTTTATTCAAATAAACTTTTAAAATTGTAAATTATGAAAAAAAAAATTATTAAACTACTCTTTAATTTATTTTGAAAATTAAAAATTACACAAGCACACAAAAAAAGTCAGGTCCCAAAAAACACAACCCCATATTCCTATGTTTTTGGGGTCGCTGAAACCGAATATGACCATGAAAAATTTTTTGCCGACCCATTTTCCCGCAACCACCCCCTTGCACCCACTCACGGGGGTTGGAGTTTCAAATTAAAAAAAAAATCGAGTAGGGTGTTCATTCCAATGTTTTTTGGGTCACTTAATCCGAAAAACAACTCTGAAAACAAATTCTTCCTTCCCTTAACCCCGTACAACCCTCTGGGAGGGGGTTAAAATTTTAAATTTCACAAAAAGTCAAGTTCGATGTCTAATATTACGTTTTTTGGGGCGCTGAAACCGAAAAACGCCACCAAAAACAAGTCCTTTCCTCCCTTAACCCCCTACCACCCCCTGAGAAGGGGTTGGAATTTCATTTTTCACGGCGCTAAGTGTAGAAAAATAAATTTCCATAAGACTTTGTAGGTGCGTATTTGTGTAATCATAGGTAACTTTCTAGAAAACTTTATTGTTGGTAATGTTTTTTGGTTTTAGCGACCTAAAAAACATAGGATTAAACACCGTACTCGACTTTTCATGAAAAATGAAATTCCAACCCTCTCCCAGGGGTTGTAGGGCGTTAAGGGGGTAAAGAATTTGTTTTTGGTGATGTTTTCTGATTTCATCGAATAAAAAAACATGAGAATAGATACCGTACTCGACTTTTTGTAAAAATTGAAATTCTAACCCCGTCTCAGGGGGTTGTAGGGGGTTAAGGGAGGAAAGGACTTGTTTTTGGTGGCGTTTTTCGGTTTCAGCGCCCCAAAATCGTAAGATTAGACACTGAACTTGACTTTTTGTGAAATTTAAAATTTTAACCCCCTCCCAGAGGGTTGTACGGGGTTAAGGGAAGGAAGGATTTGTTTTCAGTGGTGTTTTTTGGATTAAGCGACCCAAAAAACATTGGAATAGACACCTACTCGATTTTTTTTTTAATTTGAAACTCCAACCCCCGTGAGTAGATGCAACGGGGTGGTTGCGGGAAAATGGGTCGGCAAACAAATTTTTCATGGTCATATTCGGTTTCAGCGACCCCAAAAATATAGGAATATAGGGTTGTGTTTTTTGGGACCTGCCTTTTTTTGTGCCTGTGTTATTAAATAAATAGAAAAATATTAAAGAGTTTATCTTTGATGATATTTATTGACTTTATTATTTTAAATTGTCTGAATATTGTTATAATAAATTATAAAAAAACGAATTTAATTAAAAAAGTATTAATTTATTAAAATTTATTTATTTTTACAAAATAATTTAAAAAAAAAATTTTTACGCAAAATTACTATTGACAAATTATTAATTTAGAAAAATCAATTCACGGTTTCCAATTAAATTACTTAATTTTGCTTCCTCGTAGGAAGCTTTATAGCGATGACAATTTTCAAACTTCCTAAAATCAATTATTTTAATAAATTTTTAACTAATATAGTTATATTTCGATATGAGGAACAAATGTCCGGATGTACAAGGAAAGAAGGTTTCACCTATAATCATCGTGCAGTCATCGAAAAACACGGTTGCACGCATAGGAAATATTGGTGCTTAGGCCGGCACCTTAATGTGCACGGCATTGAAATTTAGAGTTTCGCTATACGCGTCATCTTAAATTTAGATGCATGCACTGAAAAATCCCGTGCCTACACTTCTTTTTTCGGTGCTCTACACTGTGATTTCAGCTGTCATATTGTGAATGTGGTTTATAGGTGAAACCTTCTTTCCTTGTATGTTTTTTCCTTGTTTTTTTTCCTAAAATAAAAGAAAACAAATATTTATTTACGTTGATTTATTAAATTAATTACATAAATTAAAAATTAAAAATTTTATAGTTATTTAATACTATTAAATTATGTTTATTATTATTACATAAATTAAAAATTAAAAATTTTATAGTTATTTAATTAACCTTTATTGGACTGAGGAAAAACACCTTCTATGGGCGGACAAGGCACCCGAGTACCTATGTTTAATTTATTGAAGATTTTGTATCAAAATAAGCAGTTCAATTAATTTTAAGTGTAGTGGACGTTTCAATCAAAGCAATAATCACATAATATGAATACACTGTAAAAAGGAAGTCTTTTTTAATGCCTAAAAGAGGACTTATTTTAAGAGGAAATATTTATAATGCAGTTTTGCTGAATTTACGCAATGCAATTTCCATTATAACTACTACCGCTAATTTTAAGACTCATCTTAACATAATATCTTCTTTTTCTGTGTACATAAACATTGCTAATAAAAAATTATCATTATTAGCTGATCATTAAAAAACTGTCTATTACGTAATAAGTATATATTCACAATTTCATTGATCTTTCATTGAATATTATCCGTGTATATACTATTTACTAGATTGCAAAACAGGTTCATATTTAGGCACATTTTTATAAAATAAAATATAAAAATGTAAGAAATTTGTTTTTTATTATTTAAGATACATTTTTAATACAAATTAATTCTATTCAAACTTCATTTTAATGGTAATTTTTTAGCTAAAAACTGACGATTTCTTATGAATATTACTATTTAACTATAGTAACTAAATTACATATTAAAAAAAATTATATGCATTACTATAAAAATTAATGTATTAAAAATTAATAAATATTTGTTTTCTTTTATTAAAAAAAAATTTATTATGCGTATTTCTTTTTTCCATAGTTTACTATTTTATGTTTAAATATTTAAAAATTAAATAATTTAATTGGAAACCGTGAATTCATTTTTCTAAACAATTTGTCAATAGTAATTTTTCGTAAAAATTTTTTTTTTTTAAATTAGTAGGGGAAATGCGAGGGGTTTTTCACTCTAGAATACTTGCGAGTACGTTATTTGATTTCATGAAGATTCTGGATAAATGCAAGTGACTTCACTGTCCACAATAACTTAAATGCAGTGTTTCACGATATTTTATTTTATTCTAGCAACTGTGAAAAAGCTCGATGAATTCTAAAAGTAAGTCGACGTTTATGCAGTATTTCAACTCGTATTCGCGCGGAATCTCTCTAAACAGCACGGTACTCCCTGATACTCCCTCATACTCTTATGTATTCCCGTCGATTCTCAGATTCTGTTCGCTGTATATTGCACAGAATTGAAGCAAAATTTAATCATTTCTTGCAGCTGAAGCAACTTGTTAAACATAAATCGAGTAAATAGTAATGAATATAATGATGTATAATATAATTATATATTTAATTATAATTAGTAATTGATAAATGTTAATAACACAGCCACACACAAAAAAAAGTTTTGATCTGGGGATATGACTATGTATACTTTATGTTTTTTGGGTCGCTGAATCCGAATCCGAGGTCCATTTAACCCCATGAAATAGGGGTTTAGACATAACCACAAAAAACCAATATGGCGGACACGTTTTTGAAAAGTTCATCGGATTCGATTGAAACTTGTTACACGAGGGTTTTTGGGGTCTCTGATTACGAATCTGAAGTCAGATTTCAAATATTCAAAATGGCACATCCAATATGGCAGACACGTTTTCACAGGAAATTAATCTTTGTCGTGGTGCCGTAATTTTCCCCAAATCTCAAATGTCATAATATTCATTTGACATAAAACCAGTTGACATAACCAATATTTGTCATAATTTTTTTGGTCATAATTTTACTTTAGCATAAATTTTAATTGACATACTAATTATTCAGCATAATTCGCATTTGACAGAATGTTTATTTAGTATAAGTTATATTCGGTATAACTTTCAATTGTCAAAATTTTTATTTGGCATAATATACATTTGTCATAATCTTTATTTGACATAATTTTCATTGATCATAATTTTAATTTGGCATAATTATCATTCATCATAAAATGTATTTGATATAATGTTCATTCGTCATAACTACTTTTTGACATAATATTTATTGGTAATAATTCTTAACTGGTATAACGCTAATTTAACATAATGACTATTGGACATAATGCTCATTTTTCATAATTCTTAATAATCATAACTGTCATTTGTAATAATCACTGTTTGATATAATGTTTATTATTAATAATCAGCAATTGACATAACGCTTATTTAGTATAATGTGTATTTGACATAATGTTCATTTGTCATAATTTGCATTTCACAAAATGCTCATTTGTCATAATTCTTATTAGTCATAACTTTCATTTGTCATAATTTTTATATGGCATAATTATCATTTAGTATAAAATATATTTGATATAATGTTTATTCGTCACATCGATTGTTTAATATAATTTTCATTTATAATAATTCTTAATTGGCATAAATTCAATTTAACATAATTGTTATTTGATATAATGTTAATTTGTCATAATTTACAATTCTCATAATGCTCATTTGTCATAATTTTTATTAGTCATAACTGTTATTTGTCATAATTACTGATAGACATAATGTTAACTTTTTATAATAAGCACTTGACATAATGTTTATATCGCATAATTTAAGTTTGACATAATGTTCATTAGACATAATTTTAATTTGACATAATGTTCATTGTTCATAATTTTTATTTGTCATAATTATCATGCAGTATAAAATGTACTTGATATAATGTTCATTTGTCATAACTTTATGTGTCAACGATTTTTTGCTGTATCTTCCCATCCTTGGTTTTTTAATTAGTAGTTTGTATATGTTGGTAAAGTAGATTAGGTGGCGCTGTCTAATATTTCTGAAATTAATTCTATCTTGCTTTTAAATGTGAAAATTACAATTTTAATATTGTACAATTTTTTAATGTCATCATTATTAATATGAATTGTCATATTATTTTTAAAAATTACATTTTTAATTGGTATAACACTAAATTAGTATAATGTGTATTTGACATACTGTTCATTTGTCATAATTTTCATTTGACATAATTCCCATTTGTCATAACTTTATGTGTCGACGATTTTTTGCTGTATCTTCTCATCCTTGGTTTTTTAATTAGTAGTTTGTATATGTTGGTAAAGTAGATTAGGTGGCTTTACCAACATATACAAACTACTAATTAAAAAACCAAGGATGTGAAGATACAGCAAAAAATCGTTGACACATAAAGTTATGACAAATGGGAATTATGTCAAATGAAAATTATGACAAATGAACAGTATGTCAAATACACATTATACTAATTTAGTGTTATACCAATTAAAAATTATTACAAATAAACATTATGTCATAAAATAGTTATGACAAATGAACATTATATCAAGTACATTTTATACTGCATGATAATTATGACAAATAAAAATTATGAACAATGAACATTATGTCAAACTTAAATTATGCGAAATAAACATTATGTCAAGTGCTTATTATAAAAAGTTAACATTATGTCAATCAGTAATTATGACAAATAACAGTTATGACTAATAAGAATTATGACAAATGAGCATTATGAGAATTGTAAATTATGACAAATTAACATTATATCAAATAACAATTATGTTAAATTGAATTTATGCCAATTAAGAATTATTATAAATGAAAATTATATTAAACAATCGATGTGACGAATAAACATTATATCAAATATATTTTATACTAAATGATAATTATGCCAAATAAAAATTATGACAAATGAAAGTTATGACTAATAAGAATTATGACAAATGAGCATTTTGTGAAATGCAAATTATGACAAATGAACATTATGTCAAATACACATTATACTAAATAAGCGTTATGTCAATTGCTGATTATTAATAATAAACATTATATCAAACAGTGATTATTACAAATGACAGTTATGATTATTAAGAATTATGAAAAATGAGCATTATGTCCAATAGTCATTATGTTAAATTAGCGTTATACCAGTTAAGAATTATTACCAATAAATATTATGTCAAAAAGTAGTTATGACGAATGAACATTATATCAAATACATTTTATGATGAATGATAATTATGCCAAATTAAAATTATGATCAATGAAAATTATGTCAAATAAAGATTATGACAAATGTATATTATGCCAAATAAAAATTTTGACAATTGAAAGTTATACCGAATATAACTTATACTAAATAAACATTCTGTCAAATGCGAATTATGCTGAATAATTAGTATGTCAATTAAAATTTATGCTAAAGTAAAATTATGACCAAAAAAATTATGACAAATATTGGTTATGTCAACTGGTTTTATGTCAAATGAATATTATGACATTTGAGATTTGGGGAAAATTACGGCACCACTCTTTGTCATACTAAAAATCAGAATACACCTAATATTATTTGATATACTCATGTTCTTACAGATATCATAATATTATAAACGTTTTATTGAATTAAAATAAATTAAAGACAAAAATTGGAATTTTATCTTTTACATTAAAATATAATAATTAAGGAATTTTTTTTGGAACTTTTTGTTTGAAAACTTTGTTGTATAAAAAGAGAAATTAAGTTTTACTGTACACTAATTATTCTGAAGTTATAATTTGTTCCTCACAAAATTTTCTAATAAAAAATTATATTTTTCAGTTATTTATTTATATAGTTATTTATATTTCATATAAACACATACATATAAACACGTGCTCGTATTGCGCGAACTCGTATGCGCAGATGACAAACGACCGCTCGAGACTCCCAGGTATTCCCGATATTCTTGAAAATTCTTGGCGGTTCTCACAGTATTCGTACGCTATACTAGACTATTCCTTCGTTACTCCTAAAATTCCCTCGGATTCTCTTGTTATTTCACCTGATTTGTTAATTCTAGATCCCTAGTAGAAATTTGTCCCAGTAATTATCGTGGCACTGGACAGTTGCGCTAGAAGCTGTCTAGTAACTTAACACTGCAACTGGCTAATTACTCGAATGGAATGTCACGCTTTTTTCGTCTAGTTATTGTCTAGCCCAACTTGATAAATTGTAATCAACGGTCCGTTAGAAAAACTAGACAAATTATTTCTTTTAAATATTCTCAAAATTTGTCTAATATTAAGATTTAATGTAAGAAACTAATTATACAATAATAAATTATATAATTACATTAATTTTTTTAAATTATAATCTAAATTATTTGAAGAAAATATAATGTATAGTAAATTGTTAAAAGCATAATATTTGTCAATACTGTTTAATTTTTAAGTTTAAAAAAAAATTTTACTTGTGTAAAAGGATCACAAATATTTTCTGGTACACTGAAACATCCACTTTTTGATTGCACTGTAATGACGACTGAAACAAATCTTCTTGTATTAGTAATTTATTATACAATTATTATTATCAACTTTTAAACACGAAGAGAAATTGCATGCTTTATATAAATATTTTTACTATTATCTGCCAAAATACATATTTTAGAATTTTAATTTTTTATAATTTACTGAAAAATAAATTTACACTTGAAATAACAATTTTAATCAGCACAAATTTCATTAAATCATTATTGTATTAAACAATAGATATTTTAAATTTTCTAAAAATTTAAATTTAATTTTTTACAACTTAATTTTAATATTTTATAATTTAAATTTTTTTTAATTTAGCTATTAATCCACCTATTATTAAAATTATATATTTTATTTAAAAAGATTTTAAAAATTTAAGGCATAAAAACATTTTAATTTAAAAAAATAAAAAGAGAAATAAAATATAACCTATCTATGTAACAAGGCATATTTTTATTATTGCATTTTGACATTTTTTAAAAATAATTACAATTAAAATTATTATTTATTGTTTTCTAAGTGAAAAACTCAACGAAAACAGTAATTTTTATTGTTTTTTAACATCAAAGGATAGAATTTGTAGGTTAGGTTTTTTAAATTACACATTTTTTTCAATATCAATTGAGAATAAACTTCTTTAATAAAAAAATATATGATATATAAATGGAACAATAAATAAAATACCAATAATAGATAATAGAATAATTTAATTTATAAAAAAGAAAAACATACTAAATATCATAAAACTTCAAATACTAATATATTCAGAAAACATGTGAATATAGATTTTATTTATTTATTATATTAAAATAATAAATTATGTTAATTTATATTTACCTGAATTAATTACAATTTTATTATTTAATAAAATAATGAAATAATATAATAGTTACATGAACACAGATTTCTAGCCATAGAGATAATATAAATAGAGTAGACAAGGTATAGGCGGCTGCGTAAGAGGGAAGTGTCCTGACATAAACAGAATGGGTTGGAAAGAGAAGAAAGATTTAACACCAGTATCTGTCCTTCAATAAGCACCAGCGCAAGAGAGACACCTACTGGTGCTAAAATCGCGTTCTCTTTCTATTAAACGGACGCCTCTATACAGACCATCTCCACTCTATTTATATTATCTCTATGTTTCTAGCACTTTTTTGTCTAGTTATTAGACATGTACTGCAGCGCTGCTGCCACGAAAGACGAAAGTATAATTTCTAGAGACACTAGACAGTGCCATTCAAGCAACTGGACAAAAGTTGAATCTAGCCAATTTCAAGTTCAACTTGAATGTTTTCTAAGACTGTTGGTCAAGTAACTTTACAGTAATTGTCTATTTTGTCTAGAATCAGCGTCCACGAGAAAAACTGGCCAGTTACAAGAGTATTTCTAGTGCTTCCATGACAAATTTCTACTAGGGATGGTGTAAATCAATACTCCTGAAATTTTTTGATTAAAATATTATTCGTGATTTACTCTTCATTCTTCGTTTGTTCGACAAATAATGCTGAAAATATTCTTAGCACTAAAATCGTTATATTCTAGAGTGAAAAACCCCTCGGGGAAATGTATGCAGGTTGAGACAGTTAATATTATATTAAATTTTGTATTTTTAAAAATAATTACTATTTTCTGAGGCAATGTTGATGCTCTGACCATTACTTTTTGAACGACAAATAAAACTTTTTGTTAAATTTTTATAGTTTAAAAATTTTCCCAAAAAAACCCCCCGTCTCGTGAAATTCTGAGCAATGCGATAATGTCAAAATAAATTAAAAAATGTTTATATTTAAAAATGTTATAATTTTGATAAAAAAAACTCATTAAGCGTTAAAAAATAATATTGTCATTAGGCTTGAGAACGCCATACAGGCCCCCGCTGTAATTGACTTACTTGAGGTCCAAGCTCGGGACAAGCCTGTTGAGTGGGAGTACACCTCTTCCCATTACAGGACGCAATCTGTGATCGCTTGTTTTATCCACACTGACAATGAAGGAAATTTGTTTTATATCATTGTATACGTGACATACGTGGTATACTTTACTTTACTTTACTTACCAATGGCTATGCCCGATAACGCCACTCAGGCCTACTGCAATGTCTGCCTTACGCGAGGTCCTAAAATAGGCCCAGTCCCATAGAGTATAGGGGTATAACACTTCTCCTCACAGGAGTGGAACGGCTACTAAAGAAAACTTGTAATAGTCCCAGGATACACATATATCAAAAAAATACTTCCTTCCATTTAGTATTTTTATATTCCCAGTAAAAAAAATAATTCGGAGTAAGCGAAAAGAATTAATGGTAACTTAAGCTGAATTTGGTTTGGCAAAAAAACCGAATTGGAACGTTATGATGAATTATTTTTTTCTTACCGTGAATTCTTTTCTGTTAAACATTTGAATTGACGTTTGTTGATTTAAGTTTGCATTATAAATGAATAAAATAAATGTTTCGAAGTGTAAAAAAACCGATTTGGAATAAGAAATATATCATTTTTTAAAAAGAAATAAAGGCGTAGTGTGACAGATTTACTGACAATTTTAACATGTGAGTAGTACTAATATGGTAAATTTATCATATGAACACTACACACTTCATAAAATTGTCAGTAAATCTGTCACACTTCGCCTTTATTTCTTTTTAAAAAATGATATATTTCTTATTCCAAATCGGTTTTTTTACACTTCGAAAAATTTTTTTTTACTCTATTGGCTAACATTGGCATTAAGGATATTTGGAGTTTGAGGATAAAATATGATAGTGGATAAAATTGATTTGAATAATTATTTTCATATTGGAAAAAAATATTAATTGTTTGATTGTTTTCTGGGTTAAACAATAATTTGTGAGCTGAATATTGTTTTGAATTTTTTTTTGGTAGTGGATGAGATTGGCATTAAAGATATTTGGATTTTGAAGATAAAATTGGTATTGAATATATTTTGATATTAGACAAAAATATTATATGTTTGATATTGGTGGAAGCTGGCTTTTTGAAAATTAATTAAATAGAAAGCGGGTTGAATATTGTTTTACGGGTAAAATAATAGTTTGTGAGCTGAAAATTGATTTAAATATCAATTGTTAATTTGAGAGACAAAGAGATGTAAAGACATTAGAAAACTTGATTTAATGAACCAAAAATTAAGAGGGCAGAGGAAAATATGTTGAATGATAATCATTATCTAAATTGATGTAATGTGAAAAAAGGTTAAGCAACGCTAAGTCCCCTATACAAAGGATTATCCTTATTGCATTCGTTGGCTGATTTATAGTTAATGCAATATTTTATAGGTGAAGCACATGTGAATAGTTGATTCTCTCAAAGAGGAGAAATCACGCGTGCTCGATTTTAGACGCTTTTTTGTAAAAAAAAATTAATTAATTTCAACTAATAAAGACTTTTCTAGCCATACAATAAGATTTAACAAATTTTTAATCGGATAACTAATGAAAATTTCAAAAATAGGTCAAATAGCTAAATTATTGAATGAAAAGTAGTATTAAAACTCCCCTCTATAACATCCGATTTTATTCAATATTTCAGTTATTTGACCTTTCTAGGGTTCCGTTAACGCAATGAACCGAAACGGAACCCTTATGGTTTCACTTATGTCCGTCCACAAAATCATGTCCCCTCCCTCTAAAACGTAGATAATTCAACCGTTTGAGCACAATCTTGGTATACATACGTATTTTTGCGAGTAGATTAAACGAAAATTATAACGAATCCGATTGGAATTGAATTGAATATAGTTATATTTCAAAAACTCGAAATTTCGTAAAAAACGTGTGCCCCCTTAACTTTTACAGTTTTGGAGCTAGGAAGCTGAAACTTAGGACACATTTAATTTCACGTGTAGATTTCACGAAAAATATAGCTAACCCTTTTGAAATTGACTTAAATATTGGTTCGCTACAAAAACTCAAAATTCTTGAAAAAAGCTCAAAATTTTGTTTTTATTCCCAAAAATTATAGTTATGTATTATTATTATTTTTACATTTAATAAGTATAAAAAAATTGCACTAGTAATTTCAACTGATCGGCACATCGTAATGAAGCAATTTTTCATTATAATGCATAAAAAAACAATAAATACATAAAAAGTCATGCAGGAGGATCGGTTACGATTTTGAATCTTTGAAATTTTGTTCATTTAGTGTCCAGAGATTCAAAATATATAAGAGTTTTTTTTCGGCATCGGGGACCAACTTTTTTATCATTTAAGACAGGTGTGAGTCCAAGATGGCGGCGATGTACAACATTTTCAAAAAATGGTCATTTTTTCGGCATCGATATCCCCATGAAAAAATGAACATTTTTTCATGGGGGGATCGATGCCGAAATTTCTACAACAGATAAAGACATAAAATAAAAATCATTTTCTTCGTTAGATATTTCTCTATGGATGGAACCTTAAAAACAGGAAAATTTATTTTTCCCATTTTTTTCTATAATAGAGATTCTGAATAAAAAGATGTGTTTTTTTCAAGTTTTGGGAAAAACGTACCTTAAAAAAAAGAAGGGGACGAAAATTCCACTTTTTTGAGGTTCCATCCATAGAGAAATATCTAACGAAGAAAATGTTTTTTATTTTATGTGTCTATCTGTTGTAGAAATATTGGAATCGATCACCCATAAAAAAAGGAACATTTTTTGAAAATGTTGTACATCGCCGCCATCTTGAACTACAAAAGAAAAAATTTCTTTTTACATATTCTTCAATAAGTTATTTATAACATGTAAACAAAAATTTCTGAATAAATGTCATGGTTTTTTTAGAAGTACATCCTAAAAAAGCCTTCTTTTTCTTCATTTTGAACTGGAATGTCCCCAAAAAGTTTTATATGAATTTACTATTTAAACGATTGTTTAAACAAACAATTGTTGCTATTTATTAACTATTTTTGTATTGCACCTAGAAAGATGCAGTTTTTTCTAATTTTGCAATTGATCAAGCCGAATATAATAAAACATAGATTTGGTGTAAAACTATTAATTCAACAATTGCTTAAACAATTTATTGTTGTTATTTATTAACTTTTTTATATAATGTTTCAAAAAAGTTGCAATTTTTTCCTAATTTTGCAACTTATCAAGCATAATATAACACAAAATTTGAAATAACTGCATCTTTCTAGGTGCAATTCCAAAAATGTTAGTAAATAACAACAATAAATTGTTTAAACAATTGTTGAATCAATAATTTTACACCAAATCTATCATTTATTATATTCGGCTTGAAAAATTACAAAATTAGAAAAAAATGCATCTTTCTAGGTGCAATACAAAAAAAGTTAGTAAATAACAACAATAAATTGTTTAAATAAATAAAAAATGCAATATAATATTTTTATATGCATTATTTGACAACATGAAACACTTACAATGAAAAGTCTGGATGATTTCAAGTCTTTTTGTAAAATAGAATTAAAAAAATAAATTTTAAAAATCTCCGTACATATATTGATAAAAGTTAGTAATAATCAAGAAGAAATTTTTTTTAAAAATTTGTTTCTACCTTTTTTGAAAGTTCTTTAGATTTTGTTCAGTGACTTAAAATGGCGATTTATTTTAGGCAAAACTTTAGAAGATATAACAATTGCAATTTGGTCTGACCCACCCTGGGTGGGTATCCCGTCAGGCGAACGTTAATACGATACACAGTTATCCGCCTACGTCCAGTCAAATTAGACGAAAAACAAGGCATATCATGTTTTAACTTAGGACCTCAGTTTTTTAGGTTAAACCCTTCATTTTGGGGTCAAAATAAAGTACCTAAATTTGGTACTTCGAACTGCTACGGTAACCTAATTTTTCTTGTCATTGCTGCTTTCCATTACATTTTATTGTAAAAATAGTTCAGAGAGAAAAGAAAGTGTATAAAATTCTGAGTTATTTGAAAAAAAATCAACCCTGTAGCTCAAAAATTGTCAAAAATTGTCCCACCTTTTTCAAAAAACCCATTTTTTTCGTGATTTTAGCAAAAATCCTGTAATTTTTAGTTTTTTCAATCTAGCTTTAAAACAAATGATTTGTTGAAAAAATGTCAAACAGGAAAGTTGAAGCTGACAAAATTCCTGAGAATTTGCAAAAAAGAACAATGCAATAGCTCTACACGTAAAAAATAAGTTCTTCAATCATTAACAGAATAGTCTGTCACTTTGAGACGGGACATAAAATCGTTTAAAGGTTATAAGTCTCTGTTTGTTACTATTTAGAAAGAATTTATGAACCTTTAATGAATGTTCACTAAAATTTAGAAAACTGTTTGTTAAATTTTCTATTACTGTCAAAAAATGGTTAGACTGATAAATAACAAAAAAAAATTTTATTTTTTTTCACAATTATTGGTAATTTCAAACACTGATGGGCACAGAATAATAATACACTTTTCGTTGCACAGTTCGATGTTTTTTTACACATTAAACCTACACACATTTACGAATTATGACGCATATAACTGAAACCTAACTTACATATATATTCGCATACTTAATAACTACACATACAAACTCACGCTTATAACACTGAAAGTCACTGTTCTTATATACTACATGACGAGATTTTTCACCACTTTCGAGAAAAGGTTTTGCACTGAACATCACTTTTCAATTAGTCAGAAATATAAAAGAAAATTCATTTTTATCGAGGTCAATTTTTAGGCAGATATTGACTGCAAATTATTCGTTGAATTTCATATTGACATTTTAAGTATATAGTATCCCAGATAGCACCACTTTTTCCAAGAAGTTTCCACTGGAAAGTTCGCATATTTCCAGTGGAAATTTCCTGGCAGCTTCCAGGGAGTTGTAAATGTCCTCACTGTTTAAAGTTCACGATGTAAACTTCGTGGAAGTTTCCAATATAAATTTGTTGGAAAATTGCACTGGAACTTTTTAGCAATATTAAAGTGTAAACTTACAGGAATGTTATTTTTTAATTTTCTAGGAAATTACAAGGAAATTTTCCTGAAAATTAATTTAAACTATAAATATAGTTTATATGCATAATAATCATATATATTAGTTTAATATTAATACAATATAATTAATGATAAAGTTAATAATACTAACAATGAAAAAAATAATAATAAAAATTATAATAATTATTATTATTATGTGTTTAAAAGTAGTACTGATTTAATAAATAAATCTATTTAAAAAATTTTATTTTTAGAAATTGAAAAAAAATAAATTATAATCAAATCTTAAATTTGGAAATTTCAACATTTGATCACAGAAGTCTTTAGAGGTATAACCTAACGAAAATAATTTTGAAAATAAATTTGAGGGGACTGGGGATCGAACGCGGGTCCGAGAAACGCAAACGCAATACCTAACCGATCGAGCTAAACGAGTAACTGCGGTTGGAAAAAAAAATCTTGCCCTTAAGCTACAAGTAATTTTATTGGTTGAGGGGAAAGCACGCGCTTTTTGGAAAAATTAAAATTTAATTTAATTAAATCTTTTATCATTAATAATTTACTATATAAATTTTTAGTTATTTTATCATTTAAGAACAGATATTTATATCATTAATCAAATTTCATTTCAAAAATAAATATATAAAAAATATAAAAAATTTTTAATATAAAAGTATTATCAATTTCAAATCAATTAATGTAATTCTTAAAAATTTTTTACAAATAATATTTCTTGCTTTCAATTAAGAACAAAGAAAAAGTAATATGAATTTATCAATTTAAAACAAAAATTTATTAGTAAAAGTAAAAATAAACGTAAAATTTTTTTGAAAAAAAAGATCTTTGAAATAACGTTCAAAAAATACTTCAGATTATAAAAATTAAATATTACATATTTTGTATTCTAATAATGATATTTAAGTAAATTTAAAATAGAATTTTGAAAAGTGTTACATTTAAGCAATTGTACAATAAGAATTATATTATTAGTAATTAAGTAATTATTTCCCGTGTGGAAAAAGCCACGATCTTGCCCTCAAGAGTTCGGGGCCCCCGGCGGGAGCCCATGAGGGCTGATCCATATGGCGAATCCATGAGGGGCAACGTAGGGGCCCCGCATGGATCGCCCTCATGATCGATTAGCAAAATTTTCTAAGTCCAAAATTCAAATATTTTTTCATCAACAAAAAATGAATGTTTCCAATGATTCAGAACAACGAAAAACGCGTTTTTAATAAAAATATATTTACACTTTTTTGAAAATAACACTCACACTTATGGCAAAATAGATGAGGGCCATCGTAGGGGCCCGCATGGATCGCCCTCATGATCGATTAGCAAAATTTTCTAAGTCCAAAAATCAAATATTTTTTTATCACCAAAAAATTAATGTTTATAATGATTCAGAACAACGAAAAACGCGTTTTTAATAAAAATATATTTACACTTTTTTTGAAAATTCACCCTGAGATGATTCATGATAATAATCATAAAGCATATAATTAATTATATTTTATAAATTGCATTTGATTGGAAAATATAATTTAATATCTTAACTTTAACTAAATGATGTTAAGCACTTTTCTTTGTTAGGTATTTTTTAAGTTTAAATAGCATCAAGAAGTTAGCATTCGTTTTGAAGTAGCGTGCGTAGCGTAGTTGGTAAAGCGTTAGACTCATAGTCCGTAGGTCGTAGGTTCGATTCCCCCCATGCGTTAGATTTATTTATTTCTCAGGTTTGCGTTTAATCATTAATTCTATGTATGAATTAATTGAAAAATGAAAATATCCGTTAATAGTATGCATAAATTACATATCCCAGTCGAAAATCGTAAGTTTCCCTGAAGGGTTCACATGGCCTTCAGGTAACTGTTATGAAGGTTTCAAAAGCTTCATGGCAACTATTTATACATTAGACCTAAAATTCTGTGATATTTGCTTTCTGACTTCTTAACCGGAAGCTTTTTCTACAGCTTGTTGAATATCTGTGGACAGCTTCTAGCAAAAGGTCTACCAGTTTGCTTGGTGAATGCTTTCCTAATGCCTGGTTTAATGTGTAAGAAAGCAATTCTATTTGCTTTTCACAAGTTGCAAATTAATATGAAATTTAATTACCTTTTTTACACTTCCTGAAAACTAGAATAATTTCATTAAATTAAACTAAATCGAAAAATTATAAAAATTCTATAGTAATTTGTAAATCCGTTTTATACAATTAATAATTATTCTTTATATATTATATAAAAATTACTTTTCAAAGAAAACGTTTATTTTTAAACACTTAAATTATATACGAAAAAAATTATATATAACTTGAGCAAAATTTGGGGTTAGGAATACGAACACGGTGAAAACCTTTTATATTGAATAATGAATACAATTTCTTAAAAAAAAGACAAAATATTTATTATTTAAAATAAAAGATTATTATTTTTATACTTGATATTTATGAATATTTTTTATAAATAATATATTCTTTATTCTTTTAGAATTTCATAATTTATGAAAATGAATTTAACAGCGTATTTTTATTTACAAATTTTGGTTGACAACAATGTACTAAAAGTTAAAATACCGAGTCTGACGTAAATAATTTTTCTTTAATTCTTCAATATTTAAATATAATAATCTAATACATAATATTTTTACGAGATAAATAAAGATGGAAAGAAAGGTTAAATTTAATTTTTGATCATTGTCATTTTTCCGCTGTTTCCTGAAACATCCATGACGCTTCATTTAATTTTCGCCACCTGAACGCTTTCTTTTTATATATGCAAAATCCTGCAACTCTTTGATAACTCTCTCAAAGCTACTTGAATGCTTTGTTTAAAACGTACAAAATTTGTTATTTTTAAGCTTTCCGTGGAAGCGAAAAATCGGCCATAACAGGCTTCCTGAAAGTTTTCTATAGCTAGTTATCTACTGTCTCACAATTCTCTAATGGTTATCTCAATACTTCAAAACAACTTTTTGTTCAGCTTAACATAGCGTAGGATTTTCGACTGGGATTTTTTAATTAATTCATTTATTACTACTTTTAATTATATCCGACAGTTAATTAATTAGAACGTTAATTAATAAATTCAATTTGAGTAAGAATTTAATTTAAAATTGAATAATTATTAAATAAATATGTTATTTATTCATAAGTTAAGCTTATTTATTATTAATTAACTTTTATAATATAAATTTATAAAATTTATAAATAAAATATAATAAATTTTAATAAACGAATTACAACCTCGTAATACTTTTTTATGTAATATTGCATGAATTATACAAATAATAATAATAAAAGTATAGGAAACGATAAGGATATTTAAAATGGCCCCTAATGGAATCCGTGAGGGCACCATATGGAAAATCCATATGGAATCCACGAGGATTTTCCATGAGGGTACCCATGAGGGAAAGCATGTCACGCCTTTGAGGGCTCCACGTGGATTGCCCCTATAGTTTCCATGCGGCACGAGGGCAATCCACGAGTGCCCCTCACGGGGCCATTGCCAATTTTCCACACGGGTTGAATAAAACTTATTTTCATTAAAAAATAAATATCTCATTTCATGTCAATAATTTGATTAATATAATAAAATTATGAAATTAAATTAATTTAAAATTAATCAAATTTCATATATAATTTAAGAAAATAGTATTATTAAATATTTAATTACAAATATTTTTTATTATTTTAGCAATGTAAAATAACACAGTAAATCAAATAGTTAATAAATTATAATAATTTCCAATTTAGGTATTTAAAACAATTGTCTTATTCACAATAAAAGTGACCATTTTTCAAGTTTTTTAAAAATATTTTTATTTGTTTTATTTAAAATTAAAAACTAAATATTTATATTTTTAATGAACTAAAAGTTGTACAAATGCTGTTATTTAAATAATTTAAACAATATTAATAATTTATTCAATTGCAAAATTTGACAACAGAATAATAATTGTTAATTTCAAAGAGTTAAAAAAGCCATTTTTTATTTTTACAATATCTTATTTCTTATTTGTGATTAATAAAAAATAATTACTTCATAAAAAATATTTAATAATAGTATTTTCGTATGTTAAATATGAAATTTAAATAATTTTAAATTAATTTAATTCAATAATTTTATTATATTATACTAATCAATTAACATTAGGTAAGATATTTCATTTTCATAAAACGAAGGATAAGTTAATCAATTCTTTCAAGTCAGGCCTTTAATATATTTAATTTTTATTGAAAATAAAATTTATTCAATTAATTACTTAATTATTATTGTTCAAATGTAACACTTTTTAAAATTCTATTTTAAATTTATTTAAATAATATTATTAGAATACAAAATATGTAGTATTTAATTTTTTAATCTAAAGTATTTTTTGAACGTTATTTCAAAGATCTTTTTTTTCAAAAAAATTTTACGTTTATTTTTACTTTTACTAATAAATTTTTGTTTTAAATTGATAAATTCATATTACTTTTTCTTTGTTCTTAATTGAAAGCAAGAAATATTATTTGTAAAAATTTTTTAAGAATTACATTAAATGATTTGAAATTGATAATACTTTTATATTAAAAATTTTTTATATTTTTTATATATTTATTTTTGAAATGAAATTTGATTAATGATATAAATATCTGTTCTTAAATGATAAAATAACTAAAAATTTATATAGTAAATTATTAATGATAAAAGATTTAATTAAATTAAATTTTAATTTTTCCAAAAAGCGCGTGCTTTCCCCTCAACCAATAAAATTACTTGTAGCTTAAGGGCAAGATTTTTTTTTCCAACCGCAGTTACTCGTTTAGCTCGATCGGTTAGGTATTGCGTTTGCGTTTCTCGGACCCGCGTTCGATCCCCAGTCCCCTCAAATTTATTTTCAAAATTATTTTCGTTAGGTTATACCTCTAAAGACTTCTGTGATCAAATGTTGAAATTTCCAAATTTAAGATTTGATTATAATTTATTTTTTTTCAATTTTTAAAAATAAAATTTTTTAAATAGATTTATTTATTAAATCAGTACTACTTTTAAACACATAATAATAATAATTATTATAATTTTTTTCATTTTTAGTATTATTAACTTTATTATTAATTATATTGTATTAATATTAAACTAATATATATGATTATTGTTCATATAAACTATATTTATAGTTTAAATTAATTTTTAGGAAAATTTCCTTGTAATTTCCTAGAAAATTAAAAAATAACATTCCTGTAAGTTTACACTTTTAAGTTTAACATGAAATCAAAAATAACTGGTAACATACTGAATTCTATGAATCGTTTTCAATATTTCAACGATGTTTTTAAGTTATTGAAGAAAGTTAACTAAAATTATACGGAAAAAGTGTCCCGTCTTAAAGTGAGAGACTAGTCTCTTAATGATTGACGAACTTATTTTTTCTGTGTAACAGTTTCCGAGATGCAGTCTATCAGAGTTGACCCTTTTTGTGGTTAAAGTACCAAAGTTTTGTTTTTTCGCTCATAACTATAAGTTTATGATTCCTTTTAAATCTATACCTTACTAACGTTGTTTATACATTATTCAATTTATGGAAAACATGGAAATAAACTTAAATATAAGAAATTTAAAAAGATAACTGAATTTTACTTCTAAACGATAATGTATTTTGACCTATGAAATCTAACATTAAATTGAAAAGAACCTCAGACTGCTAATAAAGATAAATGTGTTGATATATGTTTAGGTGTGTATATGTACTACGTATATATATATATATATATATATATATATATATATATATATATATATATATATATGTGGGACGTTCCATGTCAACCGGATCAGTGCTCTGTACATAATTGTATGGGATCAATTGAAACGTTTAAGGTCTTAAAATGTTCATCTCGAAGTACTTTAATAATTACAATATGGCCTTTTTAAAAATTCAAAAAGGCGGCCGAATTATGACACATTATATGGCTGAAATGTAGAAAATGTATAATTAAAACATTATTTAAGAAGCAAAAAATGTTCGAATTAAATTGATCACCAACAGTGCTAGGGGTTTACAGAATTAAAAAATGCTGACATTTTTCAAAATTTTCAATAATACAAAACTAGCTAAAAGAAACGCGCGTAAACGCGCGCGATATCTACACTTTTTTATGAAAAATTAAAAATTTATTTTTATTTGACGGACACTTATTGGACTTTTGATCTCATAAAAATAATAATATTATTTTACAAGTACGCTTAAGGTATGTATGCTTAAGGTTAACAGTCCATCCAGGATCACCAAAAGGAAACAATGTAGGATATGTCATGGGATTAAAATTTTCCCTAACAATAAGACTAGAAATTATTTTCTTATTATTTTCTGTTGTGCATACTAAATTTACATCAACATGTAAATCCCTCTTCAATTTTTGTAGATAATTTCTTCATCTTACAGGACAAATTTTTTTCTTTGGGTATTTTCTTTTCATTCTTAGATTCAGTAGACAGAACTCTGTTGTCATTTTTACTGGGAAAAGTCTTTACAAAATATGAAAGGTTTAGCTCACCATTTTGAAGTTCTTTAGCTCGATTTATGAAACGACAATTCCAATCATTCTCTACAAATCGAAATCCTAATATTAGACATTCTAACTGCCGGAAAATGATTTAATTAATTGTTTTCAAAAAATGATATCAAATGCTTGCTCATTACATTATTATCAGTTCCATAAATTAATCTTTTAATTTACACTGTTAACCAATACAGATGTTGCAAATGCTATTGCATTATACTTCACACTTAACTGTACCAACCAATTGTTGATCAACATCTACAAAAAATTCTGTTGGTTTAAAAGGAACAATCTAATTAAATATTCTATTTGAAGAATATTCGAACACCCTGCATTAAGGTTATCAAAAATATAAAGTCTTACTTCATCGTAATAAACACAAAAATTCAATGACCAGAATTGTTATTACCGCTAAAAACTATTGGAATATGTTTATCTCTTTCTCTAATTGGAACAATTAAATCAAGCATTTGTAAATACAAAGTACTTTGCATAATGAAAAAAGAATTTGAATCATTTTTTGATAATTCTTGAAATTTATACATATGCATATCATTTAACATTTCATTTACATTTTCAATAATTTTATAATCTTCATTACTTAAAATAAAATACTCTTCTATGTTCGACATGGTATCCTTTTCTACTTTCAAACTGTTGATAAAGCCAATTTTCAAAACATATCGTTTATTTTAGTTTATTGCTTTAAAAAATTTACTTACATGTGTTTCACCTTTAAATAATTTTATTAACTATAATTCAGCTAACGAATGCAACAATGATAGGCTTATATGAATGTGAATTACGTTGTTTAATCTTTTTCCACATTACATCATTTTCGATAATGATTATTATTTAACTTATTTTCCTCTGCACTTTTGATTATTATTCAAATCAATATTCAACTCACAAACTATTATTTAACCCATAAAACAACTTCAACCCTTAAAACAATATTCAACCCTCTTTCTTTCTATTTAAATACTTTTCCAAATGCCAGCATCCACTATTATCAAAAAGTCAATTTTTTTTCAATATCGAAATATATTTAATACCAATGTTATCCAATATCATATTTTATTATCATCAAAATCCAAATATCTTTAATGCCAATCTTATCCAATACCAAACAATTTTTCTAAAAACCAACTTTCACTGTGGTCAAAAAATCAATATTTTTTTCCAATATCAAAATATATTCAATACTAATGTTCTGCAATATCATTTTTTATCCTTAAAATCAAAATATCTTTAATGCCAAAATTATCCAAAACCAAAAAATTTTTCCAAAGCCAGCTTCCACTATTATCAAACAATCAATATTTTTGTTGCATTATCAAAATATATTCAATTCTAATGTTATCCAATATCTTTCTTTATCCTCAAAATCGTAATATCTTTAATGCCAATGTTATCAAATACCAAAAAAACTAAATGGATTGAAGTATTTTTTATATGAAACATTTAAGAGAACCAAAAGAAACAAATATCTTCTATACCAATATTATTCAATATCAGGGTGTCCAGCGACCTTGAATTCCTTGAAAACCTTGAAAAGTACTTGAATTTTATAGCAAAACCTTGAATTTTTTATATTTTCTAAAATAATAGCTTAATTTTCTAGTCTCAAATACATTTGGTCTAACCATGACTAGAAAAAAGCGCGAAACATAATAAACTTTTTGAAAAAAAACATTCTTCTCGATTTTCTGAATCATAGAATCGATTTCTAGAATCGATTTCAAAGAATCAATTTTTTATAGGAATCGGTTGTTGATATGCAGGTATTAGTGTCATGTGCAATATGTTGTTGGTAGTTTTTATTTTTTGTACCAATTCGTACAATTTTGACTAATTTGAATTGTTACATGACACTTTACTAATTAAAATTTAGAGAGTCATAAATATGTCATAAATATTTTCAAAGTTATTATGTTAAAAGTGCACCTTGAAAAAAATTATTTTGTGCCTTGAAAACCTTGAAAAGTCCTTGAATTCTTTTTCAAGAACCGCTGGACACCCTGAATATCCATATTTTATGCATAAAAAAATTATTTAATAATCAATGTTTTATCCTCAAAATACATATATATGTTACGGGCAATGTGCGGGAGGCGGGCAATGTCCGAGAATGCCCGGGCATTGTCGACAATGCCCAAAATCAGTGGGCATTGTCGACATTGTCCACTTATTTTTAAAAACGTTTACAAAAGGTTGACAATGCCCACTAATTTTTGGGCAATGTTGTTTATTATAAATAAGTAACATGTTATCAGAAAATAATGCCCGAAATATTTATTTTCACTGTCACTGTTAATAGGTCTAATTAATTTCTTGTTTCCGTTCACGGAAATTGTGTCGTATTTTTTTAAAAATCTGTAACTCCTCGAATCCTTTTTTTCGCATAACTTTAATTGGTCCACTTTTTTAATGTAACTTTCATATTCCTCACAAGACATGTAAGCATAATTGTCTGTCCGTTTTTTTGACAGCAAAATAATTTGTTGTACTAACAAAGCGTTGATCAAATAAATTTTTCTCACCTTAATTAATATTTTTGTAGAAATGATAAAATTAATTGATAATTAAGTACAAAATTTATTAAAACTTTTTTCTTTACAATTATAAAACATTATTTTAGTAGATTAAATATTAAAAATTAAGAATTACAGCCGAGTATCACAATGAAGTCTATACTTATGTTTTATATCGTAAAATGACGAAAAGTCCTCCTTTTGGGGCACACAAAATGATTGCAAATAAATCCATTGAATTGACTGCACAAATAAAAATTCTTCAGAATTTAGTAAACAGCGTTAAATTGATTATATTATTCAATTATTCAGTTTTAACAAGTGATGAAATATTTACTTATATTACAAATTATTTTTTATTAAAAAATTTTATGCATTTCAACATTGCCCAAAATGGACTGGGCATTGTCGACATTGCCCAGAAAACAGAATTTTATAAATAATTTTCGACATTGACCGAAAAAAACAGGGCAATGTCGACAATGCCCACTGATTTTGGGCATTGTCGACAATGCCCGGGCATTCTCGGACATTGCCCGCCTCCCGCACATTGCCCGTAACATATATTTATTAATACTATACAAAAATAGGAATTTATTTTTTGGGCCCAATACAAAAATGAAAAAGACAAATATAATATAAGAAAATTCAACACATGCAGTAAGGTATTGATCGACAAATTGCAGAAAAATAATATAAACTATATAATAATCAAGTTAAGTTACCTGAGACTATTAGAAGCTTTTTTTAGCGACACTACTACAATGTTGTTGCAACGGTAGACGGTTGCTCTATGTTTATCATACATCAGCAGTAGCCGTTTCACTCCATTGAAGAGAAGTGTTATACCCCCATTCTTCTAACCCGGGCCTATGTTAAGTTCTCGCGTGAGGCAGATATTACGGTAAATAGTTCATGAAAAAAAAAAAATTTTTTACCCGGAAAAAAGTCAAAAAAAAAATTTTGAATTTATTTTTGGAAAAAACTACCTCTTCGATTTAAAATTTTTTTTTCTGTTTAATGCCTATGATGTTAAGAATAACTTCTCTAATTTTCATAATGGGACAGAAAGAACTTTGCGAGAAAAAAATTAAAACGTCCCGTGCGGCGCGACGGGTCGCGCGCATCCCAGTTTTCACGTCCATTATATAGTATGGAAACTGGCAAATATCTCGAAAAGTACGAATTTCGTAAAAAATGTTTAAGATAAAAGTTGTTCCAAACAAAAAGATCTACAATGTTAGAACAATGTTGGGCCATACAATGGAAAAAGTGGTTTTCTCAAATAAGACCACTAATTTTCAGTATCAAATTCGTAATCCTTATGAAATTCTGCGTTCAGACATATTTATAAGTGCCCAAAATATTGGTACCAATGTCTGAGATTGGGTCCAACATTTTTTGACAAACACATAAATAAATTTTTAAAAATCTTATCTTTGGGGTTTTTGGGATCACAGAATTAGAAATTCGAAGCTAATTTTTTAATTGTGCACAGAGCCCAATGTGAGATTCCACGGCCCAATGTGAGGCCCACAGTAAAGAAATTAGTTTTCTTAAATAAAACCCACTAATTTCCAGTATTCATTTCGTAATCGTTATGAAATTCTGGGTTAAGACTTGTAGTACAAATGCCAAAAATATTGGGCCAAATGTCTGGGATTGGGCCCAATATTTTTGGAATTTCATAACGATTACGAAATGGATGGAAACTAATTTTTTTACAGTAGGTCTCACATTGCGCCCCCAAAGATAAGATTTTTTAAAATTTATTTATTTGTTTGTCAAAAAATGTTGGGCCCAATTTCAGACATTGGGACCAATATTTTGGGCACTTATACAACATGTCTGAACGCAGAATTTCATAGGGATTACGAACTTGATACTGAAAATTAATGGTCTTATTTAAGAAAACCACTTTTTTCATTGTATGGCCCAACATTGGCCCAATTTTTTGGTCTCAAATATCTTTTTGTTTGGAACAACTTTTGTCTTAAATTTTTTTTACGAAAATTCGTACTTTTCGAGATATCTGAAAGTTTCCATACTATATACTATACTATATAAAAAATGAATTCAAAATGTTTTTTTTACTTTTTTCCGGGCAAAAATTTTTTTTTTCATGAACTATTTTTTTCTTAAAATAGCATCTTTTTGTGAGCAATTTAAGAAAAATTGATCTCATTTGGATAACAGGAAAAAAAGTTACATGGTTTTTTTAAAAAAATGACATAAATTTTTAATTAGAAATATCTCAAAAAATTTTAAAAAATTGTTTGTGGGCTTTCATTCTGTACAAATAAAGGAACATATTCACAACGTTTCAATAAAATTGCTCCAATCATCAAAAATTCTTGTGATCACATCCCATGGAATTGCTCTATAACGTCTATTGGTGTAACTGAAACTGTAAATTTCAAAATGTCATAATTTTTTTTAAAAAATCGTACAATAATTTTGAAAAATCGGTTTTAAAGCTAAAGAGTTGTACTATGCGACTTTTTCGTCGAAAATTAAAAAAAAAATTTCTATCCCAAAAAAAATTATCAAAAATGGCTAAAATGGCCATTTTTTTACCTTTTAGGCTTCATTTACTAAAAATCCTGACGTGATGAAGCATTTTTAAGGTCAGATTCGTTTTCAGCGAAACAAGTACAGCCATTCTAGAAACTCACCCTCGCAGGACTGTGTAATAAATGTTAATATTCAAAAGTTTTATAATTTTAGTTCCATTCAATAAACCTACATGATGTGTTGTAAATCGATTTAACCCAATGGTGCTGGCACCAAAAATTTTCTTCTTGTTTTTTATTCTCCAGTACATATAACCACATGGTGATTGTTCAAACCGGGCTGGTAAAGTGGGGGACACAACTTCACCTTTCAGGACAGTATTTAAAAGGTCATCGACCATCTTACGAACCCTTAACCGAAAGCTGTTTTGACAAATCAAATTTCAGGTAGAAACCTTCGAGAACCCTAATTATCAAAGTAAAGATATATATGTATATATAATCTAATAATAATGAGAAAATTCAAGTACTAAGAAAATGTGAATGAATGAAGGAATGAATACAAAGATTATTATTCTATAACTAGCAACTTTGTCGTCCGCAAGCGGCCGACTACGTTGCTAGTGTGCATTAACCATATTTTTTATTCATTTTTTTTTCAAAAAAATTTAATATTAGAAATGTAAAAAAAATTTCTTTATATTGGATCTACCACCCAAGTAGCAAGGAATATTGCTCGAATGTCAAGCTGATATCAAGCGGCAATATTTTTGTGACATTCAGGCGATATCATAATGTCCTCTTCACGGGGACATTCCTCGGTGATGTATCTATATGATCTATGTGACGGCCTTTCACACAAAAAATGTAACGCATTACAAAACTTACATTCTACATTTATTAAACCTAAATAATTCTGTGGAACTTTACTTTCATTGAAATCTTTAAAAGACATTATTGCAACTCCTGCAGTTTTTTTATTCCAATATTCCTACATGCCAAATTTTAATCCTTGCGTATTTTCTTTTCATCTTCAGTTTTTATAGATAATTTCTTTTTTTTTGCATGTCAATTTTTTTTTTGCGCTCTTTCTTTTTTATATCTGTTTTATTACGATTACGTTTTCTCAATCTCTCATTCTCCTGTCTTATTATTTTCTACTCATATGTAACTTCGCGCCTTGCCTCCCTTTTTCTTCCCTTCTCTTTAATTGCTCGAATTATCTTTTTATCATTTTCTTTACTCAGAAAATTCTTCATTTTTAAATATTCATGTGGTGAAATTTTTTTCACATTATTATCAGTTGTACGAATTATTTTCATTTCACTAGTGTCATTTAGAGAATGTTTAATTTTTAAATATTGTGTTAATAGAACTCTGTTAATATTATTACTGTTCAAAGTATTAAAAACAGAACAAGAGTTTAAAATATAATTTTTATGTTCCTAAGTTCAATTTATGAAAAGACGGTTCTAATTATTCTCTATTATCGAATTCCTATTGTGAGACGTTCTTACTGCCAGAAAATGATTTAAGCGATTATTTTCAAACATTGACTTAAAATGGTTTCTCATTTTGTTATTATCAGTTTCATAATTTACACGGTTTGGCATTACGTTAAATAATACAGATGTTGCAAATGCTATTGCATATACTCCACACTAAACACTACCAAAAAGTTGTTGATTAACAGCTTCAAAAACTACTGTTGGTTTAAAAGGGAACAATCTAATTAAACATTTTATTTGATGCACATTTAAACACTTCTCATTAAGGCTATCAAAAATATAAAGCCTTACTCTATCGTAATAAACATAAATTCAGTGACCATAATTGTTATTACCGCTAAAAAGTATTTGAATATGTTTAACACCTTCTCTAATTGGGACAATAAAATCAAGCATTTGTACATACAAAGTACTTTGCACATTGAAAAATGAATTGGAATCTTTTCTTAATAATTCTTCAAATTTGTACATATGCATGTAATTTAACAATTTATTTCTATTTTCAATAATTTTTAAATCTTTATCACTTAAAATAACATACTCTTTTATGTTGGCCATAGTATACTTCGTTTAATTTTATTTTTGATTGATGAAAATCTAAATATCTTTAACCCTTTTGCTCACTCTCTCTAATATAACCAATTTTGTCTTTAATTCAATACAACCAATTTTACCTTTTATTAAAAATAACCAATTTTGTCTTTAATTCAATACAACCAATTTTACCTTTTATTAAAAATAAGCAATTTTTCCTTTAATTCAATACAATTAATTTTACCTTTTACTAAATATAACCAATTTTGCCTTTAATCCAATATAACCAATTTTGCCTTTTATCCATTAAAACTACCAAATATCCAAAAGAATGAGAGAACTATGAGTAACTATGAATCAGTAACTACTGATCAGCCAATAAGTGCAAAAAGGACACTCTTATATGAGTAATCAGTAGTTCATTACAAATAACATATATACGTATTTATACCTGTATTAAAACCCCGGAACAAATACCACAAAAAAACCAACCATTGGACAATAGAACCTTTGTTAATGGGGATTAACTCTGAGGACCCAGGTAATAATTTCTTTTTTCACATTTATTATATAGAAAAATAAAGATGTACCAACCCTTGGCCAATAGAACCTTTGTTAATGAAGATTAACTCTGAGTACATAATGAAATGTACAGTAGGTTTACATTGACATCGGCACGTCCGACGTCTCGAAATTTTTTCCGTGTATTATCACAAGGAAATGTAAAGATAAAAGTCAAAAACTGAAGAGGTAATGTATATCTTTCTTTCTCACATCAAGGAATATAACATATAATTTTCATTTAATATTGCATTTCTCTATCCAGAGGATTCAAAATAACATAAGAATATCTTCGCCTAAAAATCTTACTCTTCTTTCTTTCTGTTTTCAAAATAAAAAAAATATGTATATACCAGTATTAGACTCTCAGAACAATTACCACAAACAATACCAATCCTTGGACAATAGAGCCTTTGTTAATGAAGATTAATTCTGAGGGGCCAGGTAATAATTTTTAAATTTTTTTATTAAAATTTTCTGGGGCTCTAATACAGGTAGGGGAGAGTGATAAACAGTGGGACAGTTTAAACAGTAGGTCACTTTAATTTTCTGAAAAACTACTAAAGAAACTCGACCAAAATTTAAATGTAAACCATGTTTATGACAACACACTATCTATACGCATGCGCATTTATACTTACACAGCGACTAAAAATGTGATTTTTTATGCTAAAAAACATTAAAAAATTCAAAATTTATAATTATTACAATTATTGTTCGGCAACATTTGAAAAATAACACTTGATAAGAGAACGACTATTCAAATTTTCCTCCAAATTGTTTTTATGTTATGACGAAATTATGACGTATGATCAGCAGTACTGTAAACGTAAAAAAAAATAATAACAATTTTTTATATGAAACTTGACATCGTATTATAAAAATGTAAAATATTATTAAAATATAAGTGTTTTGCAACATTTGTTAACGTTATTTAATGCAAAACATATATATTTATAAAGTATGAAGCAGAATATTATTATTGAAACAAATATTCATTATTTAATAATAGGTGTCCCACTGTTTAACACAAACCTTGAAAACAAGAAAAATGTATCAAGTTCCAAAAACTTGAAATTTTTCTATTTAATCACAATATAATTTAAATAGAATATATGCATTATGTGGAAAAGAGTTCAAACTTTATGGTAATACCAAAAAGTGGACAAAAATATATAAAATTGAAAAAAAGTGATCTTATGCCATTTTGAATTGTCTAGATAGAGAAACGTAATGTTAAACGAAGAAGTACTTATGTTATATTCCTTGGTGTAAGAAAGAAAGGTATGCGTTACCTATTCAGTTTTAGACTTTCTTTATAGTTTTTTCACGTGATAAAGGGAGAAAGAAATTATTACCTGGGTCCTCAGAGTTATTAATTAATCCTCTTTAAAAGATTGCAGGTCAAGCGAACCCTCATTTTTTGCAAAATAAAGATATATCTTTCTCTCTCCATAACTTGTTCCTTTCTCTGTCACCGAAAATCCAGCAGGGGTCCGGACGGAATGAATGAATGAATGAATGATTACCAAGATTATTATAGTTAATTGCAGATCCAAAATGGAGGAATAGTTTTAAAAATATGACTCAATTTACTCGAAACTTAGGACTCGGGGGTTTTTGGGGTCGCTGATTACAAATCTGAACTCAGTTGTCAAAAATACAAAATGGCGGATCCAATATGGCGGGCTGTTTTAAAAAAAATTACCCAAATCACTCGAAACTTGTGACTCGGGGGTTTTTGGGGTCGCTGATTACGAATCCGATGATAGTTTTCAAATTCAAAATGGCAGATCTAATATGGCGAATAACTTTTATAAAATTAATTAAATTCACTTGAAAATTGTCACTCGGGGGTTTTTGGGGTCGTTGATTACAAATCTAAACTAAGATTTCAAAAATACAAAATGGCGGATCCAATATGGCGAACTGTTTTAAAAAAAATTATCCAATTCACTCGAAACTTGTGACTCGGTGGTTTTTGGGGTCGCTGATTACAAATCTGAACTCAATTTTAAAAATACAAAATGGCGGATCCAATATGGATGGGCTGTTTTAAAAAAAATTACCCAATTCACTCGAAACTTGTGACTCGGGAGTGTAAAACAAGTTTCGAGGGATATAGTTCCGAATAGCACATACCTCCGATTTCAATAAAACTTAGTATCCCTACGTAATTTGGTGCGCTGATTACCAAAATCATAGTGAAAATTGGCGGAAATTTAATTATCATGGTAAAAACCATAAAAAAACACCATAAAATCATGGTTTTTATCGATTATCTCGTAAAAAACAAAAAACTTCGAAAAAAGTTTTAGACGAAAGTTGTAGATCTCTAAAAAACACACATTTCATGTTTTATGCATTTTTTACCAAAAGTCATTATTTTTCGAGAAAAACGCAAAATAGTAAACACGGCCTTCGGCCGCGTAAGGTACTGCTCGCTTCTCTTTTTAAGAAATCTTGGCGAGAGGGGGTGGATGTGTCCGAAAGTAATTTGCAGAAATTGTGGGGTGGAGTCTACAGCAGCGGTAAACGCAAAATAGTAAACACGGCCTTCGGCCGCGTAAGGTACTGCTCGCTTTTCTTTTTAAAAAAACCTTGGCGAGAGGGGGTGGATATGGCCGAAAGTATTTTGCGGAATTCGTTGGATCCTGAGTAATGGTGAATATGATAATTTCTGCAAATTACTTTCGGACACATCCACCCCCTCTCGCCAAGATTTCTTAAAAAGAGAAGCGAGCAGTACCTTACGCGGCCGAAGGCCGTGTTTACTATTTTGCGTTTTTCTCGAAAAATAATGACTTTTGGTAAAAAATGCATAAAACATGAAATGTGTGTTTTTTAGAGATCTACAACTTTCGTCTAAAACTTTTTTCGAAGTTTTTTGTTTTTTACGAGATAATCGAAAAAAAAACCATGATTTTATGGTGTTTTTTATGGTTTTTACCATGATAATTAAATTTCCGCCAATTTTCACAATGATTTTCGTAATCAGCGCACCAAATTACGTAGGGATACCAAGTTTTATCGAAATCAGAGGTATGTGCTATTCGGAACTGCACCCGTTTCGAGTGAATTGGGTTATTTTTTGAAAAACAGTTCGCCATATTGGATCCGCCATTTTGAATTTTTGAAAACTATTATCGGATTCGTAATCAGCGACCCCAAAAACTCTTGAGTGGCAATTTTCAAGTGAATTTAATTAATTTTATAAAAGTTAGTCGCCATATTAGATCCGCCATTTTGAATTTGAAAACTATCATCGGATTCGTAATCAGCGACCCCAAAAACCCCCGAGCCACAAGTTTCGAGTGAATTGGGTTATTTTTTTTATAAAACAGCCTGCCATATTGGATCCGCCATTTTGTATTTTTGAAAACTGAGTTCAGATTTGTAATCAGCGACCCCAAAAACCCCCGAGTCCTAAGTTTCGAGTAAATTGAGTCATATTTTTAAAACTATTCCTCCATTTTGGATCTGCAATTTTGTATTATTGAAAATTTTGAAAAATGTCAGCATTTTTTAATTCTGTAAACCCCTAGCACTGTTGGTGATCAATTTAATGCCAATTCGAACCTTTCTTGCTTCTTAAATAATGTTTTAATTATACATTTTCTACATTTCAGCCATATAATGTGTCATAATTTGTCCGCCATTTTGAATTTTTAAAACGGCCATATTGTAAATGTTAAAGTACTACGAGATGAACATTTTAAGACCTTAAACGTTTCAATTGATCCCATACAATTATGTACAGAGCACTGATCCGGTTGACATGGAACGTCCCATATATATATTGTAACACGGCATTTTATTGCCTGCGTTCCATATAAAGAAAACTAATTAATTTATCGTCAATTGAACGCCAGAGCGGGAATCATACTGTACTTTACTTCAATTTTGTCACTTTTATTTTACATTTATTTCAATAAATTCCCCAATTTCATTATGGGCGAATCGTCAGATGATTGTTCACCGATCATATAAAAATTAAGAATAACACTAACACTTTTCTGTCTCTTACTTTACATGAAAATAACACTCGGGGTTAAGTTCCCCAATTCCAATTGTCGGGTTGATCATCGACTTAAATATCCTTGAGGGAGGACATCAAGGGAGGTGTTTTCTGGCATGTATAATTGGATGAGAGTCCCAATTATTCTTCATTGCCAGGAAAACGAAGATTCACTTTCAATAACAGAGACCTGTCAAAACACTGGTCGTCGCCATCTTCCAGACACATGTTGTTGTGCAGCGCCCCTATCGGTCATTTATCGAACTTTCTTTCGACCGTCGATAACTAATGAAGTTACCATCTGACGCGCATCGATTACCAATGGTGGATCTTTTGTAACTCGGGCGAGACTCACCATGTAGACGAAGCGCGACGAACGGACGCGATGACGCGGACGAACAGCCATTTTTGATCATTCTCGTTTTGGCGTTTGACAGGAGTGTCTTTGTAAATTTTGCGTGTAAGATTAAATTGTGTTTTATAAAAATAAAATGAGACGAGGACTTCTACGTGGACGACGGCGTATATCTGGTGAGTCTCTCATCATTTAAAGTGTCTCAAAGTGAACTTTCGGCGGAGTTGATCGCCAAAAATATAAATAATAAAACTCTGTTCTACGAAAACTTGTGTTTTTCACAGGTCCCTTCAGGACCTGTTTCAAAATATCAACTAAATTTCTGTGTTTTCACAGGTCCCTTCTGGACCTGTTTCATATTATAATTAAAGTGTGGTTTAAAAATTATATTGGTGATTTTCCTTACCCACCCGCTCTCCTTGATAACAGCTGGGCTAGCATATTAAATTCATTGAATAAATGGTTTGGTTATTTTCCACAAAATAACCTGGCGTCTCGGGCATTAAATTAAAATAAACCAAATATAACGGGTATTTTACTCAAATCCACATTTAAATTAATTAATTAACATTAAAAATTTCAGTAAATTCAATTAAATAAATAAATCAATTAAAATACACGTTATAATATATATGTATGAAGAAGTAAATGTGCAAAAAGAAATCTTAATGTAATCATGGAAATGTTCAAAACAATGTGTAGATTGTTATAAATTTATCCAAAACATTTTCGTCTTGTTTAATAAGATTGAAAATAATGTTTTGTGATTTTTCATTAGCTTCCAAATTAAAAATGTTTCTTTCATAAGTAAAACATTAACGTTTCCAATAAGAAACAGGGCGCGCGTTGCGCGCCAATGTTACTCTAGTATTATAATAATTCAAACTCTAATATCTGGGTAAAAGTGACAACTTTCACCAAATAAAAAGAAAAATTTCTTCTTTTAAGGTCTAAGCGTTCACTATTCTCCATGTTATAAATTTTAATAAATCAAAAGAATAATAGTAAAAATTAATTTGAGTATGGAGAAGTGAATATTAATTTCGTGTACAAAAAAAAACTTTTATTGTTTTCCATTAACGATTGTACAAAGTTATTATTTAATAAAATATAATACGTGAAATCTGGAAGCAATTGATGTATTTCATTTAAATAATTAACAAGTCTTAAAAGTAAAAAATGACTTTAATTAAAAAACAAGGTGCCATCAATTTTATAAATATTGTTAAAATGTAAACTTCATATACATCAATCGATTCGTTTTCATGCCAGGAATACAATTTTGACACGAATTAATCTGTATAAGAAAAAGTTATTTCAAAAAATCAAATAAATGATTTAATCTATAGATTTCATTAAATTATGAACTTTATATACAGTGAAACTCCTCTAAGGCGGAATCACAGCGGGCGGTTCTGTATCGGTGAGAGTTGTGAATGCTTGAGTGATGGAAAACTCAGTGCTGAAAACTTTAAGTGCCCCTTATTACAATTTTTATTCCGTACAAAAAAAACCACTGACTTAAGATTCTTGACACATCCCTGAATATTCGTTCACTAATAGCTTTTTAATGGACCCCTCTAAGGCGGAATGTACTAATTGCTTTCCGCCTCAGAGGAGTTTTAATACAAGAAATTAGTTTTGTTACCAATCAAAATTAAATTTACAAAGAAAAAAAATTTTCAAATTTTGAAAAAATTGTAAAAAAATGTTGTGAATATAAGAGAAAGCAATAAAATCATTTTACTTGCAGCCGTTCTGCAAAGTAAACACTTAATATTTGAGATTAATTTAATGATTTAAATTTAAGTACGATGATAATATTTTAACCTTATCTCACCTGTAGGCCATATTTTATTTTGACAATTAATAATTCCGTACTACAAGTTATCTCTTAATTAATACATAAAAAATTGAGAATCAATGTATAATTATTCCTTATTAATGCTATAACAAAAATTGACTTTGATAAATGTAAAAAGAACTTCAACTGCATTTAAAAAATGTAACTGAATGAATTTGCTTCAATTTAACAATTACACTACTTTTTTTATTTTTAAAAATGACTTGATATTTGTATTATTCAAAAGTCGGTGAGCAGAAAAATTTGAAAAATCTCTTTCGACATTTTGAAACCTTTTCTCAACCAAGTTTAATGAAAATCCATTAAAATTTGTTCAAGTTATTCATGTTTTCATATTACTAGTTTTGGTATGGTTGATTTTCGATTTTATATGACACATTACACTGACAGAAAAAGATAGCGTTGCGTCACTTTTTCGAGTCTTGTGTTATGACTGTAATGATCTGAGTTTTTATTGACAAAAGGATCTGTTCGCCGGATGGAGTCCGGGTACCCATTTTGACTGGTTACTTTAAATCTTGGTAGATGGCTTGAAACGCCATCTATTTTTCGATTGATTTCGGAACTATTTCTTACTATGATGTAGAGGGGTACTTACTTTGACGAGGAGTACTTTCTAGAATTTACCCCCTAGACAACGGTATGGACGGATAGTAGGGTCGTGCACGCGAGGTCGATTTTCATTCGTAATCGGGGAGAAGCTAGATATTGGATTCGGTTCCAATATTCATGCCCGACGCGAAGCTAGTGCAAAGTAATATTCACTAGGTGTTTCCTCCACCCAAGAGGCGCCTCCAGATAGGGAATCGACCTAGTGCATCGACTTTGTCAAGAGAGAAGCGCCTCAACTCGACAAGGACGGTTTTGTTGCGTGAAATATGCATGTGTGTGTATAACCTGGTTCACCAGTCTTCTACGGGAGCGCCCATAAGAAGTCCGGTTCACCAAGTGGAAGGAGGGCGAAGGTTGTTACTATTCCACAGGAGCGCCTACAGGAACAAGTACAGCTCCTTCTAGGAAGTGAGGAAGGCTCTTAGTCCAGTCAAATTAAACATTTCAACTTATAAAAATTCGGAAGTCAAAAATTCTTTTTGCAATCGATGGGGGGTAAATTTTTCTGCCATCTTGAAAAAAAGAGAAATTGTTTAAATTGCAAATATTACAAAAACTATCACTTTTACGTGAAAAATTGTAAACATCAATTTTGTAGAGCTGAAAATTGCCTACAAAATTTGTTTAAACAATTTTGTCATATGATGAGTAGTTTTTATATTATATTAAAAAAATCAAAGTTTTTAATCGCAAAAATTCCATTTTTACCATTTTTTGTAAAACTGATACAATTTATCGCAAAATTAGTCCTATTAAAAAATAAAGGCATTATAAAACTATGCAACTTTGAAATTAACTTTTTTTCCATACAATAATTAGGAAAGAGTGGGGAACGCTTCAAAGTGCGCAACTACCAGAAGTGCGTTTAACATATTATGTGACTCTCCACGGTGAAAGGTATCTATCTCCCCAAATGCATTAGGCTCACTTCTCCATGTACGTGTAAGGAGAAATGAACCTAATGCATTTGAGGACTAAAACTTTTAATTGCAAAAATTTCTAAAATTATCACTTTTACGTGAAAAATTGTAAATATAAATTTTGTAGAACAAGAAAAACCTACAAAATTTTTATAAACAATTTTTTCATGTTGAATATTTTTATTAAAAATTAAAAATTTTTTATTGTAAAATATCCAAACTCATTTCCTCACCACCTTTGAGGTAAAGTTTTGGCGCGTTTTTTTAGATGTGGTTTCCCCAATAGGCCTAGTCCACTAATGAAAAATTAAATGATTATTGCAAATTAAAAAAACATAAAATTAAAACAGATACAATATTTTTAATAATGCTTTATATCGTTGTTAATGTTTGCTACGTTTGAGTGGCCCAGGTCATCAAGTTCATCGTTTACTGATTGTTGGTTGTCAAGTTCAATTTCTGTTAAATTTTCTTGAATATCATCATTTATAAATTCTTGGTCTGGTTCAGCTGCTAGTTCTTCATCATCAAGAAGACTTAAAATTCTTGTAACATTGTCACAGGATTCTCCATTACAATGCAAACAGATTTGTGAGCATTTTAGTCCTGCTTTGCGACAGCCACAACTTGCACCACAATTAGTTTTGCATTTACATGATATCAAATGTAAAATGGAAGATGGCGCAGGTTCTGCAGTGATTTTTATCTCCGTTGAACAATGTGATCATAAAGCGTTCTCCGATGGATGAAAGAATGTTTTTATCAATTTTCTTCCCTTTAAAAAGCTCTACAGATTTTAATTGTTCTTGATATCGTACAAAGGTTGTAATAAATTTTCCTTTACCAATATTAAAGAAAGCAGACGTTGTATCGCATCCACTGAAAGCATGTATGAATAGAATATTTTGTATGTCTATTAACTTATACTTCAAACTGTTAGCATTGTACAACTGCTCTTCAGATTGCCTTCTTCCAGGTTTTTTAAAGTAAACATTGGATGTATTGTGTCCTAATCCAGTAAGAAGAACTAAAAGATCAACATCTTCCCCAATAATAACAACTGAATCGTAGGAGGAAGAATGTTGTAGAGCAACATTAACGATCAAAGTATCTGCATCCTCAACGGCTTCTTGAACTTGAATATTAAATTGAAGAAAAAAAACCCTTAAGGATCGCAATAAGTCGACTTTTGTTGCTACTATTAGATAACAACTTTTCTTGAGTAAACAATGTGCGAGTTGTTTTGTCAATCAGAATATCAGGAGATCGAAAATTTTTTGCTCTCCTGAGCCGTTCAGATGTTTTCGTACCAGATATGTTTGTGTCATGTGTGTAACCATCAAAAACAACTATTACATTGGATGCGAAATGTCGTTGTACATAACATACATAATTCATGCAAATTTCTTCAAATGTAACATTACGCTGCCACACAACTCGATGTAATAAGTACCCACCGTCAATTACATCCAGTCGATTTTACTGTACGTTCTTCAGGTTGAAAACCCCCTTTAATTACGTACATTAATTCAGGCAAAGAAAATTGACATCTTTCCGGATTTTCTGACAAATAAAAATAAATATCTTTCATGGCACCTTCAACTTCGCCGCATAAAGGTCTACCTCCTGATGCTACATTACTGCACTCGCGATATATCTCCTTAGAACATTTCATATGATATTTTGCATTGACAGCAACTAAATCCTGAACGTTTGAAATACGCGAAATTATTTGAAGGGCAATTTCATCCTGCCGAGAATTTAAATTTTTTAAAATCGTGTCTCGAAAGGTTTTTTTCGTAACAACTACAATTTTATTTTTATGCTGAGGTTATTTTGTAATATCCTTTCTAATGAACTCTTCATCGATATATTCGCTGCATATAAAACAACAATTTTCAAAATTAAACGTTGATTCATTGAAAGAATTACATACCAAATCATTAGAACCTGATGCTGTAGACAATGATTGGCGACGACAAACAGCTTTGATAAGCAGTTCATGAGTGTAATTTTTACGGCATGCACAATGTACCTGAATTTCCTCTATTCCTTCTAACATTTGTGTATGTTCGTTTAAGCCTGTTTTTCTACTAGCATCTAATAATAAAACATATTTCATAAAGGGCAAGAAATTACGAATCAAAAGCATTTAAAATTATTTAACTAATCATTAAAATAATTTTTTTTTCGATAGGTTGAACTATTTCGGTTAAATATAGGTCATTTTAATTTTTTCCTACCAGGTGAGTATTTAAAAAAAATTATTAAAAATAAAATATTCGGGGCGGTACGAATTCAACACAAATAAACTCTACACAAAAAAATACTGCACCGCTAACTGTACACGAGTTAATTCTCAACAAAATTAAATAAAAATATATTCTTCACAATTAAATACTACCTCGAAAAACCCTACACAATAAACTATTTACTAGAAAATTATCTTTATAAACTCAACACATTAAGATTTAGAATTAGAAAAATGAAAAAAACAATTTTTATAATTCTACACAAATAAATACATCAGTAAATTTTACACAGTTATAAAAAATAAAAAATTAAATTCGACACAATTAAATTTTACACATGAAAATAATATTTTCTTTATTTCCGATTATTTATAAAATTCTACACAATTAAACTCAACATTAATTTATAAATTCTACACATTAAATAAAAATATTTTAATCCTACACAAATAAACTGTACACATTCAAAATTCAACACATTAAATGAAAATAATTAAATTCAAAACGAGAAAACTGTACACAAGAAAATACTCCACCGCTAACTGTACACGAGTAAATTCTCAATAAAATAAAAATATATTCTACACAATTACATACTACATCGAAAAACCCTACGCTGTGTAGAATTCACTAATGTAATATTTATTTGTGCAGAATTATAAAAAAAAAATTTTATTTTTCTAATTCTAAATCTTAATGTGTTGAGTTTATTTGTGTAGAGTTTATGGAGATAATTTTCTAGTTAATAGTTTATTGTGTAGGGTTTTTCGATGTAGTATGTAATTGTGTAGAATATATTTTTATTTTATTTTATTGAGAATTTACTCGTGTACAGTTAGCGGTGGAGTACTTTTTTGTAGAGTTTATTTGTGTTGAATTCGTACCTCCCCAAATATTCTAAACTTATTGCACCTAACAGAAGAAAATTGAAAATAACACATTTTAACTAAGTAATGATTTCTCACCTATTAGTGTTCTGATTCCTCTTTTTTGAACTCGACAAACATTTTCAATCTCATCAAGGGATTTTTCACAAATAAAAAACAAGTTCCTGTCCATAACACAGCCCCACAAAAAAAAAAAGTGTCATGTACTTTTGACCGGAATACCCTAACCCTATGTATTTTGACGCGCTGAACACGAATCCGAAGTCCGTTTTGCTCCATCACGTCAGGATTTTTTTCTAACCTCAAAAAATATGTCGGATTTTGAGAAGTAGGCGATTTTTTTAAAAATTGACGTATTAACTTCAAACTTGGTATCTGGGGTTTTTTTGTGTCGATGATTACGAATCTGAAGTTAGATTTTCAAAATCCAAAATGGCGGATCCAATATGGCTGACGAATTTTGAAAAAATTTTAAGATTTACTTCAAACTCGGTATCTAGAGGTTTTTTGGGTCGCTGATTACGAATCTGATGTCAGATTTCCGAAATTCGATATGCCTGATTCAATATTAAGGAATTATTTTTAAAAAATTGTCAGATTATTACGAAATTTGGTATCTACAGGTTTTCTAAGTTGCTGACAAGTAACACTAGGGAAGTGCCATACGCCGATTTTTCTGAAACTTGGCAGTTTTGTAGTTTTTTGAAAACAATTTGACACGTATGTTTTGTTTTTCCCCAAAAGCTGATTTATGGGGGGAACTACCCCTTAAATTTTTTTTTGGTAGGGGGACATTATTTTACGAAATTTTTTAAAAATTAATGTGCAATAGTGTATCTGGGGGTTTTTTGGGTCGCTGATTACGAATCTGATGTCAGTTTTCAAAAATTGATAATGGCGTATCTATAATATGGCTGATAGAAGTCCATGTTGGATATGCCATTTTGAATTTTTGAAATCTGACATCAGATTCGTAATCAGCTACCCAAAAAACCCCCAGATACACTATTGCACATTAATTTTTAAAAAATTTCATAAAATAATGTCCCCCTACCAAAAAAAATTCAAGGGGTAGTTCCCCCCATAAATCAGCTTTTGGGGAAAAACAAAACATATGTGTCAAATTGTTTTCAAAAAACTACAAAACTGCCAAGTTTCAGAAAAATCGGCGTATGGCACTTCCCTAGTGTTACTTGTCAGCAACTTAGAAAACCTGTAGATACCAAATTTCGTAATAATCTGACAATTTTTTAAAAATAATTCCTTAATATTGAATCAGACATATCGAATTTCGGAAATCTGACATGAGATTCGTAATCAGCGACCCAAAAAACCCATAGATACCAAGTTTGAAGTAAATCTTAAAATTTTTTCAAAATTCGTCAGCCATATTGGATCCGCCATTTTGGATTTTGAAAATCTAACTTCAGATTCGTAATCAGCGACACAAAAAAACCCCAGATACCAAGTTTGAAGTTAATACATCAATTTTTAAAAAAATCGCCTAATTCTCAAAATCCGACATGTTTTTTGAGGTTAGAAAAAAATACTGACGTGATGGAGCAAAACGGACTTCGGATTCGTGTTCAGCGCGTCAAAATACATAGGGTTAGGGTATTCCGGTCAAAAGTACATAACACTTTTTTTTTGTGGGGCTGTGTAATTATTGAATTCGGAAGCAAAAACGTCCAAATATAGATTAATTATAGAACTTTACAGTTAGCATTTAAGGGGTCTTCCTCATGTAGAGAGGGTAACACAATGACATTTTCTTGAATTTTTTCTGGACAAGCCTTTTATTCAACTTAAAAACAACCTTTTAAATATTATTATTCGTATCTTAAACTGTATTTTTTCATTTTTTGTTTGCTTTTTCTTTGACTGTACTCACGTACACACAGTGGGAAAAAAATGACCCTCTGTGGACAAAAATCTACCGACAACACAAATCTTAACCGATTTTAATATTTTTTTTTTAAAATACTCGGAGAGGTTTTTCCTGTAACGCACAACTGCGATAAATTTGATTTATTTCAAACTAACCTTAAAAATGATACCTATATATGAAATTACGTTATTAGGATGGTTTAAAAAATGGAAAAATGATTAATTTTGATACAGCAGAGAGTATTGTGAACCCTTTTTGATCACTGAATGCGAATTTGACATTAAAAATGCAAAATTTTAAAATTCAAAATGGCGGATGCAATATGGCAGGCAATGTTTTATAAAAGTCACCAAATTCACTCGAAAGTTGTTATTCAGGGGTTTTTAAGGTCGCTGGTTACGAATCTGAAGTCAAATTTCAAAAATTCAAAATGGCGGATCCAATATGGCGGATAAGAAAATCAAAAACTAATTGGATTTGCTTGAAAGTTGTTACACGGGGGTTTTTTGGGTCGCTGATTACGAATCCGATGTCACATTTCCAAAATTCAAAATGGTGGATCCAATATGGCGACCAAAAAAAATTTGAAATTCACTAGATTTGCTTAAAACTTGTTACTCGGGGGTTTTCGGGGTCGCTGATGACGAATCTGATGTTAAATTGTCAAAATTCAAAATAGCGGATATAAAATAAAAAATTAATAACTTTTTAAAAATTTGATCGCCATATTGGATCCGCCATTTTGAATTTTTGAAGTTTGACTTCAGATTCGTAATCAGCGACCCTAAAAACCTCCAAGTAACAACTTTCATGCAAATTCAATGAATTTTTAATTTTTTAATCCGCCATATTGGATCCGCAATTTTGAATTTTTGAAATCAGACTTCAGATTCGTAACCAGCGACCTTAAAAACCCCTGAATAACAACTTTCGAGTGAATTTGGTGACTTTTATAAAACATTGCCTGCCATATTGCACCCGCCATTTTGAATTTTAAAATTTTGCAATTTTAATGTCAAATTCGCATTCAGTGATCAAAAAGGGTTCACAATACTCTCTGCTATATCAAAATTAATCATTTTTTTATTTTTTAAACCATCCTAATAACGTAATTTTATATATAGGTATCATTTTTAAGGTTAGTTTGAAATAAATCAAATTTATCGCAGTTGTGCGTTACAGGAAAAACCTCTCCGAGTATTTTAAAAAAAAAAATATTAAAATCGGTTAAGATTTGTGTTGTCGGTAGATTTTTGTCCACAGAGGGTCATTTTTTTCCCACTGTGCGTACAGCTGTCGTGAATATTGCCAGTCGTTTTTGAGTTTGAATTTTGCCGGAACGATATCTCGGGTTCTATAACAGATAATTGCAAAAACTTTAGGTCATTTTAAAGATAGAGACTTAAACGACGGGATCCACCTGACCCGACCTCAAAAAAATGAACTAGAAATATTTTAGAGCACTCTAAAAAAATGTCATGAAAAATTGCTTATTTTCGGTTCTTAAAAAGTTTCTAAAATATTTCTAGTTCATTTTTTTGATGTCGGGTTAGGTGGATCCCGTCGTTTAGGTCTCTATCTTTAAAATGACCTAAAGTTTTTGCAATTATCTGTTATAGAACCCGAGATATCGTTCCGGCAAAATTCAACCTCAAAAACGACTGGCAATATTCACGACAGCTGTACGTGAGTACAGTCAAAGAAAAAAGTAAACAAAAAATGAAAAAATACAGTTTAAGATACGTATAATAATATTTAAAAGGTTGTTTTTAAGTTGAATAAAAGGCTTGTCCAGAAAAAATTCAAGAAAATGTCATTGTTTTACCCTCTCTACATGAGGAACACCCCTTAAGTAAAAAATATTTCTTTGCTGCTCAAATTTTATACATGTAAATTGTTTCAAAATCGATTTGAAATTTTTTTTTATTTTGTAGGTTTTTTTGTTCTACAAAATTTATATTTACAATTATTCACGTAAAAGTGATAATTTTAGAAATTTTTGCAATTAAAAGTTTTAGTCCTAAAATGTATTAGGCTCATTTCTCCTTACACGTACATGGAGAACTAAGCCTAATGCATTTGGGGAGACAGATACCTTTCACCGTGGAGCGTCACATAATATGTTAAACGCACTTCTGGTAGTTGCGCACTTTGAAGCGTTCCCCACTCTTTCCTAATTATTGTATGGAAAAAAAGTTAATTTCAAAGTTGCATAGTTTTATAATGCCTTCATTTTTGAATAGGACTAATTTTGTGATAAATTGTATCAGTTTTGCAAAAAATGGTAAAAATGGAGTTTTTGCGATTAAAAATTTCGATTTTTTTAATATAACATAAAAACTACTCATCATATGACAAAATTGTTTAAACAAATTTTGTAGGCAATTTTCAGCTCTACAAAATTCATGTGTACAATTTTTCACGTAAAACTGATAGTTTTTGTAATATTTGCAATTTAAAAAATTTCTCTTTTTTCAAGATAACGGAAAAATTTACCACCCCCCAAATTCGAAAACTTGGTTTTATATTTAGTAAAATGCCCCCCATCGATTGCAAAAAAAATTTTTGACTTCCGAATTATTGTTTTTATTTGGCCTTTTTCACGCCCCACGGACTGGACGTGTCGGAAGAAGACTGATTGTGAGGAAAAAGGTGCGAGACGAAAGGTATATCACTAGCAGCTAGGTGACAGCGAGTGGTGGGGGAAGAGAGTGACACTACTACTTACGCTGTCTACTTTCTCTCTTTTCGCCGGGCGACTATACTACGATATTCTATCGTTACAACTGAGCTTTGAGGACTATGTTTACCTTTTTAAGTGAGCTGTAGGATTTTCTGAGGCGCGTAGCACGCCCCAGTATTGAGGTGTACAAGTTTGGAGCGCGTTGCGCGCCCCACAAAGGATCACAATATTCTTCAAAGCTGAGTCGCGCTGCGAGACTCGAAAAAGTGACATATTGCGCCCTCTTTTTTTCAGTGTATCAATCAACTGGTGGAATTACTATACATCTTTTACGAATTTTGTTTTAGATACTAGATACTTGAGATAATTTTTTTTACTCTTTCTTAACTACAGTGGCGTTTCCAAATTTTAGAAAAATTTCAAAATCTTGGAGTAAATGTCAGGTTATGTTCATTAGTCAGTTTTATGCGATTCAAGCTCATTAATATTTTTTGTGCCCCATAACACTTTTCTAGGGAGATGAATAATAATAAAGTATTAAAAATAATAATAAATAATAAAGAAAACAGTAAATAAAAAAATAATAAAGTAAAAATAAAAAATAATGTTCATGCAATGGAAATCGGTCATTTTTACCGTTTAACGAAAAAAATTTACGTTTTTTGGTGAAAATAGATATTGTTTACATTTACCTAAAATGGCCCTATCTATGCTATACAGGAAGTAAAAATAATAAATCTTTCTAGGTTTAAATGCTCCAATTCCTGAAGGTTGTGCATTTGGTTATCATGCTGGAGGTTGGGGAAAGCCACCAGTAGACGAAGGTGGTCGACCTCTTTATGGAGATGTTTTTGGAATATCTCGTGCACCAGGAAGCGATGCTTTAGATGAAGATGTTGATCGAGGACTTTGGGGAGAACCTGAATCGGAATCTTCTGGAGACGAAGACGAAGATGAAGAAGATGAGGGTGGCGAATTGGAAGGGGATGGAAAAGAAGGCGATGGCGATGCCAGTGGTTTGGTAACACCTGGTGCTGAAGGTTTAATTACACCTAGTGGCATTGCATCAATTCCTGCAGGACTTGAGACTCCTGAAACAATTGAATTAAGAAAGAAAAAAATTGAGAGTGAAATGGAGGGTGGAGACACTCCAGCGCTCTATACTGTTCTTCAGGAAAAGAGAACTGAAAATTTAGGAAACAGTATGATGGGCAGTACTCATGTTTACGATATGACAGGAGGTGGCGGACAAGCACCTCCATCAATTATGGCTGCAAGACGTGGAATCAGCAATGCGTCTGCTGACATCAGAGAAAAAGATGGCACAATAGAATTAGCACTAGATCCCAGTGAATTGGATCTTGATTCTGAAACTATGGCTACTCGTTACGAAGAATCAATGAGGTCTAAACATGCACATAGGCGAGAAGATTTGTCTGATATGTTACAAGATCACGTTCAAAGGCAAAAGGTGAGTTTTACGAAATTTATTTAATATTTTTTTTAAGAAAATCGGGCAAGTGCGAGTCGCACTCTCTCTAAAAACGAAGGTTTCGTACACCAGTTAAATTTCTTTGGTACAAAAACAAACATTTTTCTTCTCTTAAAAAATATGATTTCTTTCAATTTAGCTGAGAACTGTGACCTCAAATCGTGTTTGCTCTATTTTTTCTGTAATTTATACGTAAAAATACACATGTATACTAATTTGTGTTTACCTAGCTTTAAAATTGTAGAAGTTAAATGGAAGACAGAGTCATTTTTTGTCATTTTTCAGAAAAAAATTAATTTCTTTCTTTCGTGATTTGTAACTAAGAGATCCAATTGTGTTCACTATATTCTTCCTGAAATGCCGCTGGGGAGGGACACATAGTTGGGACAGACGTGAAAGTCTTTTAAATGGATTCCGTGGGACGCATGAAAATGCACCACCTGTCATTTTTCAGAATGGTTATTTAACAGAAAGGCAAATATCGGAAACGCAAATTAACAGAATTGTAATTTAACAACAATTTAACAACAAACAACGGAAATGACGGTTAACTGAACTGTCAGCTAACAGAAAAGTCAGGCTACGGAAATAGTACATAACAAAATTGTCATTTAACGGGATTACCAGTTAACGGATTTGTCATTTGAACGAAATAACAAATAAGAAAAATGTTAATCAACGGAAATGACGATTAACAAAATTGGCTATTAATAGACATGTCAAATAGCCGAAATGTAAATTAACAAAATTGTCATTTATCGGAATAGTCAGTTAACGGAAATGGCAATTAACAGAATTGTCATTGAACGGAATTGTCGTTTAACGGAATTGTCATTTAACGGAATTGTCATTTAACGGAATCTTTAGTTAACGAAAGTGGCATTTAACGGAATCGGCAGTTAAGAAAAATGCGAATTAACGGAATTCTCATTTAACGGACACTATTTTAGACACTTTCTACCGGCAATAGAAAGGTCGTGGGTTCGTATCCCACCGTGTGTCCAATTGTTTCAGAAATCTCTGAAAAAATTTAACAACAATTCCATTAAATGGCAAATCCGTTAAATGGAAATTCCATTAAATGTCAATTCCGTTAACTGCCAACTCCATTAATAGACAATTCGGCAGAATCACTATTCCGTTAATTGGCTATTCCGTTAAATGACAATTCTGTTAAATAATAAACCTTTTAAGGTTGAATTTACATGTTGATGTAAATGCAGAATGCAAAATCGAAAACAATGAGAGTGAAAAGAACAGAGATAAATCACTATCCTTTTCACTCTCATTATTTTCGGTTTTGCATTCTGCATTTATATCAACATGTAAGTCCACCCTAAGTCACAATATCGTTAAGTGACAATTCCCTTAATTGGGATTTCCGTTAACTGACTATTTAGTTAATTGATAGTTCAGTCAATTGACATTTCGGTTAATTGACAATTCCGTTAATTACCTATTCTGTTAAATGAAAAATCCGTTAACTGACAATTCTGTTATTTAAAATTTCGTTAAGTTAGCAAGTCGGTAAATTGTCGCTTCCGTTAATTGACATTTCGGCTATTTGATATGTCTATTAATAACCAATTTCGTTAATCGTCATTTCCGTTAATTAACATTTTTCTTATTTAACATTTCGTTCAAATGACAAATCCGTTAATTGGTAATCCCGTTAAATAAAAATTTTGTTATGTGCTATTTTGGTAACGTGACGTTTTTGTTGGCTGACAGTTCGATTAAGCGTCATTTCCGTTGATTGTTATTTCTATCAAATGGCTTCGTCCACAAATTACGTGACAATGTAAAAATATAAAGAAATACAAATATAAAAGAGGCATTCTTTCTCAAGTGGGCCACCCCTGCTCTCCACTACAATTTTGATGCAAAAACATTTTCTAATAGCTCAAATTAAAGGTAAAAATGTTAACTTTTCATTGCCGTGTGGCCCTTTTTGAAAAATTAAATTCCAAAAAAAATATAGAGGAATAAATGACCAAAAACACTTTTTCCAATTTTATTTCTTGGTCAAAAATAGAGAAAAAAATCATTTTCAACATTTTACAAGGCCTCAAATGTTAAAAAAGGTTAAACGATTACGAAATCTGTCTAGAAAATTATAGTGTAACTACTTTTATTTTCCAGTTTTACAAACAATTTCGAAAATCTGACATCAGATTCGTAATGAGCGACCCTTAAAACCCCCGAGTAACAAATTTTAAGTAAATCCGACAGATTTTTAATTTTACTTTGGCCATATTGGATCCGCCATTTTTAATTTTGAAAATCAAAATCCATTTTAATTCACTTCTTCTTACCGAAAGGATTATAAATTAAATAAGTTAAGCAGTTCTGTAATGAAATATATTTTATTTATGGAACACATGATTAATATTTAAATCTGGAGACCATTAAGGGGTTAGGCCTATCTGAACGCCTGAAAATTGGACGGTATTTCAAAAATAAATTTTGACAGAACTATTAAAAATACAACTTTTTAATAATTATAGTTGAAAAATACATGTATTTAGCTTTATCAAAAATTTTAAAATATTCGAAAATGGCGGAGATATGGCGTTTTTCGAAACTACATTTTTCGAAGCGGTGTACATGTTAAACTGTATAGTATGATAGATTATGCTCTTTTATTTACTCCAAACTGAATTAAAATCAATGTGTACAGATTCCATAGCTTGTTCGCTAAAGAAACCTAATGGTTTTTGATTTTTAATACAAAAAACTTCAATGTGAAAAAACACTGCGTGAACTTTGGGTGTTATTGAAATTGGTAAATCTGAGTAAATTATTTAAAAATTAGCTATACACTCTTTAAAATTTGGTTCAAGAATTTGAGAAAATCTTTTAAAGCTTTGATATACTTTAAGCAACTAATTGGACATTTTGCGCGTAAAATATCAATTTTTTCCATCACGTTTTGCAGGAATTTTCATTACAATTTGAACCCCCATGAGTTACAACACAGCCTACATGACATGATTTTGTCCAGATTAAAGTTTCTTGATTAAAATCCTTAGGCATACGATTGAAAATTGTGTTTATTTGCTCTTATCTTCTGTGCACCATGTACAAGGTTGATTACTGTTGTGCCCTATAATAACAATCAAGATATTTGCAAGATTTAGATCAGTTGCAACAAAACCTTCAAACTTATTTATACCAATCGCAGACCATAACATGGAAGCATTTTCATATTTTTCTTGACTTCACTGTGCTAAACCAAGAATGGAAAATTTTTTTACTCCAGAATCTCGAAATCGATTTACAGCATGAGGTTTTCGACTTTTTGATTGCAAATTAGTTTTAGTCTTGTTCTGAATTATTTTTAATTTCTTGCATTTACAAACACACTTTTAGAAATTTTCCTCCATCATCAATTCCGAATTTCAGATGCACTTGAGACGCTTTCTGCGTGTTATTTCACTTTAACCTTTTCACTGTTTGGATCATAAAGTGATATAAAGAAATGTATATATGTGTAAAACTATCATAATTTTAGAAAGTAATTAAAAATTAAAATATTGCATATGCCCCAATTACTGAGTGCTGAAAAAGCCATGTGTAGCCTAATTATCGACCTGTCAAAATTAAATGCATACATAACGAAAAAACTTATCTACCCAACTTTCAGATTTGTTTTGAATAAGGAAAAATCTTTCTTCCTTTTTAATAAATAATATAATTATTATATAAATAGCATATTATTTGTCAACAATTTTTTAAATTTTCAATTTTTTATAAAAAAAATATTTTTTGCTTGATTTTTAGGTAGACGTGGAGCTCATAATTCTTTACCGATTTGTATAAAACTTACCAATAATATAAATTATGTTAAAATCTTGATATATTATCAATGACATCTGATTATGCTCAAAAATTTTTGAAATTTTCAATTTTTTACAGTAAAAAATTGATTTTTTTGATAATTAAACATACCTGGAGCCCACAGTGAAAAAAAGAGGACGCATTGCCTTACTTTTTCGAGTCTTGGAGAGCGACTCAGCTTTAAGGACTCACGGTGGGCTTGGATTAAGTTCAACCCAAAAGTCTTTGCACATCACCGTTTTCTTTTGGAATTACTTCGGGGATGTCTTCTGATTATTTTAAGACAAAAATGAAAATAATCGGTGGAGGGAAACTGAAATTATCTTGATTTTTCATTTTTTTTTATAGGTTATTCTATGTAATTTCTTTAAAAAAAGGTTTCCTTCAATTTTTTTTCTACAAAAGTTGTATTTCGGATTCAGTAAAGAATCTCTATGATAGTTAATGAATTTAAAAAATTTGAACTATTAAATTTGTTAATAAATAATGGAAGAACATGGTTTTTCATTCGTTTTTTGAAATTAACTCGTCTTGTAATTAATTTACACCAAAATTTTTCAAAGATAATTTGAAGTACATAAGATTATCTGTAAAACTGAAAAAAGAAGACTGTTCTACCTATTACCGTTCCTTAGATATGACACGTTGAAGTTGCTATTCAATGAAAAATTTAAACTTGGGAGCTCATTATTCGATGAATAATAATAATAATAATAATTTATACTACTGAAGATAAATTAATTTTATCTATCGCAAATTATTCGAAAAAGAGTCCTCTTAATTATGTTTTATTATAATTGTTATATTAGGATATTAAATAAAAGAATTCATCGAATAATGAGCTCCCAAGTTTAAATTTTTCATTGAATAGCAACTTCAACGTGTCATATCTAAGGAACGGTAATAGGTAGAACAGTCTTCTTTTTTCAGTTTTACAGATAATCTTATGTACTTCAAATTATCTTTGAAAAATTTTGGTGTAAATTAATTACAAGACGAGTTAATTTCAAAAAACGAATGAAAAACCATGTTCTTCCATTATTTATTAACAAATTTAATAGTTCAAATTTTTTAAATTCATTAACTATCATAGAGATTCTTTACTGAATCCGAAATACAACTTTTGTAGAAAAAAAATTGAAGGAAACCTTTTTTTAAAGAAATTACATAGAATAACCTATAAAAAAAAATGAAAAATCAAGATAATTTCAGTTTCCCTCCACCGATTATTTTCATTTTTGTCTTAAAATAATCAGAAGACATCCCCGAAGTAATTCCAAAAGAAAACGGTGATGTGCAAAGACTTTTGGGTTGAACTTAATCCAAGCCCACCGTGGACTATTGTGCGACTATGAAAGTGTGCTGTAGGCTTTTCTGAGGCGCGCAACGCACCCTAAACTTGTACACCTTAATCTGGGGCGTGCTACGCTCCCCAGAAAAGCCTACAGCACACTTTCAAAATCGCACAGTAGTCCTCAAAGCTGAGTCGCGCTCCAAGACTCAAAAAAGTAACGCAATGCGTTCCCTTTTTTCAGTGCATAATTTTTGGCCGATTCGCATGAAACTTACTAATAATATTAATTAGGTTAAAATCTCGATATATAATCAATAACACCTGAATATACTCAAAAATTTTTGAAATTTTTAATTTTTTATCGTAAAAAATTGATTTTTTTTATAGTTAGACACACCTGGAGCCTATAATTCTTGCCCGATTCGCATGAAACTTACAAATAATATCAATTAGGTTATAATCTCGATATACATTTTAGAAAATTTCAATACACCAAAATTTTTTAAATTTTCAATTTTTTATGAAAAAATTTTTTTTGCTTGATTCGTAGATATACTTGGGTCTCATAATTCTTTACCGACTGGCATGAAACTTACCAATAATATCAATTATGTTTAAATCTCGATACATAATCAATTACATTTGAATATACTCAAAAATTTTTGAAATTTTCAATTTTTTACCGTAAAAAATTGATTTTTTTGATAATTAGACACACCTGAAGCTCATAATTCTTGACCGATTCGCATGAAACTTCCCAGTAATATTAATTAGGTTAAATTCTTGATATGCAATTGTGGATATTTAAAAACACTCAAAAAAATTTGAAATTTTTAATTTTTTATGGTAATTTTTTTGTAACTTTTGCTAGTAAATTTTTTTTCTCTTTGATAATATTATGTTTGTTTAAAAAGTTTTTTTTTAATTATTTTGTTTTCTTTACTAACTTATTAAAATGTGCAATGTAAAAAAAAAGAATAGTTTTGGTCTAATTATGAATTAGAGTTAATAATTATTACCAAGTTTTCATAACTGCTAGAATTTTTTCTTAATCAAAAAATTGATTTCAATTAATTATTTTTATAATTATTAACTCTAATTCATAATTAGACCAAAACTATTCTTTTTTTCTAAATAGCACGCATATTTTAAAAATTATACTTTGTATAATTTCCCATTTTTAAATTTAAATATTTATATTAAAAAAATTAATAGAAAATTAACATAATCCTAAAATTTACTTGGCTTACATTCATTTCACAAATTGTTTCGATGGTTAAGATAACTTTTGCTTGGCGTAACTTTTTGCGTCGAAGATGTTTTTGATGGGATAAATAACATTAAAAAAATTAAAATATTAATAACCCTGTTGAAAATTCCTATGTGAGAACACATATGGGATCCCATCCAGGATCTCTTGTGAGTTCTTATGTGGGTTCCCATACAGGTTCACACATAAGATCCTGTATGAAAAGGTTCCTGGGATGAACTTGCGTGAGAGCTCGCGCATGATCTTATATCTCTGTAAAAGCAATAACACAGGATCCCATGAGGTTTCCTGTGTAGGTTCCTATATGAACAACACGATAAATAGGAACACACATGGGATCTTATCCGAGATCTTGTATGAGTTCTTACATAGGTTCTATTAATTATTAATCTTCTTATATGTGAGAACCTATGTAAGAACTCATACAAGATCTCGGATAAGATCCCATGTGTGTTCCTATTTATCGTGTTGTTCATATAGGAACCTACACAGGAAACCTCATGGGATCCTGTGTTATTGCTTTTACAGAGACATAAGATCATGCGCGAGCTCTCACGCAAGTTCATCCCAGGAACCTTTTCATACAGGATCTTATGTGTGAACCTGTATGGGAACCCACATAAGAACTCACAAGAGATCCTGGATGGGATCCCATATGTGTTCTCACATAGGAATTTTCAACAGGGAACAGTTTTAAATTCCAGAAATTGGCCAAACATAACCTCAAAATAGGTCATAAAGCAATCTACAAAAACAATAAAAACGGAGGGTTGGCGCAGGGGGACAAGGCCACCCTAGTTTTTTTTATAAAAATTAATTGAAAACTTATAAAAATTATAATTGTAAATATATTTATCGTTATCAGTATGCGTCGAGTAAAACTCAAAAAAAATTCATTTATACAAAACATAATTTTTTTTCTAATTTGTTTTACGAAAATAGAAAATATGTAGTAGGTATAAATAAAAATTGATAATGTATATAACAATATATTTCTGTTATTAAAATAGTAAGTTAACATCATGACAATTTAAATTTTTAATAGGTACAAAATTTTATTCTAAGTACTATTTCTACTCATATATTTAAAAGCATGATAATTATCACAGTGACTATCACTGGTGAATTCACTTTACAATGTGAGCACACAACTTTCATATATATGAGGCAAACTTCCTGAAGTGATCCAACTTTAAAATTGATGGTTTTCGGAACAGGCTGAAATTTGCACAAACTTTAGTACTATGGGTGAGTACTTCACCCACAAATTATTATTAAGTTTTATGCAAAATAGTAAAGGGGGGACAGGGTTCAAGTTTTTCGTCAAATGTGAACAGTGGAGTTTTTAAAAAATTGTAACTTTTATATAAATGGATGAAAAAAATTTTGTTTTCGAAAGGTTTTTTTGTGCTCTTTCGAATGGTTAAATTTTTTTTTTAAATTCAAAATTTACCCTTTTTTTTAAATCAAAAATATTTTTGATATTTTCTTTCAAAAGTGCACTTTTTTTACCCTCAAAATGAAGCTTAAGATATATGTGTCCTGACGCGGTGAAAGGGACCTTATGATTAAATAAATCGATTTTTATTTTTTTATACCAATCGATAGTTTTTGAGTTGCTTTTTCATTTCCAACAATTAAAATTGGTCTCCTTCAAATACTTATTGTGTTATATAGCTTTAAACATAAGTACTTTTCCGCGTATTCTCGGGCGCCTCGTGGCTACTACAAAACCAATACCACTGCTCACCACTACGACGCTACCCTCGTATATCGGTGAGCGTGTTTCCTTCGTGCATCTTCGGCTCTACCATTTCTTGTCTCTCCCCACTAGTTCTAAGCTCTGATGTATACATTGCGCTGGGCCCGGAAAATGGATTTATCTCATATTAAAGCCAGTAAAATTGCAATAAACAATTTATTAGATTTTCATTATTTTAATAATGTATAATAATAATAATAATAATTTATATTTTAAATTCAAGACATATAACTTATTTATACATCAAAAGTAATGTTATTTTTACTGTTGTAAGAAAAGTAAAAATTGAAAATTTCTCTATTGATAAAATAAATAATAAAAATTAATTTTATTTGATAACAACGATTTTCAGAGAATTAATAAATAATTATTAAAAAAATGTTTAAACATTGTCAAAAAGGGGTTTCGTAAATTTCTTCTCATCTTTAAAGGATAAAGTATTTCGAGTTGGCATTTGGAGGAATAATAGAGGAAGGGTCACTGAGTTCATCACTCTTCTCCATTTTTGCAATAATATTGTGAGGAAATTATTTTATTAAAGATTTAAAGTGGAGTAATTTGGGGTAAGTTAGTTCAGCAGCGGCCACTAGCTAGAATTGGCGCCACCTTCTGGGCCACTGACACATAGATTCAATGTCTGTCCCCACTTCTGTCAAAAATCCAACTTTTATAACCACAAAATTACTTTTAAAAATGGAGATGCTTCTTAATCAGCTCGCCCTCATCTAATTAATCCGACAAATCCGAACAAGATATTTCAAGTTATTTACGTATTATTTTGTCAATAAAAATTAATCAATTAACTTTAATATAAACTGAATCCATTTGCCGGGCCCAGGGCAATGTTTACATCAGAGCTTAGAAAGAGTAGGGAGGTACAAGATATGGTAGAGCCGAAGATGCACGAAGGTAGCATGCTCACAGACATATGAGTGTAGCGTTGTAGTGGTGAGCAGTGGTGCTGATTTGCAGTTGTACGTCCCCACTACTCAAATGTCTATTTTCGTGCTACACTTCGAGCGCCTCTCCTGTAAAATTTGCTTTGGAACCGTAAGGTCCCTTTCACCGCGTCAGGACACATATACTTTCAATACCAACAAAAACTAGAATAACGTTTTTTTTGTTTTTGAGATATTAATTAATTAATTAATGTTTATAACAAATTGAATATTTTACAAACAAATAAAGTTACCGTAATTCTGAAATTAGCAATTGAAAGTTAACGTAATTCCGCATCCAACGAGCTCTATATGAAATATTTTGGATAAGTAGATTGTTAATAAACAATTAGTTAACATTGCAATTGTTTATTAACAATCTACATATCCAAAATACTTCATATAGAGCTCGTTGGATGCGGAATTTGTTATAAACATTAATTAATTAATTAACATCTCGAAAACAAAAAAAACATCATTCTAGTTTTTTTTGGTATTGAACGTATATATATCTTAAGCTTCATTTTAAGGGTAAAAAAAGTGCCTTTTTGAAAGAAAATATCAAAAATATTTTTGATTTTCAAAAAAAGGGTAAATTTTGAATTAAAAAAAAAATTTCACCATTCGAAAGAGCACAAAAAGCTGTTTACATTGGACGAAAAACTTGAACCCCCTTCCCTCTCTACAGTTTTGCATAAAATTTAATAATAATTTGTGGGTGAAGTACTCACTTATAGTACTAAAGTTTGTGCAAATTTCAACCCGATCCGAAAACCTTCAATTTTAAAGTTGGATCACTTCAGGAATTTTGCCTCATATACAAATTGACTACTTTAAGTGTTATTCACGTATATTTATTAATCTACCTATAGAGAATCGTGGTTTATTCGTCCTGTATAAATGATATCCACTTCGAAATCCTTAATTAAATATTTTGAAATATCTATTGTGGAGGTGAAAGTCATTCTAAGTCCTTCGTCAGTGTCAGTTGTTAGAAAGTCTTCAGGATTTAGGAGACCGTCAGTAACTCATGTTTCCCAAGCATTCAGCCATGCTAAAGATTTCTCTAAAATCTTCCAAGTTCTATTAAGAGCTTCGAACTTATCATTAATTTTTTCACAAAATTGTGTCGTACTTTCGCTATGATCAAGCCTTGATTCATAAGCTTTATAAAATCTTAATCCCCTGGCGACTGAAAACCTTTTATCATTGACAATTATTATTGATAAAAAATTGTTATATATTACAACAATATGAACACGAATCTATTGCATAAATTAATCAACAATTACATTTCTTTTTCAGTATGTAAGCTATGCATAACAATAATACTTACTTGAACAGCTAAGGACACTCTCATTTTAAGAAAAGGTTTTTTCGATATATTAATATGATTATCAGTATGTCTTTGGACATAATCTTACGCATGCTGGTTGCCATTTATCTAATTCATATAATACTGCAAAATATTCCCACTTTATTGGAGCCTCAGATGGAGAAATCTGTAAATAATTAAATTAATATTATTTTACTACAAGTATTTTTATTCGAAGAGAGAATAACGTTCAATTTTAAAAAATAATTGATATTTACTTTTAGTTGTCCAGTATTTGCTAAGCGATTTTGGATACATTTTAGCAAGTGAGGAGTATCCCAGAAAAAAAGACTTTCCTTTTTTCGTTTAAAGGGTGCAGAAAAAAATGGTTAAATTCCTTAAATTTTCCACTGCAGCCTAATAAGTTTTACATTTTCCTGTTCGGAGTACCTTAATCAGAAACAACACCGTGAATTTTGGCTCCAGAATTTTCCAGCAAAATTATTGCCTGTAATACAATTTTGGCTAATTTGTCACCTTTTGTAGGACCTCTAGACGCAAATACTGCGATTAGCTGTGAAAAATCCTCGTATAATGACTGAGAAATTAAGACCAAGCCATGATCTGCCAATTTCATGTCTCTATTTTCAGAACTAGTGTCTCCGAGATCTTCGGCTCCCTTAAATGTCATTGATTTCTTATCAAGTAGTAGACTTTTTTATCTCTAAGTCTCTAATTAAACGAAATGTAGATGGTGAACGCATATGTAAAAGGAGACATAAGAGAAGACAATTGTCGAAGTATCGCCTACCCTTTAGACCTTTTACCTTTGAAGCTTTCAAAATTTCTTTAAATGTTGTTTTTTCATTTGTTCTAAATTTTTCATGCTTATCAAGCAAAATCCCAAGTGAATGTTCTGTCATATTTTACATTTCAGTGTAATGAAAGTATTTTTTTAATTCATAAAATTCTCCGCGAAGAATTAAATTCAAATTCATTTTGTACTATATGAATAGATATACTCTAGCCAGTATTGACAAATTATTGGCAACCAATAATAAGCAAATATTAAAAATTTTAATAACTTAAAAAATCAATTATTTAAAAAATTTTTTTTTTTATTTTTATTATTTTTTAATAATTCTTATTATTATTTTATATTTAATAATTAAATTAAATTAAAAAAATAGTTATCACAGTATTAGTGAAACCATTTCTTCTAAAAAAAAAGTTTGTTTCACATCCTAATAAACAGGAGAGACATCGGGCAGAAAAATATTTCAACAAAAAAAGATTTTAGTTCACTTCTTATATACAAATCTAGTGGCACCTCAACTGCGAGAAAGAGTGATGTTCGCTCTCCCGTTGCGGCGTTTAGCGAACTAAAGTGATGAAATTCACGAATTCAAACAAATTGACTAACGCATTTATTGAATTCGTGCAGACGAATTAGAAAGAGTTAAAGCTTAGAAAACTACTTCACTGAAATCGAACGAATTGAGGGTTCGTCAGTTCAATAGAGGCTTGTCTAATTCAGGAGAATTGCAACATAGCTCCATTTATCAAGTATCTTAAATTAAGAAATGGGGCTGCAAGGTCAATATTACATCCCTGTGACCCTTACATCGATCTAAGGGCCAATTTTTCGATAATTGGGCGCATTACCGAAAATCGCCGGTACACGTTACACTGTTACACTGCCGGTACTCTGTTTACACCGTGCCTGAACCAAAAAAAAGTTTGACCTAAATGGATCCAAAATCGGGTTTTAGGGGATTATTCTACATCATATCAGTAGTAAAAATGCGTTGAGATCAAAATCCTAACTGCTCCTTTTCTCGAGTATTTTCATTTATTGAATTTTGCGAATATTCTAAAAACACTCAGTTTGGAACTTGTAGGCAAACAAATCTTACAAAAGATCGAAAATCGGATTTTGGATCTATTTTAGTCAAACTTTTTTTGGTTCAGGCACGGTGTGTGTTCGTCTGTTGTGTAAGAAGGACTGTTTGTGTGATTTAATATAGATCGTATTGTATTGCTTGATGATTCAAATTATATTCAAGTGTGTCGATCAAATTGATCTAAAGATATATATTATAAAATATTATTCAACGAAGAGTCAATATTTGATCAAAAGTTCAATTAAGTGGTAATGTCTTAACCTTTTTTTATAAAACTTGAATATTTCTAAAAGTCGCTTGTCTTTATTTATTTTTATAATTTTCATTAAGGGTTTTCCAACGCGTACCAACCTTTCTTTGACAATTAATTTATTAGAATCAGTGCTTTGTTGATTTCATAAAAATCAACTGGCGTCCGCGATATTAATCATAAAATCATTTTCGCCAAATAGAGCCCCAGCAACTACAAACACGGTCTCGCTGGGTGAGAATAAATTTTCTATTGAACTTTTAATATTTTATTAAATTTTATAAATTCATTTTTCATATAAGAAAGTTTATTCGTCTCAGTCTTTGTCGCTAAACGGGATTCATCAAAGATCTTCGTGAATTTAATCCAATTCACGTCAATCCTTTTTCGTTTACTGGGCTCGTAATTATTAAATGGCATTTACAAAAATTTTAATCACTTTGAGTCTTATCAAATTTATTTATGTCATCTGGTTAGTCTATTTTCTGTTTTTTATTTGGAATTACTGGTTTCTCGGTTCTGCTGTTCCTGTTCATACTGCTTTTCGGGTTATTTCTGGTTTACCTAATAGTAATGAGAGTATGGCACCTTTTCGAAGCATAAGTTTTTTGTAAGGGCTCTAAAAAAATTAAAATTAACTTTAGAATTTAAATATACATTGAATTTGAAAATAAATAGCATAATACTTTTTTATATATATATAATTTTTAATTTCATCTTACATGTTAAATATGTTTAAACAACTAATATTTGAAATTTTTTATTTTTTAAATTTGTTTTACATATTATTTTTTTGTAATTTACTTTATTTATTTACTTTTTACTGCTCATGTTTCGCATTCTATTTTGTTATTTTATTATTGTATTTTTGTACTGTTTTCTTTATTTGAAATATTGCTGTCCTTTTAGGAAGACGTTTATTTAAAACAAATTAACATAAATTAGAATGCGTTTACTTACTATTCATAGAATTGTGACACCATCAGGTCCGTAGAGTTTACGTTCCCAAGTACTGCAGGGTGTAAGTGCTTTTGGAAAACCACTTCACCACCTTAAGTTTTATATCATCCCTTAGAACAGAAATTTGCCACTGCTTAATGCTCTTTTTGTCTTTTGGCACAGTAAAAAAATGAGTTTTCTTCGTGCAAGATTTATATCCCGTTTTGCAGCCAACGCATATGCACTTGTTCACCATTTTATTTTAATAATTTAAAATCCGAAACGCACAACTGTTATAAGCTAATTAGTATAAAAACAACTTTTATTATTAAACAAGCCATGTGCTCAATGTATTTTCTACCCTACTGGAAAAACGTAGGTACGATCTATGATTAGGTCGTACATAAAACTCGCATGAGAACGCTGACAAGGTATTAAGCAACATCTTTCGAGAGATCTTACATACGAACTCGTGTGAATTCTTAATTCGAATTTCGAACATACAAACACATGCGCCACTTACTACATGACGTATCAAGAAATTGGAACAGCGAACGCATGCCCTTTCGTATGTAAGATCTTATGTTTTGTCCTTCCTCCGTAAGAGTAGCTGAAATGAAAACTAACGTGCGAACACACATGAGAACTCATACAAGAAAGAATAAATGACTACACAAGGTCAATACCCAGATATCACGTTATATTTCCTTAATATTCAATAATTATATTTACATTTTAATTTGAGGGATTAGTACTACATCTTTTTTCCAGAAAATTGATTTTCTAAAAACTGAAAATTCTTGTAGTAGATATATGTAGAAATGCTATGGAAACTATTATTTTGGTTGGAAATTCAGTAACATATCAAAAAACGGGGTACAATGTAAAAGTCACGCGCTCATGAAGCGTACTCTTCGCGAGTACAATGTATGCTTTTATATATTTTCTTTTTTATATATATATATATATATATATATGTTACCGTCAAACCCAGAAATTAGTTAATACTAGTATTAACTAGTGAAAACTAGTTCTAACAATGGCCTTTCGTCAATACTAGTATTAACTAGTCAATACTAGAATTCACTGAATGCAGTTTGGGGAAAACTGGAATTAACTGAGTTTTCATTTTTTTTAACGGCGTTTCACTAGTTAAAACTAGAATTGACTAAAATGATTTAACTAATTAAGAATAAGGTGGAGAATAAAAGAAAAACATGCGGATGAGAAGTTTAATAAATTTTCTTCAACGTTTCGAGATGGAGTCTAATAAAGAAATGTACAATAAATAATTTAAATATAAAATTAATATAAGCATCGAAGAAGTTAAAAAAGTTTTTTATCAATTAATAAGTAATTAAAAAATTATTATTTATTGCCGCATGTCAAACTATCATGACATCTGGAATTGCATTTCTTTTTTTTTACACAAACACCGGTTTGATAAGCAACCTTTTTTACAAGCGCAACGCGTAAAACCTTGAGGTGTTATCGCTGCTTTTCTGGCTGCTGCTTTTAAACTGATTCTGACATCTGGTACATTTTAGGCCGAAAGAAATGTCTCTATTCAAGTGCTTTCAATAATTATAAACAATAAGTTTCTGCAATGTCATTTACATCAATTGTATAATATAAATTCCAAAAATAGTTTTATCATTAATTTTAGTCAATTCTAGTTTCAACTAGTGAAACGCCGTTAAAAAAATGAAAACTCAGTTAATTCTAGTTTTCCCCAAACTGCATTCAGTGAATTCTAGTATTGACTAGTTAATACTAGTATTGACGAAAGGCCATTGTTAGATCTAGTTTTCACTAGTTAATACTAGTATTAACTAATTTCTGGTTTTGACGGTAACATATATATATATATATATATATATATATATATATATGTATATATATATATATATATATATATATCAAAGTGCACATATATGTATATAAATATGTATATAAAAGCATATATACGTGTATATAATGTACTCTGTTGCGTAAAGGGGTATTTTCTTGAAAAAGGAAATGTTTTCGTAAATTCGGGATTTGGAGATATTGTGTCCGCCAATCACAAGTAGGGGTATTTTCAGGCGGCCATGACAGCAAAATAATCCATAATAAATAAGGAATAAAATTTTTGTTTTGTAATAAAAAAAAATATTTAAGAAAAGTCACTGAGATGTGGTACTAACCCCTTAATTATTAGTATAGAGGTCTTTAAATAAATAAATAAATGAATTCAATTATTAAATACAACAAATTGATTTTATTTTTGAAAACATTTATTAAAGAAAAATTAGTAGCAAACACCGTCTTCGATAAATAAATTAATTATAGTGAATGCAAAAAAATTAATTATACTTTCAACAGTTTTTAATTTTAAATTCTACCTAACCACTTATTACATATTTCGGAAATCGAACATTATGCGAAAAAAATTGTGTAAACAAATATGGGGTGACGGGGAATCGAACCCGAGTTCGAACGCAAACGAGAGACCCTAACTTTTTTTTTAACAGTTTATTGATAAAAATTAAATATTTACATTTATAACATTGAATGTAACAAACTTAATAATAAAACATTCTTAGCACACTTGGAAATACATTAACAATTTTTTATTGAACGTCCCGCGGGCGTCTCGTCAACTCACTCCTTCGCACATGATTATTTATTTTTGGTGACTTTTTAGTGTTTATTTATTTAATCCAAATATTTAGAAAAATAAAAATTTTTTTTTTATATAACCTATTTTTGTTTTTTTTTATTATGTAGACATACCATTCTTGAGAGAAAAAAAATCCACCTGAGTAGTGCAGACAAACCCTGCACTTACACCAGCGTAAAATGAAAACCGAACCTGTAAGTCACACTCTTCTCTCAAATTGACTCATTCTTCTTTTCATTCCATCTTTCGCATCTTTCAGATGTATGGCGATAACATTCTTTTTGTTTTTTTTATTACATTTTAAATTGATACATATTTCAAAAATTTTTAATTTAAGTAAGGGAAAGGGAAAAGGACCATTCTCACAATTTCCATTTTTTTTTTTTTTTTTTTATTCACTCTGTATGCAGCCAATGGTATTTATACGCATAGAGTCTATAATTTTTTTTTCTGTCCTCCTCACGCATAGGTACTGGTGGAGAATTGCATACTAATATTTGGGTCATTTTTTAAATGCTGAGTATTGAATTCTATTCTTCTCTCGCGTGCGTGCCTCGCCACGTGATATATTATTGGGACATTCCCGTCGTCTTGAATGAAACCATTTCGGTCCAGCGTCAAAAATGTCTCAGGAGCCAGATACCCACTCGAAACGAGCTTCTTCAGGTCTTCTTCTTCCTTTGCAAAGGGATACGACACTAGCGGATTTATGTGCTCCTTTTGGGCTCTCGCGATATAGTTGCGTATTAGGCCCAAAACGAACACATCAAATCTTGGGATTTTTGCCATGTCGCATATCTTTGAATTGGAAATGTACCTCTCGAAACCCGTTTCCGGATCTCTGTACTTCCCCAGACATACACGCAAGCAGTACCTTTCAAATGCTCTCATTTTCTTCATTGTCGAGGGGGATATCCCAAACCACACTTGGCACCCATACGAGAGAATCGGTCTTATTAATAAAATGTAACATAATATTTTTACCTTTGGATTTAATTTTGTTGTAAAGAATAATTTTTTATAGTTAAAAAATTCATTTCTGGCTTTAGTGAGGGTTAAATTTATATGATTTAAAAATTTTAATCGGTCATCTTTATGTATGCCGAGGTATTTTATTATTCTTTTGTGTGTAATACATTGATTTTCTACATATTTTATTTGAAAGTTTCTCCATACTACTTTGTATTTTTTATTTATTTCATCCACCAGCGGCCTGAAAAGGACAGTTTCACATTTCGCATAATTACACTTTAATCTCCATGCCGCGAAAAAATTGCAAGTGTTTTCGAATACAGTCTGCAATTCAGTTTGCGCTTCAAATAAACATTTGTTTATTATATAGATTATGAGGTCATCGGCAAAACCTATTCCCAATCTACTATCCGACTTGTTTAACCCATGTGCGGCTAAAAGGTCGCTCATATAGATGTTAAACAAAATCGGTGAATTTACTGCACCCTGTTGTAAACCGTTTCGGATCGTGTATTTTTTACTTGCAAACTCTTCCTCAATAGAGACAAACATTTTTCTATTTGTAATCATGTTCCATATTATTTTAAGCAAATGCGTAGGGAATTCTTTTTTAATTAATTTGAATAATAAGCCCTCGAGCCAGGTGGCGTCGAAGGCTTTCTCAAGATCAATCAAGCACGCGGCAACAAATTTTTTTTCACTAAGAGCTTTACTGATGTCTGAAGTTAATTTTGTAATTGCATGTATTGTTGAAGATTTATTTTGGAAACCAAATTGTTCGAACGGGATAACATGATTTGTGTCTACGAAATTCTGAATTGACCTATTGATCACAATCTCAAATAATTTTCCCACGTTTGGGAGGAGGCTTATCGGTCTATGACTTCCCACTTCATGTGGGTTTTTACCTTTTTTTGGTATTGGTACGACCTTAGCCAGCTTCCAGAACGTGGGAAAATGTGCATTGTTCAACATATTATTGAACAATGTTGCTAAGCCTATGATTATATTGTCCGGAAGTTTTTTTATTGCTATATTTGGAATTTTGTCTATTCCTGACGATTTTTTGTTATTTAATTTTTTTATCATTAATTTTAGTGACGTTAGATTGCAAAAGAAGTTTCCATCAACGTAACGCGGGTTTGACGCTTTATTATTTTTGTCGAATGTTACTGTTCTTTTTATATGATTTGAGTTCATGTTATTTTTTATTAAAAAATCATTTACTGTTTTATTTACTATACGTTCTAATCCCTCGCTATTTGATCGTTGATTTGTATTATTTATGTCGGATAAATACTTTCCCAGTAGATTTGCTTTGTCAATTGGATTGGAAATGACTAAGTTGTTATTGACTATGGGGCATTTGTTGACGTTTATTCCTGAGTTTATGACTAAGTTTCTTTTTTCGATTGGTACATTTAGGCTTGCTATTGTTAATTTATTTTTAGTTTTGAAAATGGAATTTAATGCGGGAAAGATATTATCTTCTCCGTGTGGTTTAATTTTACTTATTTTGTTGTACCAATAATTATTTACTGATTCATTAAATTTATCGCTTAGGATTTTTTTTAATTTTTTTCAACAATTTTTTATAAAAATCTAATAAAATTTCATTATAATTATTTTTAAACTTTATTTTGTGTATTTTTGATAATATTTGTGATTTAATTTTTTGCATTGCTTTTATTTCTGCGGTTAAATATCTTTTAATTGAGTCGTTTTGTGTGATAATTGGGGTGTTTTTATATAATTCGTACGCTATTGTTTTTATTAAATTTTGAATATATTTGTCAATTTCGTCATTCGTCAAACCTCTGTCCACTGGTATATTGATGTTTATTAGAGTTAATTTTTCGTCGTATTTTTTCCAATTAGTTTTATTAAAGTTGTAATGTTTTTTTGATTGACTTTGTTCAAATATAAACTGATCAAAATTTTCAATTTTTATTTTTGTGTAAATCGCGTTATGGTCGCTATCATATGGGAGTACTTTTATTTTATTATTTATCATATCTATCATTTCGATGCGTGCGTCATGTATGACTATATCTAAATATGACTCACCACTTGGGAAGGAGGGTACTGCAGGGCCTACTATCATTGTTTTATATTTTATCTGGTTATTCGCAAACCATTCGTATAATTTATTTCCTCTATTATTTGCTATTGAATCCCCCCAATATGGGTGTTTCGAGTTTAAGTCTCCCGCTAAAATAAAATAACTATCAAGCTCTTGTAATTTTAATACGTCAAATAAGTTGTCTAAATCCGCTGAAAAATTATTTCTTATATTTCCTGATGCATATGCACTTATGACAAACAATTTCTTATTATTTTGAAGTGGAATTTTAATTACTGAGGTTTCTAATTTTTTTTGGCCTATTTGTGAAGCTACTTGTATTTTTTCGCAAGGGATGTTATTTTTAATTATGACAGCGGTACCTCCGCCTTTACCTTTTAATCTATCATCTCTGAAAATTGTAAAGTTTTCGAAATTTATTTTATGTATTTCTTTTAATTTTGTTTCGTTTATTAGTCCTATGTCTATGTTATATTTTTTGAGAAAGTCAATCAAATTATAACGCCTTTTATTTGCTACAATTGAGTTTACATTGATGGAAACTATTTTTAAATTATTTAATTTAAATGTTTTCGTTTTATTTTGTTGTCCCGTGCTCGTTATATTACTCATTTTCTTTGTTAATTTTTTCGAGTAAGTAATCGATTTTTACTTTGTTTGAATGAATGGATTCCCTGACTTCACCCAGCTGCGAGGAAATAAAATTTTTCATTTGATCCATAAATTGTGTGAGAATATTGTCTAAGTTTAAGGAAGAGTCTGTATTTATATTTAAGGTTTGAGTTTTATTGTGTAAATTTTTGATTTGTGTGTTATTAAAGTTCGAGTCATTATTTATATTTAATTTAGTACTATCAATTTCGTAATCTTTTGTGTTTAGTGAGCTTGGTTTTGTCTCGTCTTTTTTGAGTCTGTGTGTAGTTGTATTACTTATTTCGTGCGTTTGTATGGGGGGAGTGTTTTGATCCGAAGCCCGTTTGTCCGTTATTGCCGCAAATGTTACACTATCTCTAACTACGTTATTTAGATATCGTTCTTTACGTTCATTCGGTTTTTTTTCTTTTTCTAATCTTTCTACCCGTTTTTCTTGCATTTTTAGCAATGTTGGGCATCCTCTGTAGGATGCAGGGTGACCTTCTTGTTTACAATTTACGCAGAACAATTTATCTTTTTCGATATTATTCTCCTCTATTTTTATTTTGCAATTTCCAGGTTAGTGATTTTCGCTACACTTGACGCATCTATATTTTCTATTACAGAATTTTGCAACATGTCCCACTCTTTGACAAGTATAACATTGTGTAGGTTTATTTCTATATATTTTTTCCCATTTGGGTATTTGGTTTAATAATCTCACTATGCTTGTTAATTCCGCACATTTGCTATCACTGGTGATTCCTACGAGGAATGCCTCTCCACCCCTTTTTGCTTTAAAAACTCTTTTGTATTTATCCTTCTAACATAGAGGATTTTGGCATTCTTTAGATTAAAAGACTCTAGTTCGGTTTTGATGTCCCCCTCGGAGAAACCACCATTGATGCCCTTTAAAATCCACGTTTTGATTTTTTCTTCGTGCGGAGTTGATACGTGAAATTCAACGTTATTATTTTTTAGCAAATTAAATGTTACTTTAAATTTTTCATAAGAGTCGACCGAAAGAGAAATCTTACCCTCAGCAATACTTTTGAAAACATAATCCCTACTCTGAATTGACCCCGTCATAAGACCTATCAACTCCGGTATACTCTTACTCAAAATAATAAAAGGAGGTAATTTAGTTTTAAATTTAATCTTACTTTGTTCGTATATTTCGCTTACTCGATGTGGTGCTGTTGTTCGTTTCTGCTTACTCGATGTGTCCTCGTTGTCCCCGCTGTCGTTTCTTTTCCTTTTATTTAATTCCAAGTTGCTTAATTTTTTGTTGTTGATTCGTTTAGTTCATTCTGGTCCATCTCCATATTCTCCACGTCGGATGTTGTTTCATTAATCTCCCTTGTATTTGTGGATGTACTGGGATCGTCATCGATTGTTTTTGTTGCATTCTGGTTATTTATTAATTTTTCGGCTAATTCACTCAATTTTTGGTGGTTTAATTGCTGTTCCACCTTATTTGTCATTTTATTTGGTATATTTATACCAGTCGTCTTAGTATCGGTTTGATTATTTGTTTTGATATTTTGTGAATGACTCACACTGTCGATTACAGCTGGTGGTATAATAGTTATATTATTACCACTGTTGTCCTTGAAGCTTGAAATTGTGTGCTCCTTTACCTCGTCTTCCCCTTGATTTGTAGATACTGGATTTGGCGCCTTTTTGATTTTTGTCCTTTTCAGCGCCGCTTCCGAGACCATTTGTGCTTCCTCTGGTTTGAGATTGTTTAGAAGTGAGTTCAACAATTGACCTCCATTTGTTCCCGCCAATTCCCTCAGCGTCTTTAATGTTGCCAATTTTTCCTTTTTTGATCCTGGTTTTCCATTTTTAGCTATGGGTAATTTATTTCTCATAGCTACGACTTTTGCTGCCATCGTACAATTTCAATTACTGCTTGCTGGGATAGTTTGCACTTTGTCGATTTGAGTTAAAGAGAACTTTCGCAGGATCACTTGTTGATTCACTTGGAGGGGGGGGGGGGGTTGTTCGGAGTTGCACCAACCACTATTTATCACGTATAAGAGGCACCATATCAGGGCTAATTTAGTCCACATTGATGGGAAAGAAATTTGCTTTTGGCGCTTTAGAATTTTCCACGAGGTGCTGACGTCAATACTAGTATTAACTAGTCAATACTAGAATTCACTGAATGCAGTTTGGGGAAAACTGGAATTAACTGAGTTTTCATTTTTTTAACGGCGTTTCACTAGTTAGAACTAGAATTGACTAAAATGATTTAACTAATTAAGAATAAGGTGGAGAATAAAAGAAAAACATGCGGATGAGAAGTTTAATAAATTTTCTTCAACGTTTCGAGATGGAGTCTAATAAAGAAATGTACAATTAATAATTTAAATATAAAATTAATATAAGTATCGAAGAAGTTAAAAAAGTTTTTTATCAATTAATAAGTAATTAAAAAATTATTATTTATTGCCGCATGTCAAACTATCATGACATCTGGAATTGCATTCCTTTTTTTTTACACAAACACCGGTTTGATAAGCAACCTTTTTTACAAGCGCAACGCGTAAAACCTTGAGGTGTTATCGCTGCTTTTCTGGCTGCTGCTTTTAAACTGATTCTGACATCTGGTACATTTTAGGCCGAAAGAAATGTCTCTATTCAAGTGCTTTCAATAATTATAAACAATAAGTTTCTGCAATGTCATTTACATCAATTGTATAATATAAATTCCAAAAATAGTTTTATCATTAATTTTAGTCAATTCTAGTTTTAACTAGTGAAACGCCGTTAAAAAAATGAAAACTGAGTTAATTCTAGTTTTCCCCAAACTGCATTCAGTGAATTCTAGTATTGACTAGTTAATACTAGTATTGACGAAAGGCCATTGTTAGATCTGGTTTTCACTAGTTAATACTAGTATTAACTAATTTCGGGGTTTGACGGTAACATATATATATATATGTGACGCTCCACGAGAAAAGGGACCTATCGCGACAAAACAGAATTATACAGGAAAGGCGTTTAAAGTTAAACGTTCTGATTGGCTGAGACGCACCAGCGAAAATCAATCCCACTACTTTACTACTACATCGTTCCTACGTCTCACGGATACACCAAGTATACTAGTAGCAGTGGTGGTGGGGATGGTTTCCGTAGTCCGTGCTGGAACGCGATTGACATGGTCATGTTTAAGGCTTTATTACAAAAAAAGTAATTAGAAAAATATTATTTTTGACATTTCTATATGAAAGAGCAACTCAAATACTATCGATTCGCATATAAAGCTAGAAATTAATTTTTTGTCGCGATAGGTCCCTTTTCTCGTGGAGCGTCACATATATATATATGGGACGTTCCACGTCAAACGAAACAGAGCTCTAGCCAAAAATTGGCTTGATAAAAAAAATTGTTTAAGGGCTGGAAAAACTTGTACACTCTTATACTTTCGAAAGCAGATGGGCGATTTCAGAAATTCAATATGGCGGCGCCTGTAGATGTGATATAAGTCATCAATGTCACGATTTGACAAATACAAACATGAATAAAATTTCCAAAATTAATTAAATTGAATCAAAAAATACACTTTCAAGCATTTTTGGGGTCGCTGAATACGAATCTGAAGTTAGATTTTAAAAATTCAAAATGGCGGATCCAAAATGGTGGTCGATGTTTAAAAATTTAATATTTTTCCTCGAAACTTGCTACTTGGGGGTTTTCGGGGTCGTAGAATACGAATCTGAAGTCAGATTTTAAAAATTCAAAATGGCGGATCCCAAATGGTGGTCCATTTTTGTTAAAACTCAATTTTTTTTCTCAAAACTGGTTACTCGGGGGTTTTTTGGGTCGTAGAATACGAATCTGAAGTCAGATTTAAAAAATTTAAAATGGAGGATCCAAAATGGTGGTAGTAACCAGTTTTGAAAAAAACGGAGTTTTAACAAAAATGGACCACCATTTGGGATCCGCCATTTTGAATTTTTTAAATCTGACTTCAGATTAGTATTCTACGACCCAAAAAACCCCCAAGTAGCAAGTTTTGAGAAAAAAAATTGAATTTTAACAAAAATCGACCACCATTTTGGATCCGTCATTTTGAATTTTTAAAATCTGACTTCAGATTCGTATTCTACGACCCCGAAAACCCCCAAGTAGCAAGTTTCGAGGAAAAATATTAAATTTTTAAAAATCGACCACCATTTTGGATCCGCCATTTTGAATTTTTAAAATCTGACTTCAGATTCGTATTCAGCGACCGCAAAAACCCCCGAGTAACCAATTTTGAGAAAAAAAATTGAGTTTTAACAAAAATCGACCACCATTTTGGATCTGCCATTTTGAATTTTTAAAATTTGACTTCAGATTCGTATTCTACGACCCCGAAAACCCCGAAGTAGCAAGTTTCGAGGAAAAATATTAAATTTTGAAAAATCGACCACCATTTTGGTTCCGTTTGACGTGGAACGTCCCATATATAAACCTATATAATATACATATATATATATATATCAAAGTGCACATATATGTATATAAATATGTATATAAAAGCATATATACGTGTATATAACACCGTCCGACCCGATTTTTCACACACGAAAAAATCAATGATTTTCAGAAACTAGGACCAAAAAAAAGATACCCGTGTCTGGCCGTTTTGCTAGATCAGGTCATTTTTTGCTTTTAGGGGTAAAAACAACCCTTAAATGAAAGGTGATAGGAAATCTTGTACAAATTAATAATTTTTTATGAAACCTGGTATCTCGGGGTTTTCCGGGTCGCTGATTACGAATCTGATGTTATATTTTCAAAATTCAAAATGGCGGATCCAATATGGCGGTCGAAATTTATAAAAATTCACTAATTTATTTGAAAGTTGTTACTTAGGGGTTTTTGGGGTCGCTGATAACGAATATGTTGTCGGATTTTGAAAATTCAAAATGGCGTATCCAATATGGCGGTCGAAATTTATAAATATTAATTATTTTTTGTAAAACTTGGTATCTAGGGGTTTTTGGGGTCGCTGAGTACGAATCTGTAGTCAGATTTTTAAAATTCAAAATGGCAGATTTAATATGGCGGTCGAAATTTATAAAAGTTCATCGAATTCACTTGAAACTTGTTACTTGAAGGTTTTTGTGGTCGCTGATAACGAATTCGATGTCGGGTTTTCAAAATTCAAAATGGCGGATCGAATATGGTAGTCGAAATTTTTAAATGTTATTAGTTTTTTATAAAACTTCGTATCTCTGGCTTTTTGGGGTCGCTGAGTACGAATCTGATTGTAGATTTTTAAAATTCAATATGGCACACTCATTATGACGGTTGAAATTTATAAAAATTGTTAATTTTTTATAAAACTTCGTATCTAAGTGCTTTCGGCGTCTCTGAGTACGAAAATGATGTCAGATAAGAATAATAAAAACGCCAAATCTAATAAAGGTGACTATCACAAATCTGAAAAATAATTTGGAAAATTTAAATGTTCGATTAATTTTTTGTTAAAATTTGCAAGCCAACATTTTAAAATTGTTATTTTAAGTGATTTTTAATAAATTAAGTTTCTATTAGAATTAATAAATTCAAAAGGTTATAATCAAAATTTATTAAACAAATATAATGCAATAAAATAAAATTAACAGAAGCATTTCATAACAACTCTTGTACTACGTTTGTGTAAATTTTAGACTCTTATTTTTACGATTTAAAGATTCGACCACCATATTGGATTCGCCATTTTGTATTTTGAAAACCCGACATCAAATTTGTAATCAGCAACCCCAAAAACCTTCAAGTAACAAGTTTCAAGTGAATTCGACGAACTTTTATAAATTTCAAACGCCATATTGAATCTGCCATTTTGAATTTTAAAAATCTGACTTCAGATTCGTACTCAGCGACCCCAAAAACCCCCATGAGAACTCATGTGCGAACACACATAAAATCACATAGACGAAAGTATACCTATATGACTATGCCGTTTAGTTGGGGTCTCTCGTTTGCGTTCGAACTCGTGTTCGAATCCCCGTCCCCCCTTTGTTTTCACAATTATCTTTGCATAATGTTCGGTTTCCGAAATATGTAATTTAAGTAGTTAGGTAGAAATTAAAATTAAAAAAGTTTAAAATATAATTAATTTTTTTGCATTCACTATAATTAATTTTTTTATCAAAGACGGTGTTTGCTACTAATTTTTTTTCAATAAATGTTTTCAAAAATATAATAAATTTGTTGTATTTAATAATTAAATTCATTTATTTATTTATTAAAACAACACCATTCGATTCTACGGGAAAAATTACTAAAAGAACATGTATGACTTTTTCAAAATTTTTACTCTATTTGTTATAAACAATTTATAAACAAAAGATGCACTATGGTGCACCTATCAGTGCCCATATTATATTATTATATTATATTATATGATACCTTGCCAGCGTTCTCACCTGAGTTTTATGTACGACCTTATAATAGATCGTACATACGTTTTTCCAGTAGGGTATGTTCTCTTCTAAGCACAATTTAGTCGGGTACGCAAGTCGGATACGGGATATGTAAGTTTCCGCAACTGTCTTTAATTATGCGTTGAAAAACGGATGCGCGCAACATTGGCGGAACCGTTTTTTTAAAGCACAATTAAAGACGGTTGCGAAAACTTACATATCCCGTACCCGACTCAGTTGTGCTTAGGGGCCTAGAGAAGAACCAGCAACACCATCGTCGCGTAGTCAAGATGCTAGACACTTTCAACACGAGAAATATGATGGCCTAAGTCGGATACGCAAGTCGAATACAGGATATGTAAGTTCCCGCAACCGTCTTTATGCTGATTCTACACTCACCTAAAACTGCGCGAGCGGTCCGCATTTGCGTTACGTTTTTTTATATATATATATAGATATAGTTGAATATGGGAAGCGTGACAGAAAAGCGGACCGCTCGCTCAGTTTTCGGTGAGTGTAGAATCAGCATTATTCTGATTCTACACTCATTTAAAACAGCGCGAGCGGTCCGCATTTGCGTTACGTTTTATATATATATACTAGGGGAGCTTCGCCCCCTGCGCGTTTCGCGCGCCAACCCCCTAATAAGATTCACTAAAAATATTAAATATTATTTTAATTAAATTTATATTCAATAAAAAGTTTTTACATTTGAACAGCAGAAATTTATTTATATTTTAAAATGAACATAACCTATATTTTAACTTGCATCCGTAAACTAAATTTTCATCTATTCTGCAATTAAAAAGTTAATTAGGAACGAAATAACTTTTAATAGGTTTTCAAAGGTTAATTTTAGCCAAATGTGCAGTAAATATACGTGTCTCTCTCTAACTAATAGGAAAAGTGCGAATGAGAAACTTTCTCATTCGCACTTTTCCTATTAGTTAGAGAGAGACACAGTGTCCGGACGGAATGTGTTCCGGCACTCCATGCATTTACCATTGATTTTGTTCTATTTTTGATTTGTTCTGACATCAAGTTTTAGTTCCATTTTTAGTCAAGTTCTGTGCAGTGAATTCAAATGATTTGCTCTACTTTTGAAAGCAGCTTTTTAATACAGCTTTTATTTCTACAACGTCCTCTCTGAAGTGTTCTTCGAAGTTTGTTCTAAATCTGGTCCGTTCTATGTCTTTTGTTCTAAAAGCGAGTGTGACTTCTACCCTCGCTCATCGTAAATTTTTGGTGAATTGTTCAAATTGTCGGTGTTGTCGTTCTGTGACCTCTGCTGTTAGTTAGGCTTTGTGAAACTGTATAAACATCTTTTGTGTATATTTGCGGTGTCACCTTGAAGTGTTGTGGTCTTCGACAGTTTAATATCTTAAATGTATACCCCTTGTTCAAGATTTAAGTATATTTAAAGAGTTTGAAACCCGGTGTTGACATTTTTCCGCGTTACAAATATTGATGTTTCTGATTTATTTATTTGTTAAATATTTCATTTTTTATTAACATTAATTAATTAATATCTCGAAAATGAAAAAAAGGACATCTCTATATTTTTTGTGGTGAAAATACATATTTTGAACTTTCAAAAAAAATAATAAAAAAAAGGACCAAACTTAAAAAAAAAATTCGAAAAAAGTTTAATTTTCAAAAAAAAGGTTAAAATTTGAATTTTTTTATTTCACAATTCGAAAGAGCAGGAAAAAATCCTTTCGAAAACATATAGGACAAATTTTTTTTCTTCTTTCTGTTTAAAAGTTACAAATCTTCAAAAATTCACTGTTTGAATTTAAAAAAAAAATTCAACCCCCTCCCTCTCCGACAGTTTTTGAAAGAACCTAACAATACTTTATGGTTAAATTACTCACCTCTAGGGCTAAATTACTTGCAAGTTACAGCCCGATCTAATTAACTTTTTTTCACTTAGTTTGCTACAGGAATTTTACCCCATATATCTTTCTATATTAAAAAAAGATTTCGCGGCAGCCGCTGTTTCAGAAATTTTGACAAGGATGGATCACTCCATGTCAAGTGTACCCAACCCATGTTTTTAACAAGGTTGGGTAAGGGTTAGCTAACCCATGTTTTTGACATGGATAGTACATTGGTTGGTTACACTTGATATGGAATGACCCATATGAATATAGCCGCAAGTCCCACCCTTCTCCCCCTTTCCTCTCCCTCCCTCCCAAAAAATGATCTAAATTTTAAGGTTATGTTCGTTGGAAGACTTTAAATAGAGCCGCAAGTCCTCCCCCCTCTTTTCCGCTCTCTCCATATTTCCCACCAAAAATCACCTAAATTTTGAACTCATGTTCGTTTATGTTAAACTTTGAAGGAAAATGACCAAAAAACGAAAATAACCTTAAATGTATGTCAAATTTTAGCTGGAAAATTTAACAAATTATATAAATTTTGTTTTTAAAATGAAAATAATAAAAATTATTTTAATAAAAATCGTAAGTAACATTTAAACAAATAAATAATAAAATATTAATAATAGTTTTAAATTCCAGAAATTGGCCAAACATTAACTCAAACATCTATAAAAACAATAAAAAACAGGGGGTTGGCGCGCAAAGCGCGCAGGGGGACAGAGCCCCCTAGTATATATATGAGAGATTCTTTTTCATTCGCTTCAGCCTAAAAAGTCAATGTTCTGGGATTGGCTTCATACTTTGGTAAATTGTTGTCCTATATGATAGTAATAAATCCCTAAAATATAAACTCATTAAAAAAATATTTGTAGAAAGTAGAGGGGGTTGATGTTTTGACGTTAAGGGTAACATTGTCATTTTCAAATCTGTATAACTATGACAAAACTTAATGGATTTTAATTTATCTATAATGAATTTTAATGCATTTTTCACGTACTTTTCAAAAATGTATACGAAAATTAAAAAAATAAAATTTTCACCCCTTGTTTTTCAAAATCAACCCTTATTTTTCGATTTTTAATTATTTTATTAATTAATTTTATAAATTATCGATGGCTATGCGGAATGTGATTATTTCACAAAAAAACTTAAAAATTTGCTTCAAGAATTTCTCACCAAAAACAGACACAAAAATGTAATAAAAAATTTAAAAAGGAATAAAACACCCTTTTATTTAATTGAAAATAATTTTTGTTCATTTGATAGACAGTCTCAACCCTGTAGAATGCAGAGAGCTGTTACTGAAGTAAACAGGAATAATATAGGTGCGTACAACGATGGGTACTCATCTTTGCGTCGATAGCGCGGGTGCACCGCCTACTTTAATATTATGTTTCTCACAAAATTATTGTTGTCCCACTTTCATATTTACATAGCTCATGGGAAAAAACCTCAGCTTTTTAATGAAAATAAAAAAGTAAAATACCCGAAGGGGTAAAAATCGAAAGATAAGGGTTGATTTTGAAAAAAAGGGGTGAAAATTTTTTTTTTTAATTTCGTATACATTTTTGTAAAGTACGTGAAAAATGCATTACAGTTCATTGTAGATAAATTAAAATCCATTAACTTTTGTCATAGTTATACGGATTTGAAAATGACAATGTTACCCTTAACGTCAAAACTTCAACCCCCTCTACTTTCTACAAATATTTTTTTAATGAGTTTATATTTTAGGGATTTATTACTATCATATAGGACAACAATTTACCAAAGTATGAAGCCAATCCCAGAACATTGACTTTTTGGGCTGGGGCGATTGAAAAAGAATCTCTCATATATATATATATATATATATATATACACGTTTGACCGTACTTAGATCAGCAACATCTACTTGCTGTTAAAATAAATTACGTTGGTGTGCCCACAACTGGCGCATCTCCCCTACTAATTTTTTATTCAAACAAATTATTTTAATTCTAGACAAATTACATTTTTTATAAACTTACATGGAAAAAAAGTACAACTGTATCTGAGAATTTTTTCGCCAGAACACTTAAACATTTCTTTAAAAATGAACGAGCGATATCAGCAATATCACCAAAACCATGATATTGAATCTCACTTATAAAAAAACTTAACCTGAAAATGACAAAAATAATTACAATTATGTAAAGAGTAATAGTTTGAATTTGAATTTTTGAATTCTTTTAATTGTATGTTTCAAATTATATCCATTTAAGAGTAAATTATTGAAATAAATATTGTTTTAACACTGACTATTGCAAAAGTTGATACTTGTGATTTAAGAAATATTTCTTGGTCCCTACTGAAAATTCTCATGTAGGATCTTATATAGGATCTCACATAAATTCATATATTAAAATCCACATAAAATCCTATGTGTCATGTAAGAAACTATATAGGATTTTATGAAAAATCATATAGGAAATTGAGACATGATTTGAAGTGGGATTCGATGTAAATTCTTATAAACGTATTCTTAAGTAATAAATTATGTAAATTCCTATGTGAAATCCTAAAATTTTTTCTGGTCCCATTTTTTCCTTTAATTTCTTATGTCAATTTCCTTCGTGTTTTCTCATTAAAAAACATACTAAAATTCATTGCTCAATCCTTAACCACAAATTTTCCTATATCAAATCATACATCAAATCTTTTTTCGATTCTTGAATAAAAAATTATTACAAAAAATCTGCCATGAAATCATATTAAAAATCCTCACGTGGGATCATATATATGATTGATTTGAACATAAGAAATCATATAGGATTTCATGTAGATTCTGAAATATTTATATCTAAGATTTCACATATAAAGGAAACAATATAGGATTTCATATAGGAATTTTCAGTTGGCAGACGGCAGTTTATAAAAATTAAAAATTATTTAATTAAAAATCAAATAATATTACTGCAATTCATCTGAAATGAAAAAAAATTGTGCTTTGGGTCAATCCATTATATTTAGAATGAAGTCGTCGCTGACTAATTTTTAAAAAATATAATACTTTGCAGGAATGATTTTGAAGTTATCAAGATCACGAAATGAAAAGAATTTTATTAAAATTTAAATTATTTATTGCAAAATATGAATTTAAAGTATATGAGGTGCTGAAAACTGTCAATTTTTTAGCCATTAGAAAATATGCAAAAATACGTAGAATTTACCATAAAAATAAAAAATTTTTTTTGTAATTTACTAAGAATGAATAAATTTATCATTATCAATTGATGTAATTATTTAAATATGTGAAATAATATATAAAATATGATTTTCAAGTTCGCCTGTCAAATAACCTAAATTTGCAAATTTCATCTATTAAATGTGAGAAAGAGAAGTCATTAAATTGAAAAAAACCTTACCAAATATAAAGTACCTGTGACTAACTTTTAGTTTTTCTTAGCACTTTTTTCCTTTTTTCTTGATAAATGTGAAAAAAAAAATTACAAAACTTGGGCAATATCTAATTGATCACTAACTACACACACTGGAAAAAAATTCGCTTTGGTCCCGAAGATACTTTTTGAGATAATTATGTTTAAATTTTTCACAATTTTTATCAGGTTAATGCATGTGATTTTTATAAAATTGAAGTTAGTTCAAAATGTTTAACCAATAAAACCTAACTTCGTCCTTAAAAAACTACATGTATTAACCTGATAAAAATTGTGAAAAGTTTAAACTTAATTATCTCAAAAAGTTTCTTCGGGACCAAAGCGAATTTTTTTCCAGTGTGTGTATTTAGTGATCAATTAGATATTGCCCAAGTTTTGTAATTTTTCAGTTTTCTCCAAGAAAGTTATTTACATTTGAAAATAGTGAAAATAAGCAAAGTGCCAATTTTTATTGCTTTTTATTTCACATTTATCAAGAAAAAAGGAAAAAAGTGCTAAGAAAAACTAAAAGTTAGTCACAGGTACTTTATATTTGGTAAGGTTTTTTTCAATTTAATGACTTCTCTTTCTCACATTTAATAGATGAAATTTGCAAATTTAGGTTATTTGACAGGCGAACTTGAAAATCATATTTTATATATTATTTCACATATTTAAATAATTACATCAATTGATAATGATAAATTTATTCATTCTTAGTAAATTACAAAAAAAAATTTTTATTTTTATGGTAAATTCTACGTATTTTTGCATATTTTCTAATGGCTAAAAAATTGACAGTTTTCAGCACCTCATATACTTTAAATTCATATTTTGCAATAAATAATTTAAATTTTAATAAAATTCTTTTCATTTCGTGATCTTGATAACTTCAAAATCATTCCTGCAAAGTATTATATTTTTTAAAAATTAGTCAGCGACGACTTCATTCTAAATATAATGGATTGACCCCTTTGCAATACACCTTCTGCGTTAGAGTCTCAACAGCAGGGCATCTATGATACATCACGTAAAGCAACTTTAGAAATATATACTTTTTTCTGATTTTACCGTTTGACGAATTGAATTAGTTGTGACCGGAAAATTGCCCCATCAATTTTAGAATTTTAAAAATCATCAAAAAAAATCAGATTCGTAAAAAACAGAAGGGCATTTATGATTCATAACTTCAAAGCAACTTTAGAAGTAAATAATTTTTTTCTGTTTTTACCGTTTGAGGAATTTGAATTAGTTGTGCTCGGAAAATTGCTACATCAATTTGAGAATTTTAAAAATCATCAAAAAAAATCAGATTCGTAAAAAACATCAGGGGATCTATGATACTTCACTTTAAAGTAACTTTAGAAGTAAATAATTTTTTTCTGATTTTACCGTTTGACGAATTGAACTAGTTGTGCCCAGAAAATTGCCCCATCAATTTTATAATTTTAAAAATCATCAAAAAAAATCAGATTCGTAAAAAACAGCAGGGCATCTATGATACATCACTTCATAGCAACTTTAGAAAAAGATAATTTTTTTCTGATTTTACCGTTTGACGCATTTGAATTAGTTGTGCCCGGAAAATTGCCACATCAATTTCAGATTTTTAAAAATCATCAAAATAAATCAGATTCGTAAAAAACAGCAGGGCATCTATGATACATCACTTTAAAGTAACTTTAGAAGTAAATAATTTTTTTCTGATTTTACCGTTTGACGAATTTGAATTAGTTATACACGGAAAATTGACACATTAATTTGAGAATTTTAAAAATCATCAAAAAAAATCAGATTCGTAAAAAACAGCAGGGCATCTATGATACATCACTTAAAGCAACTTTAGAAATATATACTTTTTTCTGATTTTACCGTTTGACGAATTGAATTAGTTGTGCCCCGAAAATTGCTACATCAATTTGAGAATTTTAAAAATCATCAAAAAAATCAGAATCGTAAAAAACAGCAGGGCATTTATGATTCATAACTTTAAAGCAACTTTAGAAGTAAATAATTTTTTCTGATTTTACCGTTTGACGAATTTGATTTAGTTGTGGCCGGAAAATTGCCACATCAATTTCAGAATTTTGAAAATCATCAAAAAAAATCAGAGTCGTAAAATATACAGCAGGGTATTCGTGATACATCACTTCTAATTAACTTTAGGAGTATATAATATCATTAGATACAAAAGTTAAACAAAATTTCACGTATACAGAAAAACATCATTGATATTTACTAAAAATATGTACAATTTATCAAATTTTCCTGACAAATAATGATTTCTCCGTGACTTTTCTAGGCACACTATTAATTTTTTTAAAGTCATTTCGAGTATATCAGACTTTGGCACAACTAATACAAATTTGTCAAACGCAAAATTTAAAAAAATTATTTATTCCTAAAGTAAGTTTAAGTGAAGGTTAATGATTAACTTTTAGGTGATAGATAAATAACAAATGCTCTGCTGAATTTTATGATTCTGATTTTTTTTTGTTTTTTAAAATTCTAAAATTGATGTTGCAATTTTCCGGGCACAACTAATTCAAATTCGTTATACGTTAAATGCAGAAAAATATTATTTACTTCTAAAGTTGCTTTGAAGTGATGTATCACGAATGCCCTGCTGTTTTTTACGATTATAATTTTCTTTTGATGATTTTAAAAATTCTCAAATTAATGTGGCAGTTTTCCGGGCACAACTAATTCAAATTCGTCAAACGGTAAAATCAGAAAAAAATTATTTACTTCTAAAGTTACTGTTGTAATGATCTATATTTGTGTTGCCAAAGGATTCGCTCGCCAGATGGGGACCGAGTCCTTGTGTTCACTTAATTTTGACTTGTGGCGTGAAGCGCCATCTATTTTAGCCTTATGGAACTATTTGCGTACTATGATTAACCCTTTGCGTCACAGTGGGTCGCTCAGCGACCCACCTTTGGTTTTTCACTATATTACAATTATATTTCATATGAATTCGCTTGAAAATCGTTACTCGGGGGTTTTCGGGGTCGCTGATTACGAATCTGACTTTAGTTTTTAAAAATTCAAAATGGCCGATCCAATATGGCGGACATAAAAGTTAAAAATTAACTGAATTCTCTTGAAAATTGATACTCGGGGGTTTTCGGGGTCGCTGATTACGAATCTGATGTCAGTTTTTAAAAATTCAAAATGGCGGATCCAATATGGCGGACATAAATTTGAAAATTGACTGAATTCGCTTGAAAATCGTTACTCGGGGGTTTTCAGGGTCGCTAAATACGAATCCGATGTCAGTTTTTTAAATTTCAAAATGGCAGATCCAATATGGCGGACGAAAAAAAAAAAAGTCAACGCATTCGCTTAAAACTCGTTACTCGGGGGTTTTCGGGGTCGCTGATTACGAATCTGATGTCAGTTTTTAAAAAATCAAAATGGCGGATCCAATATGGCGGACATGAAGTTAAAAATTTACTGAATTCGCTTGAAAATCGGTACCAGGGGTTTTTCAGGGTCGCTGAATACGAATCTGATGTCAGTTTTAAAAAATACAAAATGGCGGATTCAATATGGTGGACATGAAGTTGAAAATTGACTGAATTCGCTTGAAAATCGTTACTTGGGGGTTTTCAGGGTCGCTGAATAAAAAAATAAAAATAGAATTTTAGAATTTTAAATGTTTAAATAGGAATAATAGATGCTTATCTTTAAATCATGTACCTGACAACCCTTGGATTAGTAACCTGTAAAAATAAACGTTTTTTACACTCAGCAGTATTGTTATTTACAAAATTGTTAGCATTTATGTTTTTGTAACTGAATCCAATGTATACCTTTTTTTACTATCATAAAGATTGTTGACGATCGTCATTTGTTTCACTGACTTTTTTTTGCGACGATCGTAATTTGTTTTATTTATAAAAATAAAAAAAAAATAAATAAATAAAAAAAACAAGGTGGAACCAAAATCTTGCCAAGTCCACGTCGTTGGTTCTGGGTAACGCTGAGAGCAGGATAGATAAAAAAAATGAAATTATTATTTTCGAAAACTGACATGAAATTCGTATTCAGCGTCCCCGAAAACCCCCGAGTAACAATTTTCAAGCGAATCTAATCAATTTTCAACTCCAAGTCCGCCATATTGGAACCGCCATTTTAAATTTTGAAAAACTGACATCAGATTCGTATTCAGCAACCCTGAAAACCCCCGAGTGTCAATTTTCAAGCGAATTCAGTTAATTTTAAACTCCAAGTCCGCCATATTGGATCCGCCATTTTGAATTTTTGAAAACTGACATCAGATTCGTATTCAGCGACCCCAAAAACCCCCGAGTAACGATTTTCAAAAAAATTCAGTTAATTTTTAATTTTTATGTCCGCCATATTGGATCCGCCATTTTGAATTTTTGAAAACTGACATCAGATTCGTATTTAGCGACCCCGAAAACCCCGGAGTAACAATTTTCAAGCGAATTCAGTTAATTTTTAACTCCAAGTCCGCCATATTGGATCCGCCATTTTAAATTTTTAAAAACTAATGTCAGATTCGTAATCAGCGACCCCGAAAACCCCCAAGTAACAATTTTCAAGCCAATTTAGTAAAAAGAAAAATGTGTGACTTAAAGGGTTAAGAGGAGAGGTATAGTCAATAACGAGTCTTTATTTAAAACCTTCGAAAGATTGATATATTGTAACAAAAGGAAGTTAAATGAAGGTACAAAGAATATATGAATATAAAGAATATAAAACAATATATAAAACAATAAATAAACAAATGGCTCGATATAATGCAAATAATAACTAGGATGAGTAGGTCATCCGGAAATCTCGAGTGACTCGACTGCACCGCCCTCTACCATATTGTTCTGGCCAGTTTCTTTTCTGAAATGATACAAAGTACCTTTAATATTCGCGATCGCGTTCACCAGGAGTTAATCCCGTATAAATCCAAAATGTAAGTTAAGCAATTCACGGCAAACGTAAACTAGAACGTGCACTCTGAGATAATCGTTTCCAAAGAAAACTAGAAGGGAAACGATTGGGTTGAAGAATCAGGTATGTACCTGATACTCTTGCCTGACGTGAACTAGGAACATTAAGGAACATCTCTGGGAAATATCTTAGACCAGGGGGCACCCTGAGTTAAAGATACGGCCCTGAGCTTCGCATCCAGGTGATAGAGATTGCCCCTCTACTCACCTGGGGCGGTGAACGAGAAAGGAAGTACCTATCTCTACGTCCTCTCGCGGGAGCACCCACAGAGAAGTCACGAAGACGATACTCTAGGTTTTTGGTAGTGACGTCATACTCGCATCTTCTCGCAGGAGCACCTACAGAGAAGTCGCAAGGATGACGTTCTAGGTACATGAAGGTATCTTCTCGGTCTCTCGCAGGAGCACCTACAGAGAGTCCAAGTTGATAAGGAACAAGGAGGTAAAGTAAGGTTCACTTGACACGGAAGCACCCATAATCAAGTGTACCATACCTTGCATTACCTGAATTCAATGAGGAGCGCCTCAATTGAGTCCAGCTATGGGATTCCTTTTAGCAACGGCGCTAAGTAGCGCATTGCATTAATTAGCACTAAAAAATTAATTTTTTTTACAGACTTATTGTATATGATAATCAAGATCAACTCCCGTTTGAATTTTGTCAAAAAAATTAATTAGTGGCGTGTAAGATAAAAAACAAAGTCTATCGGCGCTACGAGTTAGCGAATTGGTCAAGATTTTGTTCCAAATCGCTACGGTGTAATCGCTTCGGAGCGTAGCGCAAAGTCACTAGCTATAACACAAATTGAAATTCACTTAAGAGGAGAATACACTGAGTTTTTTTCAAAAAATCAAATTTTTTTTAGTTTTCGTTACCATAATTATTTAAGATAGCGGTAAAAATTGTTTACAATGTATCCAAGGGTTATAAAAGGGTTAAAATAAATGTTTATGTTAAGCATGGAGATGATTGTTCGTTTTTTTTAAATTGTAATATAAGTACTGTACTGTACTGTACTGTACTGTACTGTACTGTACTGTACTGTACTGTACTGTACTGTACTGTACTGTACTGTACTGTACTGTACTGTACTGTACTGTACTGTACTGTACTGTACTGTACTGTACTGTACTGTACTGTACTGTACTGTACTGTACTGTACTGTACTGTACTGTACTGTACTGTACTGTACTGTACTGTACTGTACTGTACTGTACTGTACTGTACTGTACTGTACTGTACTGTACTGTACTGTACTGTACTGTACTGTACTGTACTGTACTGTACTGTACTGTACTGTACTGTACTGTACTGTACTGTACTGTACTGTACTGTACTGTACTGTACTGTACTGTACTGTACTGTACTGTACTGTACTGTACTGTACTGTACTGTACTGTACTGTACTGTACTGTACTGTACTGTACTGTACTGTACTGTACTGTACTGTACTGTACTGTACTGTACTGTACTGTACTGTACTGTACTGTACTGTACTGTACTGTACTGTACTGTACTGTACTGTACTGTACTGTACTGTACTGTACTGTACTGTACTGTACTGTACTGTACTGTACTGTACTGTACTGTACTGTACTGTACTGTACTGTACTGTACTGTACTGTATTGTACTACCCTGTTTTTAAGTTGTTTTTTAATTAGAAGAATCCGTAGAGTAGCTAAGCGTAGCGTAGCGTAGCACTACTTAGCGCCGTTGCTAAACGGAATCCCATAGCAGGTAGCCAGGAACTAGGAGTGAGATCGCTTCCATCTAGCCAGAGGTGCACCTCAAAGCCAGTCGGAAGACGAACTGATGAAAAAGGTGCGAGCCGCCAGGTATATACTCTCGCTAGGTAGCCAGAGGCGTTAGCGCGAGGTGGGGGAAGAGAGAGACGCTGCTACTTACGCCGTCTACTTTCTCTCTCTTCGCCGGGCGAGTATTCTTCATAGAGATAATATAAATAGAGTGGAGATGGTCTGTATAGAGGCGTCCGTTTGATAGAAAGAGAACGCGATTTTAGCACCAGTAGGTGTCTCTCTTGCGCTGGTGCTTATTGAAGGACAGATACTGGTGTTAAATCTTTCTTCTCTTTCCAACCCATTCTGTTTATGTCAGGACACTTCCCTCTAGAGTGGAGATGGTCTGTATAGAGGCGTCCGTTTGATAGAAAGAGAACGCGATTTTAGCACCAGTAGGTGTCTCTCTTGCGCTGGTGCTTATTGAAGGACAGATACTGGTGTTAAATCTTTCTTCTCTTTCCAACCCATTCTGTTTATGTCAGGACACTTCCCTCTTACGCAGCCGCCTATACCTTGTCTACTCTATTTATATTATCTCTATGGTATTCTTACGATACGCCTATCGTTACACTGTGAAGTGATGAATCACGAATGCTAACTTGACGTCAAGTTAGCAGGGCACCCTTGTAGAAAAAAAATATTTGAACGATAAAATTATTTCTTTCTCAAATAATTAGCGATTAATTAACGGCAAAATATCCAATTGTGAATTACTCAATTCTGTAAAGTTGTACTATTAACTTGATATACATTTATAAAAGTATATTAAAACTATATTATGAATGCATTAGTTGTCTGCACGCAAAGAGATGACGTAGTTATTAAGGGAATGAAGTAAGTAATGGGAATGAAAGGCGAAAATTTTTCAGTTTTTCGTCTTTATCATCAACAATATTAAGTTTAGAAATAAACTTTAAAGACAAAAAAGTTGCGCAATTTAATTTTTCATTGGATTATTTAGTTAAAAAAATTTAATTTTGACTTTTAATTTTTTTCCTTTTTGATCCGTTGACTGTTATGAAAACAGTCCGGCCGAGCGCAAATCGAGTTATAGAATTGGGAGGTACCAAATTTCAGCTCTTAATTTCGAATCTTTTATTTTTGTTGCAGAGCAAGCGGAAACGACAGCAAAATACGGACAACAAATCTTCGAAAAAATACAAAGAATTTAAATTCTGAACACTTTTGCAATGTATTAAATTATCATGAAAAACGATTATTAAAATATTTCAATCATCTGAACGTATTTAGATTTTGATTGTTCAAAACTTGTATTACGTTACCTTTTGTTTACAAATAATTTTCAAAATAAAAAATATATGCAAATGTAACAATATACACTTTGAAATTATGGGTAAACCATTATAATAAAGCAGTAAATCTAATTTTTCAATTTAGACTTTTTTCAGTCCTATTTGTTGCCGAATGTAAGAGAACGGGATTTTGGATAGGTTTGTATTTAACCCTTTGCGGCATAGACTTTCCATTCCATTTAAAAACAAGTTGTTCATTTCATGACTATTTAGCTTCCTCATTATGATAAATACTTATATTATAAGTTTTGAAAAAATGCGAAATTTCAATTTTTTGGTAAAAATAAAAATAGCGATCAATTTTATAAATACTGGTAAAATGTAAACTATATAAACATCAATGGATTCGTTTTGATGCCAGGAATATAATTTTGCCAAAAATTAATTAAAATTTCTATATAGGGAAAAGTTATTTCCAAAAATGTAAAAAACGATTTTTTTCAAAAATTCAAAAAATGATTTAATTTATAGATTTTATTAAACTGTGAACTTTATATAGGTTAATCGATTAGTTTCATTGCAAGAAATAAGTTTTTTTACCAACAAAATTAAATTTACAATAAAAAAAATTGTTTGTCAAAAAATAAATTTCTCAAATTTTGAAAAAATTGTAAAAAAAAATTTGTGGATATATTTCAAAATCCTTGTGTCAGATTTTAGAAATTAATGACTGCAATAAATAAATAAAATTTAGAACAATCCGTCAAAACATGTCTGAGATACTTCATTCACAATATTTTGTAACATACACACACATACTGTCAAGACATTTGCTCAGAACTTCATAAATATTTATTTTAGATAAAAAAGAGTCTATATAACCTTCTTTTAAAAAATTTAATATCGTCACGAATGCATAGCTTGTGACAAAATTGCTTTAATGTCCCGCCTATGGCAAGCTTACTCGGTAATCTTGTTACAAAGTTACATTAATTTTTAAAAAACTTACTGCCGCTCAAGTTTGCAGCAAGTTTATTGAGCAAACTTGTTTTAACATTAGAGCAAACTTCTATTAAGCTTGATGCAAGCTATATATAATAACAATATATCAAACGATCAAACAATATATCAACGACTCCAAATAACCATGTATATCATGATTCAACTGAATCCGATAATTTTTAAAATTTCGTCTGCCATTTAAAATTTTTTAAAAATTGACTTCATATTCAGAATCATCGACACCAAAAACCCCCGAGTAACAAGTTTCAAGTTAAGGGGTTATACCACTTTAACACAACCAAAAAATACGCTTTTTCAACAATTTTTATTGAAGAATAGAATTTTTTTAAGAAAATTAAAATACAGTAGGGTATTAAACTACTCTTGAACTATATTTTTTAAATGTCGGTCTGACAGATGATATGACGCAGTGCTTCAAAAATGTATAGCCGTGCGGTGGGCACTCTAACTCGGTCCAGAATTGAGCTAGATAAAAATAAAAAAAGCATTAGTTTCTGCAGCTCAAAATCTCAAAATCTACGTATCAGTTTTAAAAAAATTCATTTTTTTGCAAAATGGCATCGATTTGAAGGAAAAAGTGCTTATTTTTGTCTAAATTTCGTTACTTAAAGTTGTCTAGAAAATTTAAATATTAATATTTCAAGAAATCCTTACGTATTTCACTAGATAATTATATGACAAACAAAATAAAATTACTAAGAGGATCGATTGAAATTTGTGGCAGCTAGAATGCCCACGGATTTTTCAAATGTAGTTTTGAGAAAAACGCGTTTAAAATTTTCTTAAAGGGAGATTAGGGTGATTTTTTTTCAAAAAATCAAAATTACTTTTTTTTCATTTTTGGTTAGTATAACTATTTAAGAACACGGGAAAATTAGTATAAACTTTTAAAGCCAAAGAAGGATCTGTGTATGGAGCCGGTATCGCCGATTGAGTAAGAATCACTTTTTTGTTTAATTTCTATTTAAGGGGTTATACCTAGTCACAATTTTTAAAAAATCGAAATTTCTTTTGCAATTTTTTAAAGTATATATATACTATATATATTTGACTGTTGTGAATGTTAAAGACGAATTTTGATAATTAAAAAATGAGTTTTTAACTGTTTCAATCAACGATTGATATTTTCAAAAACTCTAAAAAAATCTTAATTCTTTAACTCACGTTGCCTTTCGGAAAATTAAATTGTAATAGGTAGTAGATCCCCTCCTTACCTCACTATTATTCAGTGAGTTGGTTGAAATTCCATATTAATAGAACAATTGGTTTTAGGAATATTCGAAAGAAATGGTGAAACAAATATTTAAATAAAAAGTTGAGAAAAATTCGATCCTTGGAAGGAATAAAATAACATAAAAAATGTATGTTATTAATATTGTTTATTGTCACAAAACAAGAAACGACGTTTCGATGACTTGTTGTGTTTCCTGTTTCGATGTTCTTGTTTTGTGACAATAAACAATATTAATAACATACATTTTTTATGTTATTTTATTCCTTCCAAGGATCGAATTTTTCTCAACTTTTTATTAAACATTCCGGAAGGGAAAATCCTTACTCTACAAATATTTAAATAGTTGTGAATAAATATATATTTTGTAAGAAACCTAAATGATACAATAGTAAAGTATTCTGTATTAAAATACAATTTAAACGTGTGAAATGTAATGTATGTGTAAGAATGTTGTGTGTGAAATTTATTAGAGTCTCTTGACTCTTATGATATTTACCTCTGGAATTCCTTAGAATTGTATCTTCAAAACACTCGATGAAATTCAATTCAAATATTAAATTAAACCTCCAGTATATTATAGTTATTTTCTATTCTCTTTCTTTCAAATAATTATTAAAATAATTAATCTCAAATCAAAACTAAGTGATCTCAAAAACTCAATTATATACTCTTTGTTCAAATCAAAATTAAATACTCTTAATTCAAAACTTCAATTATTCACTCTTTGAAAAACTCTGAATTAAATACTCTTTTATCAAATTATCTCAAACTCAAAAATCACAACTCAAATCAAAAACTCCAATTTAAAAACTCAAAATAAAACTCCAAATGGAAACAACCTCGGACTAGAGGTTTGTTTCAAAAAGTTTTCCACTCAGAGACTCAAACTCTCAAAACTCCAAGCTCCAAACTGAACTCTCTCTCGTCATTCCCAAACTGACTCTAAACAACCCTGGTCTAAGGGGTTTTTCCACCTGTCTCACTCGGAGACCACACTTGAAAGACCTCGATCTTCGTGTTAACTGATTTTATTAAGTTGACTTTTGGTAGAGAAAAGTATATTTTATTTTATTTTTTAACAACTTTATTATTGTCAATGATTTTATTGCAACCTTGGAATATTGGGGTAGTGTTCCAGTTCAGTTTGAATTGACATACCTTGGATGCAGCACTGAAAAATTTTTTTATTAAGATTCGAGGAATATTTTCGAAGTTACAGACATAATTAGCAAGGAGGCGCCGTGCGGTGTAGAGCAGGTAAAGCATCGGTAACACCCATAGAAATCTGATTTTTTTGTCCCGTATATTATATTCTACCTTACAATTTTCGTATAACTGAGTATGTATTCAAGAGGCATTCGTTCCCTTGCCTTACAATATAACATATTTATTATCTCACACATTTATTACATACTCAATGTAAACTGTTTGTGAAACTTTAAACTCGTTTTTCTCAAAACTACGTTTTTTAAGTCGGTGACCACAATATCTGAAAAACCACTGAACCGATTTGGCTCAAATTTTAACACAAGCTCAACAACTACATTTTGTTGTCGTTGATCGAAGGTTTTTAAATAAAATTAAAATTATTAATTTAATCAACAATTTAAGACGATTTTTTTAAGAAGCTGCCATTTTGTGAAAAAGTGATATTTTTTTTAATTCCTTCGATCAACGACAACATTTTCTTATAAACTAACAGAATATATTTTATTTTTTGAGTTTATATGACTCTCTCAGAAGTTATGCTGGTCATCGCGAGACACATTTTTTTGAGGACCCTTGGGAGATCGCATGCAAAGGGCAGAAAAATTAATATTTTTATGAATAAAATATTTTTTTAAATGCACTAAAAGATTCCTGACATGTGTAGTTTTCGTGTAAACTAGGATTTTTAAAATCCATTAATATTTTTAAAAGTTATAAACAATTTAAGTTGCAAAATTGTTGTCAAAAAATAAAAAAAGTCTGCCAATCGTTTTTTTCAATAAATATTTCTCATTCTAGTGTACACGATAGCCAAAATAGATTAAGAAAAATGTTAGTTTTTTCATTTTAGATTAACTGTTCCAGAGAAAAAGTGTGACAAACTTTTAAAATGTACCACTTTCGGCAGCCATTTTTTATTAGATTGTTAAAGAAACAAAAATTGTTTTCAACTCTTTAAAGTATATATAATATCAGCTACGCCAGGTCCATATAGCATATTGTTACATCCGGAGATATAACATCATTAATTTAAAATTGATTAATTTTGAAGTCTGAACTTTCGTCCAATAACTTGGGAATCATTTCGATTAATTTTTCTTAAGAAAAATTTAAGAAGGTTAGGAAGTGATTTTAAAAGGAATTGAGAAAATAATTTCGCTCCGGTAACACTAAAATTTCTTGGAAATTTTTAGTTAAAGAATTAAAATTTTATAACTTGTAGAATGACTTTAAATTTTTAGAAGTTAGAATGTTGAATAAGTTTTTAGATCAGAAATTTTGAAATGACTCTTTAGAGTTTGTGAATAGAAATTTTAATGTTGAAATAACTAAAGATTTTAGGAAAACATACGTTTTTAAAGGTTTGTCCCCACTACAAATTTTGAGTTTTGGGGTAGATTTTGAAGAAGGGAAAGTTTTTTTGTAGAATGCGAAATTTCTTGTAGGCGGAGAAAAAAGGTAGTTGAGAAAACTTACTATTGGGGTTTCTCGAATAAATAGGTGAAAACTCGAAAGAAAAAAAGGAGAAAACTCATTTACTAGAAATTAAGATTTTTTCGATTACTGGAAGTGAGAAATAAAACACCAAATCACTTGTTTGACAACGTTTCGGTGTCTTAATTTGATACCATCATCAGGCCACTTTATTAAACAAAATTAAAAACAAATTAATCACTCACAAACTACATACAACTTTTTATAAAAAAACATTAAAATTATAAAATTCTTATTTTTATATAAATAAATAATTACCTAGTTAAATTAAATTAGTTACATTAGTAACACATCAAATTGTTTGTCAAAAATAAAAACAAATTTTGAAGGCAAGATATCACCCATTGTAAAGCAAATTAAAAACTGACATAAGAAGGTGACAATTATAGGATAAAAGGCAACGTTTCAGTTTGTATGGAAAAATCCGACTACATTTCTAAAGCCAATTCTTTACTTTCAAATCAATCCACTTATAAAGAAATTCGTAGTAAAAATATTTTAACAATATTAGAATCAAATACTTAATCAAATTACAATATTTTACAACATCTTAATGACAATGAATTTTTGAAATATAAATATCATAAAAACCAATTAACTATGACAAATACGACTATTGCAAAACTTTACGGCTTGCCAAAAATTCATAAAAAGAACAATCCTCTCCGTCCAATTATCTCTCTCATTAATAGTCCTACGCATTTTTTAGCGAAAACAATATATGATGAATTGAAGACTGCAATTCCTCTTCCTAAGTCTCACATCAACAATAGTTTTGAATTAAAAAAAAAAAAAACGATATTGTTATTCCAGAAAATTTTGTATTGTTTTCTCTAGATGTCAGTTCACTTTTTACGAATGTTCCGTGTGACTTAGTTATTCAGAGTTTAGATAGAAGAATTTATAACATTTAACAATCTTGAAAATTCCTTTTGTTGACATTGTCAATTGTGTTAAATTTCTTTTCGACGACACTTTTTTTGTTTTCAATGAAAAAACTTATCAACATATTTATGATACACCTATGGGTTCACTAATTTCTCCTTTGTTCGCAGATATTGTCATGGTTGACCTTGAGAGTTATTGTTTAAAAATTTTTTATAATCAATTTAATTGTACATCTGCCTTTTATGTCAGATATGTTGATGACACGTTGTTATGCGTGCATAAATATCACGTAGACATTTTAATTGACATTTTTAATTCTTATAATTGTAATTTAAAATTTACTTCTGAATTAAAATCAAATAACCAGATTAATTTTCTTGACATGACATTAATTAAAGAAAAAAACCATTTTATTACTAATTGGTTTCAAAAACCTCAATCTTCTAACACATTGATAAATTATTTTTCTTGTCATCCAATTCAACAAAAAGAGAAATATTATTTTTAATTTATTAGATAGGGCTATATTGTTATCTCATGAATCTTTTCACGGTGACAATGTTAACAAAGTTACATAGATTCTTCTTCCGAACGATTATCCTTTGGAATTTATTAACAAAAATCTAAAAAAATGATCATATAAGGTTAAATCTACAATATCTTAAAATAAACAAATTAACAATAAATAATCGATTTATAATATTATACCAAAAGTTTGCATCCCTTTTAATAACAATTATATGCAACTTTCAAACATCTTGAAAGATTATAATTTATTGTCAATTCCAAAGGTTAACAAAAACCTAAGTTCTGTTGTTAAATTAGGCAAAGACCATACAAAAAATGGAACCAAACTGGCATTGTTTATAAATTTAATTGCAATAATTGCCCTGCTACTTACATCGGTGAATCAAAACGCAGTTTGGAAAAGCGAATTAAAGAACACAAATATAATAAAAACATTGAGTCTGTTGTAAATGAACATCGATCTACTCATAATCATTCTTTCAATTTTGATAAAGTTAAAATTTTAGATTAAGAACCTAATTATAAAAAAAGATTGATTTTGGAAATGTTACACATTAAAGATAATAATACAATTAATAAAAAGGAAGACATTCAATTTCTTAGGAATACTTATTTCCCTTTATTAAGGAAATTGAAAGAATGACTTTGTTTCTTTTATTTTGTCTCTTTTGTTTTGTTCCGATTTCGTTGACTCCACGTGTAGTATATAAAGTGTGAATTGTCACGTTCTTATTTCAGTTTTTAATTTGCTTTACGATGGGTGATATCTCGCCTTCAAAATTTGTTTTTATTTTTGACAAACAATTTGACGTGTTACTAATGTAACTAATTTAATTTAACTAGGTAATTATTTATTTATATAAAAATAAGAATTTTATAATTTTAATGTTTTTTTTATAAAAAGTTGTATGTAGTTTGTGAGTTATTAATTTGTTTTTAATTTTTTTTAATAAAGTGGCCTGATGATGGTGTCAAACCAAGACACCGAAACGTTGCCAAACAAGTGATTTGGTGTTTCATTTCTCACTTCCAATAATCGAAAAAAACTTAATTTCTAATACAAAGTAATGGAAGGAAAATATATTTAATATGAATAAAACTCATTTACATTTTCTTTCTATTGGGCCTCACTGACCCAACCCTTAGGGTAGGTCGGAACTTGTAGGATGTCCTTCAGGGACACAGATTTCCAAAGGTAGGGATAAATTCTTAAAGAAGAGGAGATCATCCATATTTTGTATCTTTTACAATTAAGCTAAATTTTTATTATTAACAATAATTATTTTTATTATAATTAATTATTAACAATTATTATTTAGTTTATTCTCATATACGTTTTTGAATTTTAATTGTACGATGATTTTTAAGAAATATACAATTTATAAAATTAATTTGTTTATAATTTTTAATAATTATTGTTATTTTTCATTAATGTATATAATAACCTAACCGAATTTTCTAATAAAAGTCGAAATTATTAAAAATATTAACTATTTATAATTATTTATTGTTTAATATCAATATAATTTAATTATTGTTAATTGTTATTAATTTTTAGTTCATTATTTAAAAATTTTATAAATTTCATAATTTTTATTATTAATTTTAATTATATTAATAATTTTAATCAATACTTAATTATAATTTTTAACATTTATTGATTTTTATCAAATTTTACTATTAATTGTTAAAAATGGCATTAAAAATTATTTACAAACAGTTGTAGTTTAAAACTAATTATTAAATTTATTTAATATTTATTTTTATAAAAATTATCTAATATTTCTAATTTTTTATTTATTGCATTCATTCTTGTTGAGAAAGGCTTATATATATATGTATATGTATATATATGTATATTTTAACATGTGTATTCTTGGTATACATATATATATATATATATATATATATATATATATACTACCGTCGGAAATTGTCGGTACGGCTAACGTGCGAGGAATAGAAATTTACTGCTGACTTTAAAGCTGGATACTTTAAGTTAAAAAAAAGATAAGGACTTCTAACTTAGATGGAAAGCTAATAAAATTCTGCTTCTCAATATATATCAAGAATTTTTTTTGGTATTTATTACACCGAAAAGATTTTAAGAAAAATGTTACGGACGGAATTCCGTAAATTTATATTTTTTTAGTTAAATATTATTTATTAAAAATAATATTTGTTAATTAATATTACAAATATGTTGTCAATTATACACCAACAACATACACAACACACACATTTAAATTTTCTAATGTTAAATATTAAATTATTATTCCAAATTAATTTAATAACTATTTATAATTTTATTTTTCACTTATTTTTAATTTTGAAATCAATGGTTACTTCGCAAATGAATTGAGATTATTGAACTTCATATTGCGAAATAACATCCCTGGCGGATTGGGTAAACCGAGATGTAACCGAATTGGGTTATGATTCGGTTACGTTTCGGTTACTTGTGAAAAATTGTCGTTAATCGACGAAATATGTTGTAAATAACTATTAGGAATGGTTAATACACATTTAGAGGTCTTATTTATACAATAATAACAATAAATTAAGATATAATTACTCAATAATAAGTGTTTTAAGTGTACAATGCATACAGTTGTTGACCCTGCTGGAAGTGAAGACATAGAAAGAGATAGGAAAAGATAAAAAGGTATACTGTTTTGGAGATGCAGAATGGATACTTGAAAGACATAGAACTTTTATATCTCTTTTTATCTCTATTTTTCTATCCCTTTGCTTATCTTTTTTAAGGAATAGAAAGAGATAGAAAAAGAGGGATAGAAAGAGATAGAAAATTAAAAAATTGTTAATTATTGCAATAATAAATTCTAAAAATGTTATATTTCGTTCTAGTGTAACGTAAACAATGAAAATTAAACAAAAAATTTTTTTTTAATTATTCTTTGAAATATCATTTTGCAACTCGCGGGCTAACTTGTAGGATTCGACCCTCGACCATGTTTAGTGTGTATAGTGTAAAGTATGTATTTTGTGTATATCTCAACCGTACTGGGAGCGCGCCTAAACGCGCTCGACCAAGGGAGGCTATGGAGATTTCTTTAAAAGTGTCATTCATAAAGAATATGTTTAATACAAACCATTTATATCATATGCCTCCACTAAAAAAATGGTGCTTATTCCGTTGTTATAATAAAATATAATTCTAAGTGCAAGTTTAGAAATTATTAGTTCTTCTCAGCTTATACTTTTGAATTTTTTTTTATATTATCAAAATTTAAATTTTGTCTTTTATCATTATTATTGTTTTATTAAAAATCTTGTCATAAGATTTATAAGATAGGTTATGAAGTTTATATTTGTGCCCTTCGCAATATTATAATAAAATTATTATATTTATAATAATAATTGTTACAATTCTTTTATTTGTTTATCAAACATAGAAAATTATGAAATAAATTATTTTTGAATTCATACATCCACAACACTTGAAATAAAAATAAGCATAATTTATATTTAGTGCAGTTATTAAAAACTAGTTTTTGAAAAAGCATTAAAAAATTAAGTTAAATTTTATAAAATAAAATATATATATATATTTAATCACGTATTAAATTAATTATAATAAATAAATAAAAATTAAATTAGACAGTAAAGTTTAAATAGTTAGGACCCTGAGTAAAAGAAGTAGTGACTTAAAATTTTAACGTTGTGGGTATATGTAAGAACTCACTTATATTTAAATTTTGGTAAAGTTTTCTAAAGTAATTTCTAAGCAAATTGAATTAAGATACATTGTATAGATTAGAGATTAAAAGAGATAGAGAAAAGGTTATTCAAAGCGAAAGACATCTTGTTGATAAGAATAGAGATAGAAAGCGATAGAAGGATATAAACTGGATATTGAAAGAGATAAAGAAAAGGATATTAAAAGCGAAAAACATCTTGTTAATTAGATTGGAGATAGAAAGCGATAGATGGGTAAAGACTGGATATTGAAAGGGATAGAGAAGGCATTATTAAAAACGAAAAACATCAAGTTGATTAGAATAGAGATAGAAAGCAATAGAAGATTATAGACCAGAGATTAAAAGTTATACAATTTTTCTATCACTTTTTATCTCAGAGATAAAAATATAAAAAAAAGAGATCAGTTTTCTATCTCTTTACTTCCAGCAGGGGAGTTACCATATATGTATATTACCATCAGCGGGAGCTGTGATACGCGCTTTAAACAGTAGATGGCGTTGAAAATTACTTTGTGAATGAATTTATAAAATTAAACTTTAGAGTGTAAAATGTGTAAGTGAATATAAGTTTTAAAAAAATAGATCGATTAATTAAAACAACTTTTTTCATTTCTACAAATATAAAAAAAAAATTTTTCTGAATAAAAATTTTTTTTTCTCAATGACATGAGAAAAATTAATTGTGACACAAAGAAATCTATTTTTCCATAAAAAAATTTTTTTCTTAATAATAATTTTTTTTTCACAATGAAATGAAAAGATTAATTTTTACACAAACAAATTTTTTTCTCAATAAAAAAATTTCTTTTCTTAATGAAAGGAGAAAGATTAATTTTGACAGAAAAAAAATTCTTTTCATTAAAAAAATTTTTGTTCGTAATAAAAATTTTTTTTTTATTTGTACAAATGAAAAAAGCTGTTTTAATAAATCGATCTATTATTTTAAAACTTATATTCACTTACACATTTGACACTCAAGGGTTTAATTTTAGAAATTCATTCACAAAGTAATCTTTAACGCCATCTAGTGTTTAACGCGCGCATCACAGCTGCCGCTGATGGTAATATACACCCACATAGCACCGAAGATTTAATAAATATTTATTAAATATTTATTTTCAATGTTCGCAGTATTTAGAATAAAGGTTAAGTAAAGCTTCTGTAAATATTTAAATGTCCGCACTTGAGCAAATGTTTAGCGCGAACCTTGAGTGAAGCTTGAAATTAAATATTCGTTAAAGGTTCGGCTCGAAACTTGAGTAAAGATTTAAATTAAATATTCGTTAAAGGTTCAGCTCAAACCTTGATTAAAACTTGAAAAAAATATTCGATAAATGTTCGCCCAGATAGCTGGATTTTAAAATTATCTAATCATAAAGTATTAATTGTATTAATAATAATAATATAATTAAAATAATTATATCTTTAATTTGAATCAGTTTAATGAATAAATTGATTTAAGAAATTTTAGTTTTCAAAAATGAAAAAAAATAATAATTTCTTAAAATTAGGGACTCATAACACAGCCCCACAAAAAAAAAAAGTGTCATGTACTTTTGACCGGAATACCCTAACCCTATGTATTTTGACGCGCTGAACACGAATCCGAAGTCCGTTTTGCTCCATCACGTCAGGATTTTTTTCTAACCTCAAAAAACATGTCGGATTTTGAGAAGTAGGCGATTTTTTTAAAAATTGCTGTATTAACTTCAAACTTGGTATCTGGGGGTTTTTTGTGTCGCTGATTACGAATCTGAAGTTAGATTTTCAAAATCCAAAATGGCGGATCCAATATGGCGGACGAATTTTGAAAAAATTTTAAGATTTACTTCAAACTTGGTATCTGGGGGTTTTTTGGGTCGCTGATTACGAATATGATGTCAGATTTGAAAAATTCAAAATGGCATATCCAACATGGACTTCTATCGGACATATTAGATACGCCATTATCTGTATCTGGGGGTTTTTTGGGTCGCTGATTACGAATATGATGTCAGTTTTCAAAAATTCAAAATGGCATATCCAGCATGGACTTCTATCGGCCATACTAGATACGCCATTATCAATTTTTGAAAACTGACATCATATTCGTAATCAGCGACTCAAAAAACCCCCAGATACACTATTGCACATTAATTTTTAAAAAATTTCGTAAAATAATGTCCCCCTACCAAAAAAAAATTCAAGGGGTAGTTCCCCCCATAAATCAGCTTTTGGTGAAAAACAAAACATACGTGTCAAATTGTTTTTAAAAAACTACAAAACTGCCAAGTTTCAGAAAAATCGTCGTATGGCACTTCCCTAGTGTTACTTGTCAGCAACTTAGAAAACCTGTAGATACCAAATTTCATAATAATCTGACAATTTTTTATAAATAATTCCTTAATATTGAATCAGACATGTCGAATTTCGGAAATCTGACATCAGATTCGTAATCAGCGACCCAAAAAACCCCTAGATACCAAGTTTGAAGTAAATCTTAAAATTTTTTCAAAATTCGTCCGCCATATTGGATCCGCCATTTTGGATTTTGAAAATCTAACTTCAGATTCGTAATCAGCGACACGAAAAAACCCCAGATACCAAGTTTGAAGTTAATACATCAATTTTTAAAAAAATCGCCTACTTCACAAAATCCGACATGTTTTTTGAGGTTAGAAAAAAATCCTGACGTGATGGAGCAAAACGGACTTCGGATTCGTGTTCAGCGTGTCAAAATACATAGGGTTAGGGTATTCCGGTCAAAAGTACATGACACTTTTTTTTTTTGTGGGGCTGTGTAATTGATTAAGCAATTTTTTAGAGACTTTAAATAACGAAATTAATTTTGAAAATAAATTTGGGGGACCGAGGATCGAACACGGGTTCGACGAACGCAAACGCAATACCTAACCAACCGAGCTATACGGGGAACTGTGATTGAAAAAAAATCTTGCTCTTAAGCTACAAGTGATTTTATTGGTTTGCGGAAAACGGAGAAATAATTTAAAACTAGATTTTTTGTTTCGACAGTATATAACCAAACAAAAATTATCTTAACCATCGAAACAATTCGTGCCGCTTTCCACAAACCATAAATAAGCACTCTAAATGTCTATTAACCATTCCTAATAGTTATTTACAACATATTTCGTCGATTAACGACAATATTTTACAAGGAACCGAAACGGAACCGAATCGTAACCCAATTCGGTTACAACTCGGTTTACCCAATCCGCCAGGGATGAACTAAATTACAAATCGATTTTGCTAATTGTGGAACTTACAATGTATAGAAGTTGCCACAATAGTTTGGAAAATTAGGAAACATAAAAATTACAAAGGTAATTCAGGTGGTTGAACCGATCACGCTATTAATAAAATGCAAGTTCCCTAAAACTTGCATGGAAACAACGAGGTGTTGATTGCAAAATCAACCCTCCCACTACTTAAAATTACATACAAACAGGGTGTGATCGTTGCCACCGAATTATTCTTCCGCAATATTTAAGACAAGTTTATTGGAAGAAAATATAAAGAATAATGGAAGGTAAAAAGACTTCGGCATATTTGAGAATCGTATATCAAGTACGAGTATTAAACTCTCAAAAGTTCGAAAATTAATTTGATACTTTTCTGTAATATTTTATTTATCATTATTCTGGAGAGTTGTTCTAAATATCTATACATTAACTGAAACATATAGAATCTTAAAAAGATAACACACAAATTCTTTTCTTATTATTGGCAATTGCTTTTATTTGATCTCTTTGTTTTGCTTGCAACAAATTATTCTTGTAAGACTTGATTTTCAGTCAAGTAGCTTAACGTAAATATTGTTTTAATTGTAAACATTTCATTAATGATCAAGTGGGGAACTAAATTTATACTTTTTGGGGTTGAATGAATAAACGGATTTCTTTTGTTGTGCTAATTACGTTTTCATTTATTTAGTCACCTTTTTGATGTCTTTATTATACCTCTCTTTTTGATCATTTTATCTAAAATACTGTCTATCCGAGTTTATTGAATCGATAATATACTAAGGGACAGTCCACTATCTTTTTGTAACTTTATTAGCGATGAGCAATTTACGCTTTACATATGAGCGGAATTGTTAATAGTTAAAATTAGTATTATTTCTAAACTTTATTATTTTCTCTTTAAATTATTTATTTCATTTTGGTTAATTAACTTCCGTCTTTAACAAAATGGTGGCAGCGGTGGGATTTGTCGCTCATATTTTTGAGAAAATGATTTAAAACGAGAAAGATGAGAAATTAGTAAAGAATGAAAAAAAAATTTACTTTCTAAAAATGCACATGATTTAAAAACACAATTACAAATACACATTAAACACTGAGAATTTAAATGATGAAATAAATGTTTAAATTGAATTTATATGCCATGAACAATTATTGAAGTGAAAGATTTATTTATTGTGTCCATGTTTTGATGTTTTAATTTTCAGACAAAAATTTTTTTTTGGGTTTTTGTCAAGTGCGCGAGTAGAATTTTTGTTTCTTTTTGTTTGGTTCGCTAATGTCGAACTGAGACACAGTAATTACCCTTGCCTGCGGCAAGCTCTGGTATGTAGCCACTTGGGGAAGTGAGAGGATTAAAGTACGAAAAGTACAAATCGTGAAGTTAGATTTTTTTTGTTTGTTGGAATTTAAAAATTTAAAAAAACACGAGCAAGAAAGTCAATCCAAAAACAGGGTAAAATTCGAGAACAAATCTTATCGAGAAGAAACATTAGTCCAGAAAAATTTGATGCGGTAAAAAGACAATTATTATTATTTATTATTTATAAAAAGAAAAAGTGAAAGATACGCGTTCAAAAAACAATTATAGTTCATTAGCACAATCGTTGCGAAATTTGAACATGTCGGGTTAATTAATCGACTTATTTATTTGTTGCGAATTCAATGACCTACAGTAGCTAGGTAGTTTACGGGGTTTGTGTGTTCGTCATATTACAAAACACTACGAGAACCGAGTTGTGTCCAGAGTGTTGAATCTGCAGAATATATAGGTAAAAGAATTAAAATAATAATAAAGAAAAAGATACAACTTACAATGAGTCTTTAAAAGGAATTTTATTTGCGTTAATAGAAAGGAAATTATTGAAATTTTATTGTGCGTTTGGATTTGAGAATTAGAAGAGATGAAATATAGTGTTTTATAAATCAAACAGGAGTAGATGTTTGAGGGCAATTTTCGTTCGATTGCGATAAAGAGTATAGAGAATACGAAATAAGAAACCGTGTCGTGTTACTGAATTACACTAGTATTTTAAAAGACATTTTATTACGAAATAATAAATCGGGAAAATACAAGTATTTGTTTTTGCGATTATCAAGAAGATAAATAATTTTTGAAAGATTTTTTTGTTTTTGAAACAAATAACTATGAATTTTAACAGATTCAACTAGGAAAGACTTATTTTTTTTTAATGGCGTTTTTTATGTTGAACGATTTGATACCGTCCTATGTACAAGAATCTTATAGTAGCGTTTACATAGCGAAGACATAGTTAATGGATCAGCAGAATTCATTATTACATCCGAGACAAATTTAGAGTGTAAGGAGGAATTATCATAGAGGTAGAAGGTTACTAAAGCTATTTCGAGGTCATTGAGCCAGTTCATCCCACTCTCGAAAACATTGAAGTAGCAGTGGTAGGTTGGAAACAAGTTGGTAGCTTAGGTTGGCTGTCTCACCCTTTGATTAGCGCTTACTTTGCTCATTTTGGAATCTCGAGTAAATAATAGTGTTTTTGACAAATTATCGAATTTTTTTTGTTTGTTTTTGACCTTTGCGTTTTATTTTGTGAAAAACCATGACGGACCAGGAACGAAATGGGAAACGGCGTCAATCCTTTAATGGTAACGACAACCCTGGACACGTTGATTACCCTTTCGCGACCGACAGCCGTGAAAATTTAAATGTAACGAGTGTAGCAGAATTGTATAGAGACAGGACAGATTTAGGTTTCCATTCAGTTTTACCTCTTCAGCGACCATTTATCGCAAACGGCAAAGAAAATGCTGGCTTTGCTGCTGATCGATCTATCGCGGATACTTTGAATATACAAACTGCCCCACAACAGATAAGGGTTTTTGATGGAAGGAACATGTCAGTTAAAGACTTTATTCAGGATATAGTAATGGCAGCGTCAACATTTCCACCCGAGTATGAAAGGACTCTGATTACTTCAGTGCTAGGAAAATTATCAGGACCAGCAAGGGGCTGCACAGACAATAAACAATTTGCTAGACTCACGGATATAATACAGTTATTAAAAGAAAGATTCGCGCCAAGTCAATCGTTTGAAGTATATTATGGGGAAATCATGAGTTTAAAAATGTACAGAAATGAGAATTTAGCCGACCTTTATGATAGATTATTGAGATTACTTAGCGGAGCAAGTTCAGCCTTACGCGCTACTTTCGATGCTAACACAGAGGCAGTGACTATAAATGTGGTAAAGCATACGGCGTTAAAAACGTTTGTTGGGGCGTTGTTCGATGAAATTGTGAACGCGGTAGATGCACGCGCTCCCAGAAATTTAGAGGAAATGAAACCCATTACCGGGGGTTATTCTTCATATATTACCAATTATAACGATAATAATCAGGGGGGTGTGTCACCGCCAAGGGGAAGGCAAAATGATTCTAGAGACAATAGAGGTTATGACGACAGAAGGGATAGAAATAGATATCGGAAATCGGTCTAGGAGGGGAAGATATCAGGATTCGGGAAATTAGGCCAACACTGATTTTGGTGCGGCAAATGTCAGACCTGTTTTTGATATGTTTTTTCATGCTCAACACAAATCCGTAAACGAGAAGTTCTTATCAGCTCTAGTTTTTGAGATAAACGGGTTTAAAATGTTCAAAAATCACGTTTTTGGCTAACTTTGAGTACCTCTAGCACTGAAATAAAAAGTCGTAGAACCTTCCACTTGGGCTTAAATTGAGGCTTAACGTTTCAACTATTATCCCCAAAAATGACCTATGTTGCACCATAATCTTAAAGTTATTTGTTATCATTTTTGATTCGCAAATATTAATTTTGTAAAATTTTGAGCGCGTACCTCTAGCAAAGAAAAAGGATCATAGAACCTTTTATTTAAACTTAAAATAAAGTTTGAACTTTAGACTACAAGCCCTAAAAATTATATTATTCACTAATAACCTCAAAATTGTTGGTAACTAGTATTTAACTACAGAACTTATTTGGTAATATTTGATAACCCAAATGCATGTAGAAACAATTGGGGAAATAGGTATCAAAGTCCCAGTAGATATGCACAAGAAAACTGCCATAAGACAAACAGGCCTAAGGAAAATTGTGAAAATAGATACCCTACCGATTATGGAAATGGAGAAAGAAATAATTATCAGAATAGTAGAGCAGCATCGGTAGAAAGGGATAACACTAACCGTCTTTTAAACTGGGAGCTAGCTCGTCGGGAAGACGAAACGACGAGCTCGAACAACTAAACGCGTCCAACAACGGTACGTTTTCAGGAAATCTAGTCATTTTCAAAATAAGTAAATCAGTCACGGAATCACCCGCAGTAAAATTACCGGGAAATTATTTAGTAGGGGGAAAGCCTGTTTCTTCGTAGATTCAGGAGCGGACATTAATATTATAAACTCAGACGCTTTAAGTCCTGACGCACCGGTAAAAACCTTTGAAGCGTCATACATGACAGGAGTGTCAAAAACAAGAGTTTATACATTAGGCCCTATTTAAGAGAAGAAAGAGCCAATATTAATTTTTTTTCTAATTTATTAATAACAGCATCTAGACCAGTACAACCTATTCCGTTCATAGATCAGGAAATCACAAGACGCTAGACATAGTTTGAGAAAAGAAGTTAAGTCGGTACCGCGTCTGTTCCGAATCAAGGCTAGAACTAAGCAAGTAATAGATATTCAAGTCACAAATCAGGACCTTAAAGAGGGATATTTACCTAGAATAGAAGCCCCAGATGGGCTAATGTTAGGCGTAGCTTTAGTAAAACAAAAAAAGGGAAAATGTAAAATTATGGCAATTAATACTACAGAAAGAGATATCGCAGTAGCCATACTCCTTCAGCAACTTTACCCTTTCGATTATGTGGACGAAGGAGAAGAAACCTTTAACGATCAAAAAGATAATCAGGAACAAATTAAAGAACGAAGAATTAAGGCAATCCTCGATAAAATGGATTTAAAAAGTTCGAATGACGAAGAATTAATTTATGTAAAAAATGGATAAGTTTAGGGCAAGATAGATTTTTAGCACCGGGCGTTAAATTGACGGTTACTCCTTTAGTGAAACATAACATTCCACTGTCAGATGAGAAGCCAATAAAATGTAGGCAATATAGGCAACCTCCTTAGTACGAGGAGGCCGGGGCCAAACTTTTAGCAAAAATGTACGGAGATGATTTAATAGTAAATTCAAATTCACGTTACAATTCACCTAATTTTGATAGTGCCTAAAAAAGCAGACAAAGATGGAAATAAAAAGTATAGATTAGTAATCGATTTTCGCGCGCTAAACGACAAGATGGAGGGGGGCAGCTATCCGATGTCCCTAATTAGTATAATTCTTGAGTGGTTATTGGGCGCTAAATACTTCTCCGTTTTTGATTTGGCTATGGGATATCATCAGATAGGTACGGCAGAAGAAGACCAACACAAAACCGCGCTTTTCTGAGGTCATTACCAATACAAAAGAATGCCCATGGGAATTAAAAATGCGGCTCCCACTTTTCAAAGATTAATGGATAACGTTTTGACGGGTTTGCTGGGACCAGAATTGTTTGTTTACTTAGACGACTTTATAGTATTCTCTGCCACGTTAGAAGAGCATGATAAAACTATTATCCGTTTATTAGAAAAATTGAAAAATGCTAAATTAGCCTTACAGCCGGAAAAATGCAAGTTTCTGCGCAAAGAAGTAGCTTATCTAGGACATTTAGTAGGAGAGGACGGAATGAAAGCTGATCCGATGAAAATAGCGATAGTGTAGTTTCCAGTGAAAATTCGAGGGAGGAATTAGATGAAAATTCGGAAAATATTCACGTGCTCCCCATTATCAGTGCGGCTAATTTAAATAAAAGGCGGGCCAGTGATGTTTTAAACAATCTATTGGAGAAAAACAAAGCAGGCCCTTCGACGAGTAGAACAGGGGAAAACAAGTAGATAAAAGAGCGCAAAATAATTTTAGAGACAGAGTCAAATCCGACACTAATGTAGACACTAATCAAGCGAAGGCGTCAGAAAATAAACCCAAAAAGGAAGGCCAAAAGGGAAAACTAAAATAAAAGAAGTAGTACCGATCACGGATTTTGCATCTATTGTGTCGAGACTAAGACCGAGAACTAGAACTCAACTAGCAATCGCACTGGAAGAGAACGCCAAAGCTATTTATGATACGCTTGTGTCAGAAAGCGGTGAATCAGATACGGAATCTGAAACCAGAATAGAAGCAGAAGATATTCCTATCTTGCGAAAAAGTCACAGCATTTTACCTTCTTTAAATGACACGAATGCTGAAGATGCGGACGACGAGTCAAGCGATAGGGAAGACGCTAACAAAATTGAGCAACCTATTACTAGTGAGGAAACCGCGGTTTATTTAAGCCCACCCGTAGATGCATCAGAAGAGGAAGCCGAAGAAGATATAACTATTTGCGAAACCGTCAGTAATCCACAAATGCAAGACAAAGAAATGGCAGATAGTATTAGGGAATCAATCAGGCGTTTCGATTTATCAATGGCCGATCATCAATAATATTTTTGGGATGACGAATTCGTTGAGGAACATCCGGAAGAAGTAGAGAATGAAAATCAAGAAATAGAAAATACAAATCTAGGGAAAAAGAATAACAAAGAAATCGCGAATGAAGAAGAAATAGATCAGGATGAAGTTAGGTCGATAGATGAGATTATAGCGGATTTACAGGAAATTTCAGAACAAATAAATCAACCGGGCGAAAGTATATTAGAGAGTAGAAATTTGGAAAAAGAAACTAGCGATTTTGTAAAAGACATTATAAGTAGCAAGAAAACAGTCACTTTCGACACTCCCATTCCAAGCGCGAGACCGAATGCGCAATCAACATCCTCTGTACCCAATACGGTTCTGGAAAAAATGGAATTAGATGAAACGGTAATAGAACCTAGGCAAAAAGCGAGTAATTCCTAGAAAAATTATAACAGGCAAAGAAAATGAGTGTCCTAATAAAGGCAAAATGGGATTCAAACCAGGAATAAACATAACGATGCCTTACATCGATGTTCCACGAGGTAGTACAAACCATTGGGGATTTATTGACGAATAATAATTATATCGAAAACCTTTATTCCGAAATTAAAAAGATGGTCATTGAAAATTTTTCGATTTTACCCGAGGCTGAATTGAGAACTGTCTTAAAAGGGGAGGTTATCAGCGAAGGAAAACGGTCGCGGTAGATGTAGCGATGAGGCCTTAAAGATAATTTTTCTTGAACATCTTCCTGTTAGTTGTCTTACAGTTTTTGCTGTTTCAGACACAAACGATCTTTCTCGTTTGGCTTCCATGGCAGATCGAATGGTTTCGAAAACAAACGTAGCTGCAGTTTCTACTGATCCTGGAATTTTGAACAAATTGGAGGAGTTGACATCGAGAATCGATGCATTGTCAACAATATCAAAGAAGAGAACGTTTTAAATCTCTTTCAAGTTCTAAGCAAAGAAATAATAGGTCACGTGATCGCGATTTAAAAGATCAAGGTTTTTGTCGTTTACATCGCAAATATGTGAAAAAAGCTCATGGATGTTATAAGCCATGCTCTTTTAACGAAAATTGTAAATCAGAACAATCCAATTCGGATGACTCGAATTTGGGAAACTGATTCTGCCACCCCGTGTTGAGGCGACCGGGAGAGTGGCAAACTCAAAACGCCTTTTTGTTCGAGATTGTGAGTCTGTACTCAATTTCCTTGTCGACACAGGTTCAGATATTTCGCTGATTCCCGTTGAAGCCAAGGCTAAACTACGACTAGCTGATTTCGTTATTTATGCTGCTAATAATACGCAAATAAATACGTATGGCGAACGTCGTCTTAGTCTTGGACTTGGTCTTCGACGATCTTTTTGCTGGAACTTTTTTGTCGCGGATGTACCCTACCCAATCATTGGGGCTGATCTGCTTTCGGCTTTTGGATTGGGCGTTGATCTTCGTCGCTGAAGGATTGTCGATTCTTTAACAGAATGTCAATCCTTCGGAAATGTTCAAAATATTCCTTTCTCTGGCGTTAGGTCTATTAACAAAACATCTCCCTATTCGAGTATTTTAGCTGAATTTCCTTCAATCACTGGACATAAAGAATCCGAAGAAATTTTGTCCAATGGAGTGTTGCATCATATCTTGACATGACCTCCGATCGCCGAAAGAGCTCGTCGACTGGCCCACGATAAGAAGGTCATAGCAAAGTCCTGGTCTCGAGAAATGGAAAAATTCGGTCGTTGTCGGTCGTCTAGCGCAGACTTCTCAACTTCTTCCCTCCATGTGACCCGTAAAAAACGTAGAATGGAGATGCTGCGGCGACTATCGTAGAGTCAACGCTCACACAATTCCGGACAAATACCCTGTTCCATATTTGCAGGATTTTACCAACATCTTAAATGGAAAAACAATTTTTTCTTCACAACCGTCGGAAATTGTCGGTACGATTAACGTGCGAGGAATGGAAATTTGGTGCGGACTTTAAAGCAAAATATTTTAAGTTAGAAAAAAGTTAGAGGTTTCTAACTTAGATGATTGGAAAGCTGATAAAATTCTGCTATTGAATGTATATCAAGAAAACTTTTTTCTTGTTTTTGTATTTATAACACCGAAAAGATTTCAAGAAAAAATTATGTAATTTTCGTACTAATTTTTTTGACTTCCGGCTTAATCTAGAATAATGTATGAAAAAATTTGACAATTTTCCTTAATAACACAAGATATCTTGGGATATATTGATAATATCCCGCAGATATCCTAGGGGATATCTAGATTTTATATCCTATAGATATAAAGAGGATGTCTTAAGGATACCCAAAAAATCGGCGGTTTGTATATCCCATGGATATCTGAGGATATCTCTATAGACATTCATAAATGTCCTCCAGATATCCCATAGATATCGTCAGGATATCCCACAGATATCATCAGGATATCCCATAGATATCGTCAGGATATCCCACAGATTTTTTCAGGATATTCTCAGTATATAAAATAAAATGCAACTTGTTTTTCGAGAAAGTTGTTTAATTTGAAAAATTAGTAACTAATTTTTTTCTCATTCGTGATTCATTCCTTTATTCATATGCTTAATATTGTCAGAAAATAAATTGCCTTTAAACAATATAAATTCTTCCCCACAAATAACGAATAACTATTAATATTAATTATACATTAAGTGCATGAGTTTATTTAAAATCTTTGTAAAATGCGTTTCAAATCTTCATTTAAAATAAATTAGAAGCTAATAAGATTTTTGTTTTTATTATATTATTATTCATTATATTAGCTTAAATATTTTAACCTTTAAAAATATATGTTGAGATATTAAATATCCCGTGAATATCCTAAGAATATCCCACGGACATCCTGAGGATATCCCATGGATATCCTGCAATATAATATCCAATAGATATTTTGCGGATGTCTTAGGGATATCCTGTGGATATCCTATGGATGTCCTGTTGATGTCCCACAGACCGGCGGTTTGGATATCCTAGGGATATCCTATGGATATCCCAAGATATCCTATGGACCATTCTAGGATATCGACCATTGATATGGATATCCTTTTGTTATGAGGCTTATAACATAATCTTTAAGATCTCAGCTTTACTTTGCATTTTTGAAACTTAAAAAATGTTTTGTGGTTCCTGAAATATGTTAAAAAAGGTCCGAGCATGTTTTCCTACAACTCATCAGTCAATCATCACTTTTCGCAGCCTCGCTGCTGTGTTGTAAAAAAACATTCTCGAACATTTTTTAACATATTTCAGGAACCACAAAACATTTTTTAAGTTTCAAAAAAGTAAATTAAAGCTAAAAACTTAAAGATTGTGTTAAAATTTTGAAAACTTAAAAAATGTTTTGTAGTTCCTGAAATATGTTAAAAAATGTTCAAGTATGTTTTTCTACAAGCCAGCAGCGAGGCGGCAAAAAGTAATGATCGACGCCTGAGTTGTAGAAAAACATGCTCGGACCTTTTTTAACATATTTCAGGAACCACAAAACATTTTTTAAGTTTCAAAAAAATATCTTGCTTCAAAGTCCGCACCGAATTTCTACTCCTCGCATGTTAATCGTACTGATAATTTCCGACGGTAGTGTAAATTGGATTTGTTTATGGCCTATAACCAAATCCCCATCGCTGAATAGGACATTCCAAAAACTGCTGTAATTACACCCTTCGGACTCTATGAATTTACTGTCATGACCTTTGGATTAAGGAATGCAGGTCAAACATTCCAGCGTTTTTTGAACAAAATTTTCTTGGACCTCGATTACGTTTTCGTCTACATAGACGACATTTTTATCGCCTCTTCCAGTTCTGAAGAACATGAGAGGCATTTGAGAGAGGTTCTTCGACGCCTTGCCAATGCTTCCATCGGTTGAACGTCGCTAAGTGTCAATTTGGGCTCACTGAGATAGAATTTTTAGGTTAAAAGTTGAACAAAATGATATTAAACCAACTCGATAAGGTTAAAGCTATTAGCGAATTTCCTAAACCAAAGAAAATCCTAGAATTGTGACGATTTTTGGGCCTTTTAAGCTTTTATAGACGCAGCATGCCCAAAGCTGGCAAAAATCAGAGACTTTTGAATTAATTTCTCCTTGACTCTCGTAAAAATGACTGCCGAGTAATTGAATGGACACCTCCGACAATCGAGGCTTTTGAAAAGTGTCGTACGAGTATAGTTGATTTAGTTCTCCTTATTCGTCTTGATTGTGTGGCCCTATCCGTGTAATTTCTGACGCCTCCGATTACGGTATGGGAGCTGCCCTTGAACAATTTCAAGAGGCTTCTTGGCGACCTTTGGCATTCTTTTCTCGAAGTTTCAACTCTGCTCAGAAAAAATACAGCACATATGATAGAGAGTTGACAGCCTCTCATGATGCTGTGAAATATTTTAAACATTTTTTGGTATTTAGAGATTTTCACATTGCTACGGACCATAAACCTTTTATCTACGCTTTCAACCAAAAATCGCCAAGTTCGACAACTTTCGTTCATTTCTCAATACACGACGATTTTTAAACACCTGGTGATGAAAATGTCGTCGCTGACAGTCTTTCTCGCGTCGATGTTATCCGTTTAGCATATGACGTTAGTTTCGGTGAGCTTTCCGTGGTTTGTGACTTGTCTGGTGAGATTATACGTCCGTACATTCCGTTATCTTTGCGTCAGCGTATTTTCGAAATTTTTCACAATACCGCTCATCCCAGTGGTAAATTTACGGATAAAGTTATTCCTAAGAGTTATGTCTGATTAGGAATGTACAAGGACATCAAGGAATGGTGTAGAAATTGTATTGAATGTCAGAGATCTAAGGTATCACGACACACTATTTTGCAACCATCACATTTTGTGGCCCCCGACGGTCGATTTCATCATGTACATGAGAACATTGTTGGTCCCTTACCGATTTGTGATGGATACAGGTATTGTTTGACCCTTATCGACCGATTCTCTAGATGGCCGGAAGCCATACCTCTCAAGAACGTTGAAGCAACAACGGTATACCGTGCCTTTATTGATGGCTGGATATCTCGCTAACTGATCATGGTAGTCAGTTCGAGTCACAGATTTTTTCTTCATTGCTAAAGCTCTCCGGTTGCCACCAAATTCGGACCACAGCTTAACACCCTGCCGCCAGTGGTATAATTGAACGTTGGCATCATACATTGAAGGCAGCGATTCGATGTCATTTAGGTCAGCAATGGATTCATGTCTTGTCAACGGTTCTTCTCGAACTTAGATTGAATGTTCTTGATTGGGGCTCGTCTCCTGCCGAATATCTTTATGGGACGACCTTGAAAATTCCCGGTGAATTTATTCTACTCGAGGAATTCACCCCTGATCCTCAAATTTTTCTAGAGGAATTTCGTGAGCATATGCGGGCGGTCAGACTTGTCCCGGTCGAGCATGTCAGTTTCAAGTACAGAAAGCATTCAAAACTTATGTCAATAAGTATTGGGATCTGACATTCGTACACATGCCATCTGGTGTTGAAAAATGTAACTAGTTTTGGATAACTGTTTGTGTCACTTGCAATTGTAGTTCCGCTGTCATTGTTAATTATTTTGTCATTGTTAATTATTTTTTCATTATGAATGAAGCTACATTTTTTACCGCGTGAGAAATCTTCCTGCAGAATTAAGTGTTCTGTGAGAGGCTGTGGCAGTACTGTAGCGAAAAATTTAAGCGTAATTTTCCATAAATTTCCGAAACCAAAACAACGAGTAGTGGATGTGAAAAATACGTTCGATAATTTTGAAAAAGTCGATCAATTAAAGGCCTGGAAAAATGCTTTAAATATAAACAGTATAAAGCCTTCTATGAGAGTATGTTCTCTGCATTTCAAAAGAAGTGATTACATTTTGCCAGGTAAGTTTAAGATTTTAAAATTTGGAGGTTATATAATCTTTCATATTACCCGTGCATGTGAACATTTTGAAAGTTAATTTATCACTGTAAAAACGGATAAATAAATTTTTTTTTCACTTCTTGTTAACAGACTTTTACAATGAAAAATGAAATATATACATTTATAAATTTTCATATAATTACATGAAATATAAAGGAAAATACAATACTTTTCTTGCACATGTATCGCTGGATTTGAGAAAATCATTTGTATAAAAATAAGATTTCTTTTATATTTTTATTCATGTTTGTAAATAGGAATTTAAATAGTAATTTTGTATTAAAAAAATTCACTTATACATTTATTAAATTAAGCAATATTTTTTAAACGATTTTGTTCTATTGCATCCCATGTTATTCCCATGTAAATTCACTAAAAGTGTTACCCAATTTACGCCATATTGCTTTAGGCCCCGCCCCCATGTCAGATCCCAATAATAAGTTTAGTCACGTTTGAGTTAACTAAAAATAGTATTAATACTAAAAACAAAGATTAGTAATAATTAGTTTAATGAAATGGCCATCCCAAATGTAAAGATTATAAGTACGTACTATAAGTAAAATTTCTAACGTGATTTTTAACTAAAAATATTTATTTTTTATATGTAAGTTCAATATACATAAATCTTATTATGTTTTTCACATAAGTTCTATTATTTAAAAAAATTATGACCATTTTATTTGTTAAGATATATGGGACTGGAAAAGAAATAACTTGAGACACAAGAAGTATATAAGGAAATCAAAAGTATATTCTGTGACAACGACCTACAGTCAACTGATTGTTTACAAAGAGTGGGGACATTTCGGCTAATCCCTTCTTATTAATTTGCGCAGACGTGTTACTTACAGAGATAATAAGTATAGAGTGAAATTCAAAACTCGTTTTTCCTTGACATCCTCCCTAGAACTCTATACGATTAAATTTATAATTTCTTTTTTACTAACGAGTCCTAGATTTGACCTTAATTTAACAAACTGCGGCTTCGGTAAAGCCTTCGTAAAAATGTCGGCAATTTGATCATCCGTTCGAACATAAGACACACTAATTAAACCGTCTTTGAAATAAACGTACAAACATAGATCAGCTTCACTTTCTTTGAAACCAAAATTTTTAACAAAAATTTGCGAAATGTTCGGTCCAGCACCTCGGTGCCTGTTTTAGGCCGTACAGACTTTTTATAAGGTTACAAATTTTTTTCGAGCCATCTCTTTTAATGTTCCATGTAAAAAGGCTGTCTTTATATCGAATTGACCCAATGATAAATCATCTTTTACCGCGATACTAATCATTGTTCTTACTGTATCGAACCGAACAACTGGACTGAACGTTTCGGTATTATCTATACCCTCAACATGCGAGCATCCTTTTATAACTAATCTTGATTTATAACGCTTGGTACCATCCGGATTAATTTTAATTTTAAAAATCCAGCGACTATTTAGAATTTTTTGGTTTTCCGGTTTATCTACTAAAACCCAAGTATTATTTTTATTTAACGACTTTATCTCATCATGCATGGCCTCTTCCCATTTTTCTCTATCTTCTGATTTAAGCACATCATTATAATTCAAGGGTAAAGCTTCTGCATAAAAAGGTATAGGACAACCAAAAAAATCTGTTCCTCTGAGACTTTTTCTGTCTCTCAACTGTCTCGTATTTGTTTCGTTCGAAGACTGTGTATTTTGTTCCGCGTCGACACTTTCGTCTTCCGTTGCGCTTTCAAAAGAATCATCATCGCTATTAATTAACAATTCAGTATTTTCCTTTTTAACAATTTCCTTTTTAATCAATGAATCATCTTTTTCTTCCGTAGTATTGTTTTTCGATTCGACATTTGTTTCAATCGGAGCTAATTTTTCCGCTTTAAATATCACGTCTCTACTCAAAACAATATCTTGTTTACTCGGAACATAAATAATGAAATTGAAATAATGAAATTGAAAATTGTAAAGGGTACCCCTTTACAATTTTCAACGTACCCCACCATGATACCTTTTATCGCCTTTTTATCGAATTTTTTTCTTTGTTCCCCCGGAATGAAAATAAAACACTCAGTCCCAAAAACTTTTAAATGATTAACATTTGCGGTTTTGTTACTCCACAACTCATACGGAGTTTTGTTTACAACTTTTGTGGGACCTGTAATATTAATTACATACGCAGCTGTGTACATGGCTTCGGCCCACAACGACAACGGTAAATTGGATTTCGAATATATCATTGATCGCGCAGCTTCGACAACAATTCTATTTTCGCGTTCGGCTACACCGTTTTGTTGAGGACTGTACGCAATATTAATTGTTTGCTTTATTCCATTAGCTTTTAAAAATGATTTGACCTCTTTATTTACGTATTCTTTCCCCCCATCGGTATGCAGTTCCTTAATATTTTGACCAAACTGATTTTTTACCTCAATACAAAAATCTTTTATTATTTTTGCAACTTTAGATTTTTCCCTTACAAAATAAACTTTACGATATCCCGAAAACTCATCTTTGAAAACAACTGCATATTTCTTACGACCCAATGACTCCACTTGCATGGGTCCGCATACATCGGAGTGTATAATTTCTCGCGGTTCTTTAGCTCGATCGACTTAAAAACAAAGACAATTAAACAATTAAAACAAGACTTGTGATGTTTGCCGTAAGCACAACCGTCACAAAAATCGGTATTTAAATTAACATCAATTCCTAATTTTTATAGAAAATGTTTAACGTGACGCTTGTTTTGATGTCAGAGCCGCTCGTGCCACAATTGTAGATTATTTAATTTGTCCATTATCAAACACATTTTTGGAGGAATGACACGTAAATTTATTTGATGCTACCTACATCCGACCCTGTAGCAACGACTTTATCATTAAAGGTAAACAAACATTTTTCACTTTGATCAGTAATCGTAAAATTAACATTCTTTTTCGCGACAGTTTTAACTGAAAATAAATTCTGGTTCAAGCTCGGAACGAACAATGCATTATTAATTACACCCGGAATCCAATTTTTATCAACAAGAGTTTCAATTTCTATGTTACCTTTTCCCAGCGCTTCGATTTGATCACCGTTACCAATGTTGATGTAGACTGGTACCTTGAACTCCGTGTACTCGCAGAACCACTCCTTCCGGTGTGTCATATGGTCTGACGCCCCGAATCTATCAATTTTTGGGGTTTTTGGGGTCACAGGATTAGAAATTCAAAGCTAATTTTCAAATTGGGCACAGAGCCCAATGTAAGATTCCACGGCCCATTGTGAGGACCACAGTAAAGAAATTAGTTTTCTTAAATAAAACCCACTAATTTTCAGTATCCATTTCGTAATCGTTATGAAATTCTGGGTTAAGACTTGTAGTACAAATGCCAAAAATATTGGGCCAAATGTCTGGGATTGGGCCCAATATTTTTAGAATTTGTACCACAAGTCTAAGCACAGAATTTCATAACGATTACGAAATGGATGGAAACTAATTTTTTAACTGTAGGTCTCACATTGGGCCCCAAAAATAAGATTTTTTAAAGTTTATTTATTTGTTCGTCAAAAATTGTTGGGCCCAATCTCAGACATTGGGACCAATATATTGGGCACTTATACAACATGTCTGAACGCAGAATTTCATAGGGATTACGAATTTGATACTGAAAATTAGTGGTCTTATTTAAGAAAACCACTTTTTTCATTGTTCATTGGACCCCGCCCCAATTTTTTGGTCTCAAATATGTAGATCTTTTTGTTTGGAACAACTTTTGTCTTGAACATTTTTTACGAAAATTCGAACTTTTCGAGATATTTTCAAGTTTCCATACTATATAATGGACGTGAAAACCAAGATGCGCGCGTCCCGTCGCGCCGCACGGGACGTTTTAATTTTTTTCTCGCAAAGTTCTTGCTGTCCCATTATGAAAATTAGAGAAGTTATTCTTAACATCATAGGCAATAAGTAGAAAAAAAAATTTTTGAAATCGAAGAGGTAGTTTTTTCAAAAAACGAATTCAAAATTTTTTTTGACTTTTTTCCGGGCAAAAAAAATTTTTTTTTTCATGAACTATTTTTTTCTTAAAATAGCATCTTTTTGTGAGCAATTTGAAAAAAAATTGATCTCATTTGGATAACAAGAAAAAAAGTTTCATGGTTTTTTTAAAAAAATGACATAGATTTTTAATTAGAGATATCTCAAAAAATTTTGAAAAATCGTTTGTGGGCTTTCATTCTGTACAAATAAAGGAACATATTCACAAGGTTTCAATAAATATGCTCCAATCATCAAAAATTCTTGTGATCACATCCCATGGAATTGCTCACATTAAACACTGGGACATGCAGAAATTTAAGTTTATGAAACGTGGATTTTGGCAACACTAATTTTAATTGTGTCAGCTATACGCATGCGCATTTATACTTACACAGCGACTAAAAATGTGATTTTTTAATGCTAAAAAACATTAAAAAATTCAACGTTCAATGTTCGGCAACATTTGAAAAATAACACTTGATAAGAGAACGACTATTCAAATTTTCTTCCAAATTGTTTTTAGGTTATGACCAAATTATGACGTATGATTAGCAGTACTGTAAACGTAAAAAAAAATAATAGCAATTTTTCATAAGAAACTTTACATCGTATTATAAAAATGTAAAATATTATTAAATTATAAATGTTTTGCAACATTTGTTAACGTTATTTAATGCAAAACATATATATTTAGAAAGTATAAAGCAGAATATTATTATTATTGAAACAATTATTCATTATTTAATAATAAGTGTCCCACTGTTTAACACAAACCTTCAAAACAAGAAAAATGTATCAAGTTCTAAAAACTTGAAATTTTTCTATTTAATGTTACGTTCCGAACTAGGCGTGGTTTTTAAATAAAAATGAATTTTATTTACTTGAAGGTAATAAGGCTGATTAATCAGGTTGGTAAAGCCTGATATTTATTTTTATGTAGGATCGTGGTCACTTGTCAAAACTACGGGTTTTGCGTTACAATAACAAGTCAAATATTCCCTTTTATAACATTTATTGATTAAATAATAATTATATAGTAATGATTATACAATAATGATACGAGTTTACAATTCTTTTACTTACTTTTAGCAATGAAGTCGGATAAATCGATGATTATAGCTTAGTCGTTATAATTGGTTTGATTTGATTTGAAATAGTTCGTTTTGGTTGCACTTGTGTAACTTTAACGACTTAAATTGTTTTATAACTATTTAAAGAATTGCAATATTCTTTATTGTTATCTCTCGTCACTCGCACCTTTGATAGGAATGAATTTTATAGCAGGTGTAAGAGAAGCAACATATACTAAATTGACAAATTTAGAAAAAGAGATAATGCAAGATTTCTTTAGTATTTATAGTTATAAATACGACAGTTATTTCTATTAAATTATTGATTCTAAGTGTTAATTTGCTTCTCTTGCACCTATTGGCTATCAGGAAAGAACTATGTTCTAAGTGAAAAGTCAAATTAACTTGCACCTATTGGCTATCAGGAAAGAATACAATAATTAGGGCGAAAGTAAACTGAAGGGTCGCTCTACGATGTTAGAGATTGCACCGGAACTTTTGACAAGCTTTATGGAAAAAGCTCTTGTTTATATACTAGTCGATTATGCTAATTAGTGGGAGAAATGTCATATTATTGAGGAGGGGTGATCTATAAATAGAATTACTTTCCTTATATGGTAATGGTCTACATCGCATGTATGACATTGAATCTTCTTCTTTCTGAATTCTCTCTTTTATATGCTGACAATGGGTTTTTGAAGATCATATTACACTTGGATCTTCACAACCTTCACATTCTTCACGCGTATAAACAAACAAGCTCGAACTTGCTACACATTTTGCTTACATATATCCTATTTTTAGCTTTTCAACTTTCTGAACTTATATGGTGTAAACGAATGTCATATCTCTTTTGAGATCAATTTCGTTTCCACACTCTTTCTATCAATATATACATAAATAAATACATTAAAATAAGACATATAGTTTAAGTATTGTAAAATTATCATAGAATTATATAAAATGTCTTATTTTAATGATAATTTTAAGGAAAATTAGGGAAAATTGTTACCGGGATGTAACAGTCTCCCCCCCTTAGATTTTTCATCGTCCCGATGAAACTATTTCCAGTTGTCGCAAATACATGATTATAAGACTGGAATTTTTGAAATTGAGACTATCTTTTATAGTCCTTACGCTTATTGACCTACATTCATTGTGACATTGATATCCCTTGAGCTTATCTGTAGTAGCTAATATGAAGACAAGAATGATGAAATGACATCAAAATGAATCTACAATGTTGTGATGCGTGTTTATGTATTCAAAGTGATATGTTTATCTTCTTGAGGTAGGTATGAATTTCTTCTTTCGTGGTACAGTTAATGACCTCTTGTTTGTTGTGTGCGTGCATTAGAATTGTTTAGGTCAGCATTTTTCATCCCTTTAAGATGTAGGAGGTCCGAAGATCTTGTCAGTTTGTACGCAAATATCATGGAGCAACAACCATCATTAAACGATAGTGAGTGTCTACGTTTATAGTATTGTGTTAATTAGTTATTTAAATAATTATGTGATTAGTGTTGATTTATATTCCTTTTGTCTGTATCCTTTTAGTGTCCGCTGAGAGGAAATGTGGATCCAATTTAATAAATTATTTTTTAACGCTGCAAGGCCTTGCGGCTTCAATCCATTATTCTTTGGAGGAGCTGGAGTTCCTTGAAGAAATGACCCGGCGAGGTCGTCCCCGTAAAGGGATCGTGAAGGATCCAATCAATAATAAAATAAGGGTGAAGCAAATTCGTGGTTTGAAGCGAGAAGTGAAGGAGAGTTCTGGTCAAATGACCTCTATGTTCAACTCCTTATTGTGAGTACTTTAAATTTTGTTTATAATGTTTATATATATATTATTTTATTTATATTTGTTTCTTAATGTATATAGTGGATATATATGCATATATAAATACTATGTATGCATAGAATATTATAATTTACTAATTGTTTCCTTATACTATTATTAACTCCTTTTGTAAATGTATATATATATTTATTTATTTATTTTTTTAGTCGTCCTGGTCGTCCCGTTGGATGTTTTTGTGGGGACTGTCAAACTCCACTCCCAAAAAGGGCGAGATTTTCTTCAGAAGATGGTAATTCTTTCTCTCTCTTTAAATTATATAATTGTATACTTATGAAGGTTTATTCATTTTTTTTTTTTTTTTGTGTATTTTGCAGTTCAATTAGAGCGGTCTGATTTGGTGATGAGCGAGAAACCAAGGGTTTGGCCTAGGGCCATGGTCTGGTTGGCAGAAGGTCATGATCAGATCGGTTTACCACAGCTTGGTTCACCATGTGGAACACAGCCGGGTCCTTCTTTTTCTCCACAACCTGGCCCTTCTTGGAGATCTGACCCTTTACCCCCACAGGAGCCTAGTCCTACCCCCTTTTGGCGACCATTTGCCGATCCTTCTGTAGGGCAGAGTGCTATTGATGGGCCAGAGTCTGAATCAATAGAAGAAGATCCGCTGAAAATACCTTTGTGTGTGTGTGAAACATGTTTTTTATAGTGTGTGTGTGTGAATTCTCAAAATTATATTTAACATTCAATTAAAAAAATTTTGTTTTTTTTTTTTTTTTTTATTATGTATCCTTTTATATTTTGAATGTGTGTGTGTGAGTTTACTTTTTGTAGTGTGAATGAGTGAGTGTTTTTTTTAAATAAATATTATAATAATTTTGTAAAATTTATTTTATTTTAATTTCACCATCCTTGTCTTCCTTATATAATGTATCCCCTTTTTTTTTTTATATGTCTACGATGATTATTTTATATAATAATAGAAATATTCTTTCTCTTTTTTTTTTTTTTAAATAACCTTAATATTATTCTTTCTTTAAGTATAATTTATATGATTTATTATTAATATTATAAATTACATAATTGTTTTGTTTTTACTTTTAAATTTTCTTATATAAATTATTAATATATACACATATATATATATCCTTTTCTTTTAAACTTTATTAATCATTTTAATTATTTTAAATTTAAAAAAAATTTTTTTTTTTACATACAGTTTTAGATATATATACATATATATAGATAAAAAACAATATTGTTAGGTGTTGGGCCCATCGATTTATTGATTAAATCGATGAATCCAACGCGAAATATTCATATTTAGAACTAGGGAAGAAGAATGCGCTCGGAGGTAATTTCTGCGAGTACGCTATGGCAGCCATGCACGGTGCGACAAGATGGCGAGTCTAGCTACTCGGCCGTCGCTTGGCATGAGAAGGAAGGCGTGGGACCCAGCGCGCGGGAGGCGTGGGCCTCGCCACTCCTCCGCGCATCGAGTACCTTCCCCCATTCTCATGCTTGCCTGATACTCAAGGCTCAACTCGAAGCCTTTATTTTGCATTTATTTATAATTGTTTATTAGTTTAAAATTTTTATATTAGTATATTTCAATAAGCTATACTTAGTTTTATTATAATTAAAGCGTTTTAATTATTTTAAAATAAATTTGTTAACTAATGTTATATATATGATAACTAAAATTAGTTTATTATTATTAATTTTATTTATATTAAAGTTGAATATTTAATAACAATTCATTATTATTATCTTAATCTTTACTGTCACTTTTACTTTAAATTACCAAACTTATTATTTTATTAATTACAATATGGTAATATTTTAATTATGTAATTCAACATAATAAACAATAAAATTAATAATGCTTCTATTATTTATTTACTTGGTTATATTTTCATGCAAACAAGCGCATATAATAAACAATATAAATGTTCATACATAATTGCATTGTTTTATTGTTTATTTATTAATTAATTGCAATTGTTAATATAATAAAGCACGATATATGTATAGTTTATTAATGATTTTGTTTTTATTATTTTATTATAGGTAAAATATATATAATGATTTATTCTTCATCATTTAATAGCAGTGTAAATTTTAAATTCAAATTATTTTACCGCTATTCAATGATGAGTGTTATATAGGCGTATGTGAAATAGAAGCTGGAGGTATTGGCAGTGTTGTTAAAGGTTTGCATGCATCCAGCAGGCGGCCATCGCTGTGCAACATGCGCACTTGGAGAATAGCTTCACTCTCCGGTCGATGTATGTGATCGATGCGTAAGCTTTAAGGCTGTTTTACGTTGCCTTTGCTGCGTCGTTCTACGTCTATAAAGGATGCCTCACATTGTTCTTGTTATTTTATTGTCTTAAATTCTTCAAAATTTTTCTGATTTTGATAACTGTCTTCCCTCCTTAGATTTCACATTGTCCTCAATGTGTTGAGGCCAAAATTGTTTGATATTTATTATTCCTAGGAATGGAATCTCCATCTGTGGAATAAAAATTTTTTTTTTATTTTTAGTTATATTTTTTTTTTACAATAAAATTTTAAAATAAAGAGGAAGGAAGAAGGCGACCGCCAAATCCCCTTCCTTCTTTTTCCTTCGTCTTTCTTTTAATTATTTTTTTTTTTTGATTATTTATTTTATCTTATGTACAATAAATTATTTATTTTCAAAATATTTTGTTAATTTTATGATTATAATTATTATTTATAATTTATTTTATATAAATAATGAATAAAAATTTTTTTTTTTTTTTTTTTTTTTTTTGAATATGTATTAATATTATTATGATTATATAGTTATTTAATGATATAATTATTAAAATGTTAATCAGTAATTAATAAAATATTATGATAACATACATTTTTAATAATGATAATGTAATTAGACATAAGATTATTATATAATAAGGATAATTAAATAATATGACTATTATGGAATTATTACATATACAATAATCAAAGTGATTATTGTTTAATTGTCATATTATTAAATACTATTTAATGCTTTTTTGTAGGGGATGGCAATTCCCAAAAATCATCAATTTCGTCATAGTTGTTTTCGTCTGGTTTTTGTATATTATTTAGAAAACGTTTGTTTCGTATTACGCCGTGACATTGCTCTTTTAAATGTCCCCTTGAATAACAAAGTTCGCAGCAATTTTCCCACTTATATAATTTTAATTTTATTATTGTTGGTTCTTGTCTTGACATTACATGTGTCGAATTGGTGATCATTTTTGGTTTTTCTTCTTCACTAAAGTAGTAAATCTTATTTAAATGTTCTAGAATTTTTCGAGCTGCTGAATGCTCAGAGTCTCTAACTTTGCAACATCCGTCCCCTAATACAATGAAAGTATTATTATTTTTAGAGTCTGTCACAGTACACCTAACTTGCCAGGGTTTTTTATATGAAGGGCCTGTGCCCGGTTCTATAATATAAATGGGTTTATTAAGATTATATTCGGCAGTTAGTTCCTCAAGAATTCCCTTAGGGTAAGCAATTGATGAAATATCCCCTTTTGGGAAAATGAAAGCTCCAATTAATTCTCCTTGTAGAGGTGCAGTGAATAGGAATGATTCAGTCATCTAAAACAGGAAAATTATGTTATTAACCTATTCATAAGCAATTTTTAATTTATCTACATGTTTTTGAAACCTTTGTCCATCTTCATTTATTAATATTACATTATTTTTATCCAATATAGCCACAATTCTGTATGGACCATGATAACAAGGATCGAATTTTCTTTTCATTCCTTCTTTTATTACATAAGCTTTATCTCCTACTTTTCCTAAAAATGGTTTCATTAGTTTATCGTAATTTTCTTTTGATTTTAATTTAGCATTTATTAAATTATTTGCTGCTAAGATTCGAATTTCATTTAATCTGGTTATTAATTCTGATAAGTATGAGCCATATGTTTCTAGTTTTTCTTGTTCAGGAAATGAGCTAGGAGTACGGGCTATTTTACCGAAAACTAACTCATATGGAGTGAAATTAGTAGCTTCATGTACTGAAGTATTATATGCAAACATAGCAAAAGGAAGTAATCTATCCCAATCATCATAATCTTTAGCATATTGTTTTATATAATCTGCTAAAACAGCGTGACTTCGTTCTAAAGATCCATTTGTTTGAGGCCTATAACCTGATGTTGTGACTTGTTGTACTTCAAATAATTTTGATAATTTAGACATTAACTTTCCTATAAATGAGGTACCTTTGTCAGTTAATATTACTTTTGGTGCTCCATATACTGAAAATAATTCTTTTGCAACAGTATGAGCGATTGTGGTTGCAGAAATATTAGGTATTGCAACAGCTATGCAGTATTTAGATAAATGATCTTGCATAGTTAGGATATGACAATTTCCATCTGGGGTTGTTGGTAATTTACCTACAGTGTCAAGAGAAACTTTATCAAAAACGTCTAAAGGAGTATCAGTAATAAGCATTGGTTCTCGGGTTTTAATACGTACAAGTTTTTGAGATTGGCATGTTATACATTTTCTTACAAATTCCGTTATTTCATCTTTCATTCGAGGCCAATAAAATCTTTCTCTTATTCTTCTATATGTTTTTGTAATGCCTTTATGTCCTGCTATTTTGCTTTTGTGGTATTCACTGATAATATCGTTTCTAATTTCTTCTTTAGGTACTACAACTTGTCCATGACAAATAGTAATTTTAATATTACTGTTTTCAAAAATAGAATTGATAATTTGTATTAACTCTCCTCTAGGTAATTCATCGGTAAAGTCTCCATGCCTAGATATTCTTACTTCTTCTGTTTTTTCGTGGTAAAGAAGACCTTTTAAATTACGTATTCCTGCAATGATATCTTCTTTTATTAAAGGATCAAAATGATTTTCTTTTATTATTAAGGTGTAAATTTTGTATTTTCCTCGTGGTGTTACAAATATTTGTCCTTTAATAGGATTTTTAGATTTTATTTCTTCGGGATCTATTACTCCTATATCTATTAAAAGTCTACTTATAGGTGAAATGAATTCGCAATCTGCTGACAAGAAATGAATATAATTACTTCGATTATATGTTAGGTTTTCTCTGCTGCTCGTTATATTAGAATTTCTTTCATTTAATTTGGAATAATTTATGGGTATTTCTGGAGGAATACTTGATAATGATGTTTTAATTTTCGATTTATTAAATGTTTTCTTTGTATCTTCTTTTTCTTGTACTTCTATAATTTCCTCTTCAGAATCTGTTTCATTATTTGAATTATAATAAGGTGTAGATACTGCCGTAGGGTTGTTGAATTGCATGGGTGTGTTTATTTCCTGTAAATTTGGTTTAAAGGTTACTTTTCTTTTTTTAAACTTTCTTTTTCTTCGTTTCAGTGGCGTTTGAAAGTACATCTCCTCTATTATGTCTTCATTATTAATTGAATCTTCATATTCTGAGTCATAAATTTCTAATTCTTCTTGATTCATGTCGTCCTTTTCTGAGTCAGAATTTTGGAGTATTTCTTGTTCATTGTCCTGCCATATGGATTCACCTTTAGCATAATCCCAATAAAAATCTAATTTTTCTGAAAATTCAGCATGATCTCCTGTAATACATTCATTAGCTGCTTTGTGTATAGCTTCATCATCATCTCCATCGGAATTAGTTCGCCAATTTCTGGGTGATAAAGAGGTATCTGCTAACCAATCTTTATGCTGTGCTAAAGAATCATTAAATCGTGATATCGATTGTTCTAAATTTTCTGCAATTTTGGTTTTAGTTAATTCTAATGCTTCTTCTTCTACTTCAGAACTTTCTTCAGTTATATTTATTGGTGGCTCTATGTTAGTTATGAGCTCCATTTCTTGCTGTAGAATCAAATCATTTTTAATAGGTAATTCTGGAGGTGCACTTTTTGGTCCAGGGGGAAGTTTTAATGCAGCTGGTGGAAGTTTTAAACTAGGAAGTGTACTTCTACTAGCCTTTTGAATAGGGGGATTAATGTTTTCAATATCCACGTCCTCGGAATTCTCGCTTTCCGTTGGTTTTTCTATTATTTTTGTTCTGGTTTGTGTTGCCCTTCTTGTTGATACTCTTGAGGCAATTGTGCTTAGGTCTAAAGTTTTTGGAGGTTTTAATATCGATTTTGGCTTAAATGTTTTTAATTCCTTTTCAATTTTACTTCCTGTAGCAACAGATGTTGGAGGTGGTTTTATTTTTGGTTTTGGATTTTTTGTTTGTTTGTTCATTAATATTTTGAATTGTGTATGTTCGGTTTCAAGTGGTTTTTCTTCTTTTGTGTAGACATTTCTAGATAAGGCATCTGCGTTAGTGTTTAATTTACCTGATTTATGTTTAAATTCATATAAATAGTCTCGCAATTTTAATCTCCACCTTATTAATCTTTGACCTGGGTCTTTAATGGTGTCTATCCATCTTAGGGGTTCATGATCGCTGACCAAAGTGAATTTCTTTCCATATATATACGGTCTAAAATAATGGACAGCATATAGAACTGCTAGACATTCCTTTTCTGTTGTTGAGTAATTTATTTCAGGCGCAGTTAACACTCGAGAGAGATAGGCAATAGGTAGATCAAATCCATCCTTTTCTTGACTTAATACAGCTCCTATAGCGAAATCTGAAGCGTCTGTTGTCAATGTGAAAGGCTTATCGTAATCAGGATATTGTAAAATGGGTGCCTTACATAATGCTGCTCTTAATTCTTTAAAGCTGTTATCTTGTTCTTTGTTCCATTCGAATTTTACATCCTTTTTTAATAAATTAGAAAGAGGTTTTGCCTTTCCTGAAAAGTCTTTTATGAATCTCCTGTAGTATCCTGCTAATCCTAAAAATTGTTTCACATTTCTTGGTGTTTTTGGTATTGGAAAATTTGCTACAGCTTCAATTGTTTTTGGATTAGGTTTTACTCCTTCATTACTAATTATGTGTCCTAAATAAGCAACTTCTTTGAATAAAAACTCACATTTTTCCGGTTGTAAAGATAAATTTGCATCCTTCAATCTTTGCAATAATCTTCGAATCTTCTTACCATGTTCTTCCAAGTCTTTAGCAAAAATCACAATATCATCTAAGTAAACAAATAGTTCTACACCTTGTAAACCTAATAATACTTGGTCCATTAATCTCTGGAATGTTGCTGGTGAATTCTTTAGTCCCATGGGCATTCTGATATATTCGTAATGTCCATGCGTTGTGGAAAATGCCGTTTTCGACCTATCTTTTGGATCTAACTCAATTTGATGAAATCCGCTAGCTAAATCAAAAACTGAAAAGTATTGGGCATTGCCCAAATTTTCGACTCTTGAAATAATGCTGGGTAGCGGATAAAAGTCGCCCACAGTCTTCTCATTTAGAGCTCTGAAGTCTATTACTATCCGCCATTTTTTCTTTCCAGTTCCATCTATTTTCTTCGGTACTATTAACAATGGTGAGTTATATGGAGAGTTTGAAGGTCCTATAGCACCTTCTGTTATCATTCTATCGATTACTTTATCAATTTCTTCTTTCTGCGATGGTGAAAATATATATTGTTTAGTGTGTATTGGTATTTCATCATTAGTGTGTATTTTGTGTTGTACTAAATGTGTAGGTGTTAACTGTTCACCAGGAAGGTGAAAACTTTCTGGAAACTCATTTATGATTTCTATTACGTGTTGTTTTTCTTCGTCATTTCGGTGTTCTAACCTTAAATTTTCAATTACAGCTGAAGCTCTATCTTCAGGAGGTATAAACTCGTCATCTGTTTCATATTCATCTGAATCTTCGCCCGGTAGTTTGTAGAATTCAAAGGGTATTAATTCTTGTGGAGGTATTTCAACTTCGATATCTTCCGATGTGGTGTTAATTGCAAAAATATGACATGTTCCATCGTTATTTGTTACTATTGCTTCGCCTATTAATAATCCATCTGTAGTTTTTACTAATGGCAGGTATCCTTGTTTTAAATTAGTATTTAAAACCTTAACAGGTATTATCTGTTTAGTTCTGGCTTTGATTATTAAATTTGGGTTTTTTATGATTTTATTATTAATTAAATTTTCTCTTGCTACACGGTGAGCTTCGTTTAGGTTCAACCTAAACTGCATGACCCTTCTCAGATTTTTTTTTATATCAATTCGGTGATGCCTCACGATCATTTTAAGACGAAAATTAAAATAATCGTTGGAGGGAAACTCAAATTATATTGATTTTTGAATTTTTTTTCTAGGTTATTGAAGATATTTTCATTAAAATACCGTTTGGTAAAATACTTATTGCTTCAAAAGCTACAATTTAACATAAAAATAGATTATATATAATAATTAAACCATTTTGATACATAGAATTAAGAAAATGTTTAAAAATAGTCGAAAAAACTGAAATTTTTCTAATTTTTTAAACTTTACTCCTTTATTTAACGTTATTTCAATAAAGTCATGTAGAAGTGAATTAAAGTACATAAAATTTCCTGTAAATCAAAAAAAAACTCTTCTATCTATTATTGTTACAAAAATATGGTCATTTGAATTTTAAATTTAATGGATAAATAGTTAAAATTTACCATTAGGTCTAGATTATTTGGTAAAATTGTTTTCGCAGAACCTCATCTCAATTCCAGAATATAATACGTATAAGAAGGTTTAATCTTGAACAGTTTCAAATTGAAAAAACTGATTTATCTCACTTACATCGAAAGTTACATTGGTTTAAAGAATGTCTATTTCTATAAGAGAGATTTGAGTAGTTTTTAAAAATCCGTTTATTTTGAAAAATGCAACATAATCATATTTAAAATATTTACTTTTTTAAAAAGTAAATGGTAAGGTACAAATATTTGGTAACAACCACGATATTTTTAAAATGCGTGAAGGCCGTTGTATTCACAAAGAGCGCGATTTAATTATGGAATTGAGATGAGGTTCTGCGAAAACAATTTTACCAAATAATCTAGACCTAATGGTAAATTTTAACTATTTATCCATTAAATTTAAAATTCAAATGACCATATTTTTGTAACAATAATAGATAGAAGAGTTTTTTTTTGATTTACAGGAAATTTTATGTACTTTAATTCACTTCTACATGACTTTATTGAAATAACGTTAAATAAAGGAGTAAAGTTTAAAAAATTAGACAAATTTCAGTTTTTTCGACTATTTTTAAACAGTTTCTTAATTCTATGTATCAAAATGGTTTAATTATTATATATAATCTATTTTTATGTTAAATTGTAGCTTTTGAAGCAATAAGTATTTTACCAAACGGTATTTTAATGAAAATATCTTCAATAATCTAGAAAAAAAATTTAAAAATCAATATAATTTGAGTTTCCCTCCAACGATTATTTTAATTTTCGTCTTAAAATGATCGTGAGGCATCACCGAATTGATATAAAAAAAAACCTGAGAAGGGTCATGCAGTTTAGGTTGAACCAAAACGAAGCTCACCGTGGCTAGGGATGATTCTATATCGGTAAATAGTATTGGTTTTATAGGATTAGAAGCTGTTACAAGTGTATTATGCCAGAAGGATATTTCTACCTTTTCTTGTCGAAGATATTCCCTTCCTAATATACCATCTGATTCTATAGGAAAATCGGAAGGTACTACTTGAAAAGTAATTAATTTGGAATCTATTTCTATTTTTACGGTTCCTAAAGTAGATGTTTTTATAGGAGTTATTCCAGTTATTTGTATTGCTTCATCCTGTTTGACTTCTAAATCTGGTTGTAATACACATAATTTAATTAAATTTACATCTGCTCCAGTATCTACTAATAAAAGTGCTGTTGTTTCCAAGAAACTAGGGGAATTTATGGTGATTACTGGGGATTCTCGATTATTTTTGGCGTGCAAGATTGTTCCATTTTTCTCAAAATTCTCACGCTTGTAGGACGCTCCTTTTGTTCCACACTCGTCGTCGCGTCCGTTCGTCGAGGGATGTTGGAGTTTAAATGATCCTTTTCAGAAGGTTTAGGAGATTGCGCACGAGGGGGCGTTCTATTCCCTTCGTATGGTTTATCGTTGTGCATTTGTGGTAATGAAGAATGAGGAAAATAAGGGTAAGGATTATAAGGAACATATGCATTTGGAGGATAATGATTTGGGTGTTGAAAGTATGGTTGTTGATGACTGGTAGATGATTGGTATGGTTGATATGGATTTTTCAATATACCAAAAGGAATAGGAGATTGAGCATGATGTCTCATTGCTTCATTTGGATGAGCAAATCGTACTCTAGGACTAGGGCTTCGTTCTCTGGAACCATAATCACTTGATTGAGAATTTCGTGAATAATGATATGCATTATATTCCGCTTTATGATACTGATGTCGGGTTTCAAATTCCAAAGCAAATTTTAATGCTTCTTCAATGGTTGTAGGATTTCTAGCTTCTAGAATACTAGACATACCATCTGGTAAACCTCGGGTAAATGCTTCTAATGCACATTCAACTAAGGGTTCCATCATAGTATTTGATCTTTCGACACCATATTTATCTTGAAGAGCAGCCTTAGCTCCTGCCATCAAAAGCAATATTTTGTCGTAAAACTCACTAACATTATCATTTCGGCCCATACGAATTGTAGATATTTCTTGTAGGTACCATGTATATGACTTGCGATGAGCAAATCTTTGTTTTAAATGTTGGATTAGTTCGTCTATGGTATTAAAATTTTTACCTTGTATACTATCTCTAGCTACACCTTTTAATCTGGCAAGAATTGCCTTTAAATATTGTTTTTCACAATTAATAGGAATATTAGACTCACCATTTATTATATCTTCTATAAAATCTCTTACAGGAATGTTTTTACCATCATAAAAAGGAATATTCATCATGCCCTGTTGCAACGCAAAACACTCAGCCATTGATGTTATCATGGCATCATTTAAAGTTCTATCAATATTACCGGATAAATTACTTGTTTGTGGTCTATCTGTAGCCATGATTATAAGTTTACTAAACACGGAAGGAATAATTAAAATATCTCGTTAATTATATCAAATGAAAATGGTAACCCTAAAATTCCAACAATATTAGAATTACTCTCACTATTAATAGTTTGGAATTCTAAAACTGTGTAATTGATGCAAACTTTTGCTTCTCCGATAGTGTTGATTGTACTATCTCTTAAGGAATATTTAATTATGCGATTTATTCCTAAAAAGGGAATTAATTCACTTTCTTTAATTAAATTGATTGGTAAAGATGGATCAAGTATGAATAAACACTCGTGATCCTTGAAGAAATATGATTCCAAAAGAATTTTTGGATATAATTGATTATATTTTTCAATAAAATGAAAGTATGAGTTCATAGGGGAATACGGATAATGGCGGCTTGGAACCGTATAGCCGTATTGCTACTAGGGAGTTTAGTGTTATCGGACTATTGTCTGTCTGACACAACTCGTCCTGTACTACTTACGGACCAACGCACTTGGCGCTAGACAGTAGTGCGAGAGTATAAAATCAAACTTTCGCGCCTGTTTGCAACTGCAACCTCTTATGTTAGTATATTCGCCTGATATCTTTTCTCAAGGGGGCTTTACGTAAACTTAAATTTCTCCCAAATTTTGGGAATCTAAAAATTTTGTTTTTGTCCTATCGATTAGTTATATTTAAAAGAATGATCCTGTGAAATTTGAAATTTTTGTTATGATCAATGTCGAAAACTATATTGATTAATATTGTATATTATATACAATTTTATGTAAAGTTATAACCGAAATTCACTAGGATCTGTGTTAAGAAAAGATAATCCAAGAACACCTGTCAATTCGGGTTGTTGATTATTAATGTAGGTGTGAAACTTGATATTACAAATAAATCAAAAATTGATACCTCTTTTCAATTGTTTGTGTAAATCAAGAGCTTAGACAGAATTCGCCGAACGGCGTAAAACGTCGAGTACAAAGTCAAAATTCGCCGGACGGCGTAAAATTGACCCTGCTAAGACCTCAAAATTCCAAACAATGATATTATCAAAATTTATTGATATGAAAACCTCGCCGGACGGCGTAGATCTCCAATTTTCAAAGCTATAGTTCGCCGGACGGCGTAAAAATAGCTTACTCAATAAGATTTTGAATGATTTTATGAATTTATTAAACGGTCGGTTTTAAACGCCCTAATTCTCAAGTTCGCCGGACGGCGTAAAATGAAAATATAACAAATTCTGTAATTCGCCGGACGGCGTAAGAACAAAACTGCTAGAGAATTTAAAATGACCGTTTACAAATGTTTATAGTGAAGTATATGAATAAACATTTAATGAAATATGATGTGTTTATAAGGGTGATATAATTGATTTTGAATAAATTTGAACCCTTAAAAAATTTTGAAATTTGTTCTAAATAAATATGCCGAATTATTTGAGAATTTTCATAAAATTGTTTTTGCAACAAAAGTGACAATCCCACCGCTGCCACCAAATCAGCTGTTACGTTCCGAACTAGGCGTGGTTTTTAAATAAAAATGAATTTTATTTACTTGAAGGTAATAAGGCTGATTAATCAGGTTGGTAAAGCCTGATATTTATTTTTATGTAGGATCGTGGTCACTTGTCAAAACTACGGGTTTTGCGTTACAATAACAAGTCAAATATTCCCTTTTATAACATTTATTGATTAAATAATAATTATATAGTAATGATTATACAATAATGATACAAGTTTACAATTCTTTTACTTACTTTTAGCAATGAAGTCGGATAAATCGATGATTATAGCTTAGTCGTTATAATTGGTTTGATTTGATTTGAAATAGTTCGTTTTGGTTGCACTTGTGTAACTTTAACGACTTAAATTGTTTTATAACTATTTAAAGAATTGCAATATTCTTTATTGTTATCTCTCGTCACTCGCACCTTTGATAGGAATGAATTTTATAGCAGGTGTAAGAGAAGCAACATATACTAAATTGACAAATTTAGAAAAAGAGATAATGCAAGATTTCTTTAGTATTTATAGTTATAAATACGACAGTTATTTCTATTAAATTATTGATTCTAAGTGTTAATTTGCTTCTCTTGCACCTATTGGCTATCAGGAAAGAACTATGTTCTAAGTGAAAAGTCAAATTAACTTGCACCTATTGGCTATCAGGAAAGAATACAATAATTAGGGCGAAAGTAAACTGAAGGGTCGCTCTACGATGTTAGAGATTGCACCGGAACTTTTGACAAGCTTTATGGAAAAAGCTCTTGTTTATATACTAGTCGATTATGCTAATTAGTGGGAGAAATGTCATATTATTGAGGAGGGGTGATCTATAAATAGAATTACTTTCCTTATATGGTAATGGTCTACATCGCATGTATGACATTGAATCTTCTTCTTTCTGAATTCTCTCTTTTATATGCTGACAATGGGTTTTTGAAGATCATATTACACTTGGATCTTCACAACCTTCACATTCTTCACGCGTATAAACAAACAAGCTCGAACTTGCTACACATTTTGCTTACATATATCCTATTTTTAGCTTTTCAACTTTCTGAACTTATATGGTGTAAACGAATGTCATATCTCTTTTGAGATCAATTTCGTTTCCACACTCTTTCTATCAATATATACATAAATAAATACATTAAAATAAGACATATAGTTTAAGTATTGTAAAATTATCATAGAATTATATAAAATGTCTTATTTTAATGATAATTTTAAGGAAAATTAGGGAAAATTGTTACCGGGATGTAACATTTAATCACAATATAATTTAAATAGAATTATGCAGAAAAAAGTTCAAACTTTATGGTAATACCAAAAAGTGTCCAAAAATATATAAAATTGACATATTAATATGTCTTTGAAAAAAAGTGTCCCACTGTTTGTCACTCTCCCCTATATACATATATCAGATATATGAATATTTTTTTTTATTTTTAAAACAAAAAGGAAGAAGATTAAGATTTTAGACGATGATGTTCGTATGCCATTTTCAATCGTCTAGATAGAGAAACGCAATGTTAAACAAAGAAGTACTTATGTTATATTCCTTGGTGTAAGAAAGAAAGGTATGCGTTACCTATTCAGTTTTAGACTTTCTTTATAGCTTTTTCACGTGATAAAGGGAGAAAGAAATAATTACCTGGGTCCTCAGAGTTATTAATTATTCTTCTTTAACAGATTGCAGGTCAAACGAACCCTCATTTGCAAAACAAAGATATATCTTTCTCTTTCCATAACTTGTTCTTCTCTCTGTCACCGAAAACACAGCAAGGGTCCGGACGGAATGAGTGAATGAATGAATGAATACCAAGATTATTATAGTTAATTATTTTACACTTTAAAAACTGCTTATCTCTAGTCTTGTTACGCCAATATTTATTTGGCAACATAAATAAAATTAAAACATTAAATTTTTAATAATAAAATTATTAATTAAATATATCAGAATTATTTTATTTTAAAATTATTTTTCTTTATTCTTAGACTTGCTTCAAGTTAGATTGTAGCAACTCTAATATCATATTACCGTCAGGAATTTCGGGACGTCAGCGAAACAATATAAAGAAATAACGCGACTTTATTAGGCAACTCGCATCTTGGAAAAATAATAATTTTATTCCTTTTAAAAAAAAAAATTAATTTATATGAAGCAAGCTCTTGGAGCCAACACGAATTTTAAGAATATATCAATTAATGAAGAGTAATAATTTTATAATCTTCATTGATTGATTGTTCTTTTATTTTAAATAAAAATTTCTTGTAACTTCGTCAATAACGTCGTTGCAAGACCCGCGTCTATTGTAGTACACTAATAACCTTGCAGCGACGTTGCAGACGAAACTCGCAAATAACTAGTGAACCGCAATTTTGCGAAGGTTGCAGAATAAAGATTCATTATTCTGACATCCATAAAAAGCAAATGGACCTTGTCGCAATGTTACCAATTTGTAACTTCCGTAGTTAGCGAACCGCAATTTTTTCGAATGTTGCGTTTTCGATAATCAACATTGCCACAACCTCCTGAAGCTAATAAACCGTGTTAAAATTTTATTGAATGGTAAACAGCCGAGATATCGCCCGAAAACCTTTCAGCAACATTGCGAGTCGCTATTGAATAGATACATACATTTAATAATCAGGTGTTACGCAACAAGTGCGAATTTCGTTCAAAATCATTAATTATTTATTCATGAAAATGTATTATTATATTATCCTAAATATATCGCAAAGTATTTATATTATTGTTGCAAAAGAATTGTTAAATTTTAAAATTATTAAAAATTAAATTTAAAATAGAAATTAAAATAATAAGATTCGAAATTAAAATAATATTTCTGCAGCCATGGGTGGGAGTCCTCGCTGAACGCGTTGAGTGAAGGCTCCCCGCGCGTCCCTCGACATTGCGCGAGAGAGAAAGAAGACTGTATGTAACGGCGAAGCGTTCTCTCTCAGACACACTGTTCTCGCGGAGTACTGCGTTCTCTCTCTGTCGCATGGTTTTCTCCCTCGCTCCAATGACTAGTACGCGTCACTCTTGCTCTTAAGGAGCTTCTACAATAGCTCCGTTTGGCAACTCCAACTCCAAGTCCAAGTTGGTTGGAGTTGGTTGCGCACGCATGGTGTTGCCAACTGTCGCCGAGTTGAAGCTGAAACACGCTGTAAAGTTTAATAAATTATTTGTTGTTGTTGCTTTTGATGTTGCCACCGTCTCATCGTTTTTTAAAGAGAAGAAAAATATAAATTAAATTAAATTTTTCTTTTATAAATAACAAAATTTTTTTCCCCGAATAATACACACATGCAATGAATTTAATATTTGTAATATATAAATATAGTAATAAAAAAATATACAATAAATGAGATGAACTGTTAATACAAAATTTTTTTTATGTTTTTTATTGACATTATAATAAAAGTTTTTCATCATTTTGATTTCACAATATATTAAAAAGGTATTGTCATGAACATAACCTTACAATATTTTTTGCTTATTTTAATATTAGAGAATGCAGATAATTTTCAAAGTTTAATATTTTATGAATGAATTTTTTCGTCTAAAATTCATTGAATATAATTACTAAATGTGATAATTCTTTAAAAAGTTAATTTCTTCATGCGTTGCCATAATATTTTTGTAATCCAATTTCCTGAATTCTCCATTTTTCCATGTAAATAATAACATTTTCCCTGACAAACAGATTTCTTATTAGAAGAAAAAAAAACATTTAAGACTCTACAAACATTTTAAACACTATAATCTAAATACTAAAAATACTCTAATCTGAATTTAATTCTGAAAATAACATTAAAATAATATAGTAAAATAATCTGTTAATGAGAATAATGTAATCTTAAGTTAAGTTATTTTTAAAAATCGTATTTAATTAAAAATATAATAAATATGTCAACGCACGTTTTCCATTATTTTTCAAATATTTTTAAATTTAATACCATTTTATGATTACGCCCTTCTCATGTGATGAAATGTAAAAATATTGTAAGGTTATGTTCATGAAAATACCTTTTTAATATATTGTGAAATCAAAATGATGAAAAACTTTTATTATAATGTCAATAAAAAACATAAAAAAAAATTTGTATTGACAGTTGAAGGGTAGAATGACAAAAGGTGTCAAGCGCCAATTTATCGAAAATGAGGTTTTTGCATAAAAAAATCAAGAAAATTCATTTACACATTTCTGTAGAAGGATTTTTTTATTGCGTATATAAATCAGTTTTTAATAAAAATTAAATTAATAAAATAGCCTCAAATTTACTTTATTGCAACCTGATTGAAAAACAAAAGAAAGTGGTGTTCAATTTTGATCAAAAATATTATTTTTTTAGGTTTTATTTTAATATTTTATTTTAATTTTATTTTAATTAATAAAATTAATATTAATAATATATTTTCAATTTTAAACAATTTTAAAATCATTTTGTTATTAATTTTTAAATATTTTTATGATTATACTAAGTGAACAATTGAATTTAAAGATGAAAGTATTGCTCAATTCCAAAGCAAGCAATTAATTCGTAATTTTCTTGAAAACAAACAATTATTTAAAGGAATTTTTTTTTCTATTCATTTCGTCGATTCCATAGAAAGAAACTAATTTTCCAGTTTTTCTTTAAACTGTATATTTTTTTTATAATTAATGCTTAAAGAAAATGTGCGTAGTTGATATAACCTCAAGACGCCACAGTTTTTTTTAATTTTATCGTTAATATGTAGGTTTATTTCAACAAATTGTTGTTTATTTATTAAAACATACTAATATATCGAAACGGTTTTCTCAGTTTTTTTTTAAATGACCTGCAAAATTTTTAAAAATGTTTTTTTTACTTCCTGTAAAAACAGTGAATTGGCGCTTGACCCCTTTTGTCATTCTACCCTTCAGTTCATCTTATTAATTGTATATTTTTTTATTACTATATTTATATATTACAAATATTAAATTCATTGCATGTGTGTATTATTCGGGGAAAAAAATTTTGTTATTTATAAAAGAAAAATTTAATTTAATTTATATTTTTCTTCTCTTTAAAAAACGATGAGACGGTGGCAACCAACTCCAATCAACTTGGACTTGGACTTGGAGTTGCCAAACGGAGCTATTGTAGAAGCTCCTTTAAGGAGGTTCTACAATAGGTGCAAAAATGAAGTCCAACTCCAAGTCCAAGTTGCGTGCACTTGTATGCGCGCGCATCGCGTTGCCAACTATCGCGGAGAGCAAAATTGAAAACGCTTTGAAAAAGCTTGGAGATTCATTGAGTTGATAAGGTAGCCGGCCGATCAGTTCTTTGCGAGATTTGCGAGTCAACTTATTATTATTGAAAAAAATATTTAATCGTTTAAAAAGTTTTTATAAAAATTTAATTTCAACTTTACCTTCATTTTTAATTATCAGGTAAGTAATATCTTTAACTTTTGAGTCTCTTTTTTTTCTACATAACCTCTAAACATAAAATCAAAATTTTTTACTTTGCACATAGCCCTAAAATTTTAAATAAACACATTTTTTGTTATTTTTTTGAAGTTGGTGATGATTATTTATTAATATTATTATGTGAATTGTTCTTTTAGCAATTTTTTATTATGGAAGATCTGAATATTGTTTTGATCCGACTGGTGAAAGGCCATCCTGTAATTTTTGAGAAACAGTCCAGGACATTCAAAAATGCCACATTGAAAAAAAAATCATGGCTGAGTATTGTAGGGGACTTTTTTAAGAAAACTGGCATTGAAATCTCTGGTATGCAATAGAATTTTTATTATTTTTATATTAGTTTTATATTGACTTTTTTCCGAATTGTCGATTTGAATGCAGTGACACAAGCTAGCAATAGATGGGACTTATTGAAAGCAGGCTACACGGAGGTACGGAGAAACAACAAAACATATATCCCATCGGGATCCGCTGCCAGTGCGGACACTAACAAGAATTCCGATCACTGGATGTACTATTCGGAAATGAATTTTCTCAAAGAAAGCGTTGATCATGCAGAGTAAGTTAAAAAAAGTGTCTTAATTCCGTATAATGTCATACCCAAAACTAATTCGTTTATTGAAATTTATTATGTGTTTGAAATAATTCTTTCCATAAAGGAATATTTTAGTAATATAATTATTACTTTAAAGAAAAACCTTTAGAAAAAATGTTTGAAATCTGAGAATTTTAAAATAAAGTTCAATATTTGCTTGCAGTACAACTGAAACCTTTCAGAACACACGCTCCCACATTAATGAAGAAGAGAATCAGGAGGAATTCGAAGAATATGGATACCAAGATACAGAAGGACCTGTGGGAACAGGTAAATATACTAGTTACACATATTACAATTAACAATTAAATTGAAAAATAAATAATCCAAATTTGTCTTTTCAGGTGATATATTCCACTTCTTCCCAGTACCCTCAACATCTGCTGCAACAGCTGAGGAAAATGTTGATATTCGATCAAATAATATGTCAAAGCTAAAAAAGAATGATGTCAGAACAGAAAGACTTTTAGTAATAGACGATATGTGGAAGCGCATCTCCGAAAAAAATAGAGTACCATGTTACAGAGAGTTAAAAAAACTGATAACAAAAGACATATTGCTCATAAATTAAGCAAACAGATTATTTAAAGAAAGTTGGCCCAGAAAAAAAGTTTAATTAATTTAGTTAAACATATCTCAGTTAAAAATTTTGTGAAAAAATTCAATTTTTTATTAAATTGCAATTTAAATAGTTTAAAATTTTATAGACATTTCTTTAAATATAAATTATTAAAAAAATTTTAGTTAACTGTCTTTTGGAAGTTGAAATAATCACAAACTTTTAATTACAATACTTTCGAAATTATATAAATTATATAAAATATTTTCAAAAGCCTTACATTATTTGTTTTAAAAAAATAATAAACCATTTTGCAAAGTTTTGTTATTTCTAGAATTTTAAAAGAATTTTTCCGACAATTCAGTCATTTAAACAATTATCAATTTCAAAAATCGATAATTAAGATTGTCAAATTCATATTATTCGTTCAATTTATTAAACTGTCTTAAAAATAAGTATTATTTCTGGGCCAAATAGTTTTTATCCTAATCCACATTTTATTTCAATAGACACAAAAAAATTTGTCTTATAAGGAATGTAATAATTTAAAAATTTAATTTAAAATAAATGATATTTCAAGATTTTTATAAAAAAAATTAATGTAAAGAGAATTTATTGTTTTCAGGAAGTTTCTCAACTTTTCCCCTTTTGTAAGAAATTTTCTCCACTTTTCCCATTTTTCCAGGAAATGTATTTTTTTGTAAACGTAAAAATTATGATTTATTATTTTGATAAGTTTTTTTGTGCAAATTTCAATTATTTTCATAAGTAATAAATTTTTAAATGGGAATCCAATTATTTTTAAACATTTTAATAAAATTCATTTATTGCAAGATTTAAATTTTTAATAAATTCCTCAAAAAATGAAAAAAGAATAATTATTCTTAAAAATGTTATTAAAATTCTTTGAAAGAATTCAATTATTTTAGAAATGTTTTCATTTCATTTGGTGCAAACTGTAATAAAATATAAATTTTTATTTTTAAAAATTATTCATTTATCATTTTTCTAAACAACGGATTATGTTTTAAATAATTTTATTTAAAAATTTCAACAAAGAAATGATTGAATTTTGGAAGAATTTCAGTTATAATTTTTAGAAATAATTAAATTTCAAAAATGTTTTATATTGAAATCATTTAAAATATTTTAATTCCTGTGAAAAAATTAAAATTAAAATATTTGCTTAACGAGAATTATTTAAATATATTAGAAAAATTGATAAATTCTTCTAATATATTGTTATGTCATATTTTAAATAATTTTTAATTTTACCTAAGCTGAACTTATAATTGTACCCTGTTCTAACTCCTTAATTTAACTTAGTTAAATTAACTAAGTTGGGGAAAGGATTATTAAATGAATGTTTAAATATAAAAATTATTTATTTTAAAAAATGCAAATGTTCTTAATTATTAACTTTGACAATCAAATATTTAGAAAATCTATTTAATTTGATTTGGTAAAACTACCTTTTTTATTGTGGTGGCGGAGTTTCCCAATCTTCGTTTCTTGGCACCTGACTTTGATCTTCTATTGAGGTAATTAAGATTTTATTACTGGAAACCTTTTAACTGATGACAACACTTTAAAACTGTATTTTACACTTCCCTGGCGGATTCGATTTGCGTAATGTCTACTTAACTAAGCGGACTTTAGGTAGACATTAGGTAGACATGTAAAAAAACGTATAAAAAAGCTATTAATCGACTTATTATGATAAAAAAAAGTTGATAAAAGGGTAAATGAATGTTTATAGAGTAAATTCGTACAAAATTTGTAATTAATAAAGCAATAAATAATTAATAATGAATGGAAATGTGCGCGAGGTACCTGATCAGTTCAGCTGTACAATTATTTTCGTGCTATTTTCATGAAAAGAATATAAATTAACTGCAAAAACAATTGATATTTATAAAAAAGTGTAAAATTGATTTAATTTTATTGTTTGCAATACGAATTATTAAATAATAATTAAGTTTTTATCAAATGTGAATAGTGTTGTGAAAACCTGTGAAAACTAATGAGTTACTACATTACCGATCGCATATGAGAGATGGCGCCACCAGTTTTTACAATACAGTGCGAGCATGTTTTCTTCCAAGCTTTTGCTTTGAAAGAAAATAAAAAGTGAATTTTAAAATGCAGAATAAAGTTATACAAATAATTATTGATTTCATAATTGTTTCTCGTCCAAAATTACGGACATGATTGCAGCTTTTTTGTTACACTCATCGAGAACTTTTTATTATCATATGCGATCGGTAATGTAGTAACTCATTAGTTTTCACAGGTTTTCACAACACTATTCACATTTGATAAAAACTTAATTATTATTTAATAATTCGTATTGCAAACAATAAAATTAAATCAATTTTACACTTTTTTATAAATATCAATTGTTTTTGCAGTTAATTTATATTCTTTTCATGAAAATAGCACGAAAATAATTGTACAGCTGAACTGATCAGGTACCTCGCGCACATTTCCATTCATTATTAATTATTTATTGCTTTATTAATTACAAATTTTGTACGAATTTACTCTATAAACATTTATTTACCCTTTTATCAACTTTTTTTTATCATAATAAGTCGATTAATAGCTTTTTTATACGTTTTTTTACATGTCTACCTAATGTCTACCTAAAGTCCGCTTAGTTAAGTAGACATTACGCAAATCGAATCCGCCAGGGTTGTTATGAAGAACTTCTTGTATATATTTTGGGACTCGATACGATGAACTTTTTACGTATATTTTGGGACTGCCTTGTTAGTGAAAGGTCTCCCATTATATAGTAATATTTTCCAATGTATTTCTCGCAGCGGGACCAGTTCGCCTCTATAGGTAGATTCAATGTCGGGACCTCACAGACACGAAAAATCTTTATTGCTTTTTCTTTTAGTAGTGGTGACTCCATAATAGATTTCCTGCTTTTTTAGATCGTCTTTTCTAATTTTAAATATTAAGAACATCACACCTTTATGAAATATAATAATTTTACATATTGATTAATTACATTGATTATTTCTGTCTATACATTTAGGTTTGATAACAATTATTTTTGTTTATAAATACATTTGTTATTTGCAAATATTTGTTTATTTATAAACGTTCATTTATAATTTAATATTACAAGAATATTTATTTTATTAAAATTAATTATTAACAACAATTATTATTTATTATAAAAAAATGTGACGGTGACATGATTATATATCTGTTTATTTATTAATATATTTGTTTATTTATAAACAATTGTTTATCCACAAATATTTGTTTACAAATATTTGTTTATTAAAGAACAATTATTAATTTACAAATATATTTATTTATAAAAGAATTTATTTTATATAAATATTTATTTATTAATTATTATTAATTATTATTATTTTTATAAAAAATGTTACGGTGACGTGACAATATATAACACCGAATGATAAATTCATCTTTACTTAAGAGAATTATTTAAGTTTTTAATGTAATTTTATTTTAGTCAAATAATTAGATTTTTCATGAATTTTAATTACAATTTTTTTCCAGTGAAAGTATATAAACAAATTAAATGTTACATAAGAATAATATTTTTTGGTGCATTCAATTGACTTTTCAACACGAAATAAATTTTTATTTTTTTGATTTTTAGAAAAGGTATTTAAAACAAAGAGAGAACTTCCACTTCTTATAATTTTTATTAAAAAAATATATAAATAACAAATTAGTTTAATATTTTTGCTTTATATCACAACGAGCACCTTCTGTTATTTGTATATTTAATCCGATAGATTGCACATTATATGAACTCTGAACTTATCGGATATTAACTAAACATAAATTCTTTTAATTTGCGATAGAAGTTAAAAATTTTAAAAAGGGAATAATGGTTTTTCAATGAGAAATAAGACTACGAAAAAGGTTAAAAATTCAAAAAATTGTTTCATGTTACGTTTTGGTTTTAAGAAATTTCGTGAACATGAATAATTTGTATCAATTGAATTTAAATGAACAGTAAAATTGAACCTTCTAATGATATAAAAACATAATTGTAAGATAAATAAAGGGAAAGCAAAACAAAAGAGAGCAGAAAGAGATGATACATCTAGTCGGTTTGATACTTTTGCAAAATATCTAATACGTCATGCATAAAAGTTGCTTGTTCGTCGTCGCTTAACAAATTCCACTCACGAGCAAATAAATTGAATAGAGCATCTCCACGAATTTCAGTAGTCGGTGTTTTATTTTCTTCATCTTTTTCTAATTGCTTTTCTAAAACTCGTTGTTGTATTGTCATACAATTTGTAAAAACTGTGGTCATATTATGCAAATCATTAGTCGATCGTTCTACTGCTTCCTTGATTGCAGACGTGTTATCGTTAATTTTTTGGGATTTTTGTCTACAAAAACGATCGACCGGCGGTGTTATTTTACCTTTTGCAGCTAAATGATTTTTTGGAATATCCTGGACTCTACAATGATGCCCTAATGTGGGAGCATCATTAAGTTCACTCGAATTCTCATTTTTTTTTTAGTTCCATATGAAAATTGTGATGTCAAAGAACGTTTTTTGGGGGTTGGAAACGCTGATAGTTGTCCCAATGTCTCAAATTGTGATTTGTACGAATGTTCAGCAGACTGTGCTTTTGAATTGACTGGTGTAAATTGATGTTTTAAATTTAAAAAAGTATTATCTCTACTTCTATTGATTGAATTTGAAGATGGTCGTTGGTATGTAGGAAACGTCCAATTTCTTACTTGAAATGAAGATTTCTTGACAGATGTTCCACATACTGTCTGTGATTCATCTGTTGTAGATATTAACTCTGTATTATCTTCTTCATGAGAATTGCCTGAAACGTAAGATGATGTATATATTGGTGATGGACGTGATTTTGGTGGAAATTCATGGAGTGCTGCATTAAGTGTTGGTGATACAGAAGCAGTTGATAAATTTGATTGTGAATTACTTTCATCATAGGTATCATCTGATACATGGGACGATGTAGATGTTGGTGACGCTCTTGATTTTGTTTGACATTCATGGAGTGTTCTATTGAATGTTGTCGATACAAGATTAGTTGAAGAATATTGCGCACTTGGAGAATACAATGAGAGGTTCGATAAATTTGAATCTGAATTATTTCCATCCATAATACGTGAATCATATGACGAAGTTGATGTCGGTAATGTTTGTGTTTTTTCTTGAAATGCGTGGAGTGTTGTACTAATTGGAGGAGACATAACGGCAGTCGAAGAGTGCAAAAAACTTGGAGGTGAAGCTATTGAGTGTAGCTGAGAGAAATCTTTATTAGTCGAATTTGGAACAGAATCATCGATAGTGATTATTTCATCCTCGTAAGATAACATTTCATAGTCTGTGAATTCTTCTATTTTTACTCCCTGAGCTTCAGAATTTCCCATTGAATTTTCTCCACCAGTCTCTTCGTGTAAATGAGGAGAAGAAGTAGATGGAGCAATATCTGTAGAAAATATATGTTTCATGTTAAAAACTTTGTTATTTTTTAAATAATTAATTTTGAACTTTACATTGATTATTAAAGGCTTCGAAGCGTAGTAAGAGACTAAGAAAAATATGAAAAAGTATCATTTTTAAAAAAAAAAGTATCCCCAAAATTGAAAAAAGTATAAAAAAAGTTAAAAAGTGTGTTACATCAAAGCCTGTATTATTATATTATTTGTATTTTTATTCATATTATAAAATGTTATCGTGTTTTGAAAATAAAATTTTTTGCCATTAACCTGAAAAAGTTACTTCTTATAATCTGTTTAGCGTTTAAAAAGTATGATTTTTTTAAAAAATTTTTTACAACTTCCAAAAAAAGACTTTTCATGGTAGTGTATATGAACTACCATGTTCATATATAATATATAATAATTGTTCAAATGTTTCATTTTTTTATGTCAGTGGCGAAAAAAGCTTACTATCGTCTCACTCTCGTCGCACTGATAAAAAAATCATGGCTAATTTCCTACTTCTTTTCTGTTCATTAAATTACAAAATAACTGAAATGTTTTTCTTGATAGTGAACACAACCTTAATTTAAAAAAAATTACATTACATACCGGATTTTGGAACATGAAAATTGTTTGCCATAGGAGAATTTTGAACTCCAATTTGAACAAGATTTGGAAATTGAGCCTTGGTGTGTTCAATTAAGAATAAGAAGTCATTGTATAAGTGCCAATTCACATTTGACTTCTTGTAATGTCCGTTGAAAGATTTCCTTAATTGATTCCAACGTTTTTGTGGATCTGAGAATTAAAAAAGCATGTATTACGAAACAATTGAACGTTAATAATATGATTGTTGAACACAAGGAAAATGCACATGAGATTGTGTCCTAAGTTCTTCATAAATATCCCTTTTGATTAAGAAAAATGAAGAGTGGGTGACATTACAAAGCAACCTTATATAATAATAATAATAATAATAATAAATTTTCTTTGTAAGAAACATTTTCCTATTTCAAAAATATTTCAAGAACTTTGCATTGAAATATTTCAAAAATATTATCGAAATATTATGAGCTGTGGGGGTTCAAAATTCACTCATTTGTTTTGAATTTTTAAATAAAATTATGCAAAACTAGAAATTTTTTTGGAAAATAATTCTTATAAAGTATTTTATCAAAATTTTTATAAATAGTTTAATCCTTTTAAAAAACTTTGATACAAGTTTTAAGAATAATTACATTTTTCGAGGAGTTCATTAGAAATTGTATTAAAAATAATTGAAATCCATCGAAGAATTTTATAATTTATTAATATAACTGAATTCTTGCGAACAAACTTTATTAATATTTCAAAAAATGATTTAATTGTTGTAACGAATTTTAATAAAAATTCTTTTGAACTATTACAATTTTCAAAGACGAACAATTTAAAATCTTTTGGAATTTAATTATTTTATTAATCGAAGAATTTTATTATTCATGAAAATATAATATTTTTGAAAATAACAGAAATCCAGGGAAGAATTTTATTAGTTATAAAATTAATTAATTTTCTTGGGAAATAATTTATTATATATTAAAATAATTGAATTTTTGCGAAAACGTTTCTTCAAATATTGGAAAGTATTTGAAGCGTTTTAAAGAATTTTATTAAAATTTTTGGGAATAATTTTCTTATTTCAATTATTAACGAATTTAAAGTAGTGTAATTTTTAAAAGAATAGAAAAAAGTAGCTTTTAGAATTCAAATAAATAAAAATTTACCTGCATTTAAAGTGGGGCCATGATTAACCAAATATTCTTGTATTTGGGCCCACGTGGCTTCAACCAAACCTGGATGTGAAGTTTGTCTCATGTAAGTATTATATAAAACGGGATTTAATCGTACAAGATTTACTAATGTTTTGTCGTACGACTGTTGTGCCCATTTTTGCCCGTAGGGAAACATAATTTAAAAATTTTATATAAAAAAAAGAAAAATGACCGGCTTCAGTTTTAACACGTTTCAGATTGACTAACTGAACAGACGAATGAAAGTGGCTATGAATGCCGGGTTCAGTGCCGGCTTTAGATAGGGCGAACGTGGCAACTGTATCGAGCGCCCAATTTTAAAGGAAATGCTTAAATTTTTATTGAGTTTAAAGTTTTAAGCTGTTTTTCACGAAAGATGAAATTTAACTATTTCAACAAAAAATATAAAAAATTTTTATATAATTTCATATGATCAACATTTCTGAAAAAGGGTAACTTCTTATTTAAAGTCGACCCTGCATTGTAAGTTAGTTTGAATGAGGCGCGAAAACTTGAATAGAGCAAAAAACGAGACGCCTGTTTTTCCCGCCTTTCGACAAGTGCTAATTGTAATTCTATCAAATTTAAAAATTTCAAATGTTAAAATAATCTAAATGCATTGGATTTAATGTGATTTTATACAAACATCTATTTCATATAAGGAGTTTATTGTCAAATTTATTTTCAACAAAAAGCAAATTGTCTAAAACGCATTTACTAGAATGATAAAAAATTCTAAATTTTTTTATTCAAACTTTCAAATAATAAAATAATTGTTCAACCCAATGTATATTATTAATAATTTTATGATAACCTAATTTTAAAGGGTTCTAATTTTTAATTGCATAAATTGTAATTAATAAAATATTTATGTTATAAAAACTTTACTTTCTCAAAACTCTATTTAGTCAAAGTATCAAAAAACCTAATTTTTAATGTTTATAAATGTCATGTGTTATAATGTTTAAAAAGAAAAATATTAATTCCATACAATTTTGATATACTAGAATGACCAATTTCTACAAATTTAAAAAAGTCTAAAGTGATTTTGATCTAAAAAAATTGACTGGCGTTTATTGTATATCAAAATTGTATGGAATTAATATTTTTGTTTTTAAACATTATATCACATGACATTTATAAACATTAAAAATTAGGTTTTTTGATACTTTGACAAAATAGAGTTTTGAGACAGTAAAGTTTTTATAACATAAATATTTTATTAATTACAATTTATACAATTAAAAATTAGAACCTTTTAAAATTAGGTTATAATAAAATTATAAATAACATACATTGGGTTGAACAATTATTTTATCATTTGAAAGTTTGAATAAAAAAATTTAGACTTTTTTATCATTCTAGTAAATGCGTTTTGGACAATTTGCTTTTTTGTTGAAAATAAATTTGACAATAAACTCCTTTTATTAAATAGATGTTTGTATAAAATCACATTATATCCAATACATTTAGATTGTTTTAACATTTGAAATTTTTAAATTTGACACAATTACAATTTGAACTTTTTGAATGGCGGACATAAACAGGCGTCTCAACTTGTCAAACTTAATGCCAGTTAATGAAGTAGGATTTACAGGAAAATATTGTTTACATTACTATTGTATTGTTATCATTCAGTATTCATGTCATTATATTATTATTATTGTTCAATGTTTATTGAAAGAAAATGTATAAAAAATTGAACTGATATGGGGACGTCCATAAATTACGTGTGACATTTTTCTGATAATTTAGACCCCCCTTCAGGTGAGATTTTTTACATGTATTAGCGCAATTTTTTCTATTGAACGTGAGAAGTGACTGGACCCCCCACTCCCCTAAACGCCTCACGTTATTTATGGACGATCCCTATATCCATAAATTTTTGGAGGAAGGTGAAAAAACAATTAAAAATACCTTAAAGATAAAGAAGCGCTCCTGCAGGGGAAGAAAAATATCCAGCTAAAGCATTTCGCTGCTCATGTACGTCGTGAGGAACATCTGCGAATACCTCTTCGTGTCTAGGAACTCCTTGTACATTTTCAGCAACCTGCCTAGGAACATGTTGGCGTCTTCTCTCAGAAGGATCAAGCATTTCTTCATTAATAATGAAGTTGTGCAAACATACACACGCTTGAATAATATTTTTTGAATTTGCAACTGAGAAGTTTAGACGAGTGTTCAAAATTTGGAATTTGCTTGTCCACACCCCATAGGTGTCCTCAATTGTATTCCTTCCCCTAGATAATCTGCAACAAGAAAAATTATTAGTTGGAAAAATTACAAAAAATGTTCAAAACTTCTTACTGAAAAGTGTAATACTTCATTTTTCTAACTTTGTAATACAGGAACAGAGCTAAGGTGATTTTATACAGAAAAAAGCAATTGTACAAGACAATTTTTTTTATCATCAAAAAATGTACGCAAAGATGAATCGAAAATTCAAATTTTTGAAATTTTTTTGAAAATTATAAGCATACCTTTCATTGAAAATTCTTTGCTCCTCAGAAACAAGATTATTTCTATTGTAGGGAGTCATCAAATATTTTTTTAATTCAAATATTGCATCCCCGATAAAAAAATATGGCATCCGAATATTGCTGCGTGGAAGAAAATTGTCTCGAGGAAGGTCAATTTCGCCTTGTTCAAGTGCTTTATATAATTCCGTGTTACGAAACGCTGATAAATCGCTGATAGAACCTGTAGAATTTAAAGACCAAAAATTATTTATATACTAGTGGAAATTAGTAATTATTTTCAATTTATTTTGGAAAACACTTTACCATAGTCCCCTACACTGATCCACGTGAAACGATAAAACGCATCGCAAATAGACAGTACTTTAAAACTGAAGAACTTTTTGTAACAGTAGAACATGCTTCCTGAGTGCGGAGGAGCTCTTATCCTGATTTCCTTTCCGTCCAATGCACCCAGACAGTTGGGAAGATTCCACCTGGCCCGGTAGCCATGAGCAACAACCTCCAGCTCTGCAGCAGACTTCCAAGATAAATAAATGGGTGACAGCAATTCCCAAATCAAGGGACAAACTTCGACCACAATTTTATATGTTGTACTGACACCAACCCGAAATAAGTTTGCTGAGGAAAACAAACTGTCTCCGTGAGCTAGGTAACTGTAAATAAAACAACTAAATATTAAAATTTATTGTGTGACATACATATCAATTTTCAAAAACTTCTTAACATACGTTAGTGTGAGTGCAAGCCGAAGTTCTCCACTCAGAGGCCGCCTTAAACTAGTTTTAAGTAACCTGTCGTGGAGCGCGCTATATAATTTACGGAAAGATTTCACGTTCATTCTAACCATATCATAGAATGCTTCAGAGTCATTGTTTGCATAATACAAAAATAACATTTCGTATGCTCCAAAATTATCTCGCATGAAGTTGCTTATATGAGGCTTTACATGCCATCGTCGAACAGACATTGGTTGTATTTGCAAATATAGCTGAAGTAAGTGGAGCAGGTTCAACCATTGGTGTGCGATCACGACAATAAAAAAATAGTTCAACATTCTTGCTGTAACCAAATTTTTCGAAATGAGATAAATAAAATTTTACTTTTTCAGGAAACTAAAAACTTTTCCAAGTTGAAAAAATCTCATATTAGAAAAAAATCACATTTTTCTTATACGAAAAAAAAATTTTTGTAAAAAAAATTCAAATACGAAAAATTTATTTCTTCGAAACGGACAAATTTATAGATTCTTAAAATACAAAAATTCTTATTTTCGTTTGTTGAATATGAAAAAATTATGTCTTTCATTACCTAAATACTTTTTTTTAAAAAAAGACAATTTTTTAGTTATTAATATTGGAAAAATTTATGTTTTTTGAAATATGAATTTCTCTTGGATTTTTAAACATTTTTAGTTTAAAAAACCATAAAATTAGTATACTTTTATTTTATGATTTTTTTAAATTAAACATGTTTCTAAGATAAAAAATTCATATTTTTGAAAGGTTAAAACTTATTAAAATAAAAAGAGTTAAAATTTTTATATTAAGAAAGATTAATATTTTTATACTTTTAAAAAGGTATCAATTTTTCAGAAAGTAACAAACATTAAATTTAAAAAAAAATAAGAATTTTACATTTTATGAAACTGGAAATTTTTCCATGTATAAAAAAAATAAAAATTTTCACATTAAAAAAACTTAACTTCGACTATTGCTACAGAAAAATTAATATTTTTTATTGAGATTCAAATTTCAAAAAAAGTAACAAAAAAATGTTTTATTTAAACATTTAAAAATTTAGGGCAATGCGAAAAGTAAAAAAATTTTGTTTTAATATTTAGAGGTTATGTAGAAAAAAGAGACTCAAAAGTAAAAAATATTACTCACCTGATAATTAAAAATACTTCACATTAAAAATGAAGGTAAAGTTGAAATTAAATTTTTATAAAAACTTTTTAAACAATTAAATATTTTTTTCAATAATAATAAGTTGACTCGCAAATCTCGCAAAGAACTGATCGGCCGGCTACCTTATCAACTCAATGAATCTCCAAGCTTTTTCAAAGCGTTTTCAATTTTGCTCTCCGCGATAGTTGGCAACGCGATGCGCGCGCATACAAGTGCAAGCAACTTGGACTTGGAGTTGGACTTCATTTTTGCACCTATTGTAGAACCTCCTTTACGCTGTCGAATGCATAGTGGATGCTTGCTCTCTCGCACTCGTTAGGTATTACGACCATAATACACATTAGTATGGCTGGAGACGTCTATGCTGTACGCTATGGCACCAATACACCTATGTTTCCTTGCTCACAGCCTATCTTACCTTGCCCCTCTGTATCTTTCAAGCCTACAAGCTATGCCTGCCATTGCTTTACTATAATGTGCTTTTAGATCTATATGCAACTGATCAATTCCAGATCAATATTGAGACAATTGATCTCAAAACTGGAATTGCAACAACATTCAAAATACTACAAAATAGAATGGAATTTCTTTCTGCTTGGAAATGTCCATTATCTTAAAGTATATTAACCTTTTATATGAGAGGGTTAATTCTAAAATTTCAAAGATTAAATAAAATGTAAAATTATTCAAAAGAATAATTGAAAATAATTTTGTTTCGAAATAACTTTATTATTTCAACACTATTTCACTAAACCGATTTTATTGCAAATTCAGCAAAACTGGCATGGCAACAGGCCCCACCTTCCCTTTCCACCTACAATTGCGAAATTCAAAATCAGCAAAATTTCCCACCAGGTGCCCTAAGCCGACCTGTAGAGGCATCTCCAGCCCCTAAATTTTTGTTCAGTACGGTTTGCGCGAGCATCGAAGTTCCAACTCTGTTTGGAACTGCCCGGATTAAAAAGCCTAAGCGCTCCCGTCCGGTACCAAGGATCCGCTGTGATTCGTGTGCTTACACGAATAATTTCGGTCGGACGTAAAGTAAAACGCTAACTTACTCCGAAGTCCACGGAGGCCGGTTAAGAGTCGATTCAAGTGAAGAGTTTTTAAATCTAATTAATTTTCTTTTTCTAAATTTTTGTCGAAAGACCAGCCGGGTGCGGAGTGCCCGCGTCTGCTGTTGCAGTTGACGGCTTAACGAATTAGAGTAAGAGAGTGGATTTGTCTGTCCCTGTTTAAAAATTGTTCGCGCAATAAGAGAACATACGGCAAACCGCGAATGCGCCACTCGAGTGATTGTGTAAGGACGATTTTTCAAAATTTATGTTTTTTTTGCCCGTCGAGAAGAAATTGTCGACGGTAGAATAAGGAAGCGGAACGGAAAGTACTCAGTATCGTTCCGGGGTAATTTTGTAATTACATCCTTCTTCCCTCCCTCCTTTCTTGTAAGAGAGAGTGGAATATATTTGTCAGCATTATTTTTGAATGATAAAATAAAATTAATATTTCTTTTAACTCTTTCTTCTCTTTATTTTCTGTTTCCTGTATTCTAATAGTAACAAGTTATAAAAGGAAGTCGTGGTATATTTTCCTATCTTATCCTAGAAAATATCAGCAATTAGAACGAAACGAACCCACAAATAAAAACAAGGCCCTTCAGGCTTTGGCATTTTGGACCTCCGAGAACCTCTGAAATTTGGGCCATCTCAAAAGCCCGATGTATTGTTCTAATTATTTTTAATAATAATTATTTCAAAACAAATAATTTCTTCGGTTCGTAACACTCATGTTTTTCTTTTATTTTAAATTTTATTTATAAAATTAATAATTTTAAGTTAAAAATTTATGTTTCTTTAAATATACTCTCTTCTATTTTTTAATATATATATATATATATATGTTAGGCTCAAAAGCCGAAAACGGCCAATGGCCGAAAAAAACAGCCGAACCTAGTTCTGGCAAACGCATTTTTGCCAATACTAGTTGTGGACGTTTCACAACGGCCATTGGGCGTTTTAAATTGACAAAACCAGTTTTGGCAAACAGAAATTTGCCAAAACTAGTTTTGGCAAACGCATTTTTGCCAAAACTGGGTGAGGCATTTTTAATTATGACAAAAATTTAAACAATAAATTTTCCACACAAATTTTTCTCTTTTAGCAATGTATTTTTACACAAAAATCAATTTCTGTACAAAAAATAAGAACCTAAATTGTGAATTCGAAATTTAAGAACAATTTTCTCTCTGTATTGATGTCTTTGTGTATGAAATCAGAAATTGTCAACAAGGTAAATTAGTATTCGCTGAAACGTTATAGCCTCTGTATCTGTCAATTAATTAAAATGGAAAAAGTTTGTAAATTCGACGAAAAAGTGCAACAGCATTTAAAAAATTTAAATCCTGACAAAGTGTTCACCACTGAAAAGTATAACTCCATTTTATCTGAAGTGATAGAAGCGAAAGATTTACATATGAATAAAAAACCCATGACGACCAAGCATTATCGTCGATTAAAGCGCTTTGACATAATTAATATTGGTGCTACAGAGAAATTGATTGAAAATACGAAACTGCAGGAAGACGGAAATCGCGAAATACGTTATTTTTGCAAAGTCGAGGAATATTTTCACGTTTTGGACAAGGCTCATGCAGATACAGTTTCTTTCTTATCTTTTCAATGGAGAAAATTGTTCTTAAAATTCAAATTCACAATTTAGGTTCTTATTTTTTGTACAGAAATTGATTTTTGTGTAAAAATACATTGCTAAAAGAGAAAAATTTGTGTGGAAAATTTATTGTTTAAATTTTTGTCATAATTAAAAATGCCTCACCCAGTTTTGGCAAAAATGCGTTTGCCAAAACTAGTTTTGGCAAATTTCTGTTTGCCAAAACTGGTTTTGTCAATTTAAAACGCCCAATGGCCGTTGGGAAACGTCCACAACTAGTATTGGCAAAAATGCGTTTGCCAAAACTAGGTTTGGCTGTTTTTTTCGGCCATTGGCCGTTTTCGGCTTTTGAGCCTAACATATATATATATATGTATAATCTGAAAAAGTATTTCTATAATAAAAAAAACTACAATTAAGCTTTATTTATTGGAACATTGTGAATATTTTATTTGATTCAAATCATTGATTATTTGATAATTATCTTATAAACATTTACTGGAACTTAGTATACAAAATATTTTTTAGTTGAATTCTATAATTAAATGGAAACAAATAATTTTGTATATGTAACAAATAACTTTCAAGTTGATTTGAATAATATTTGTTCGATAATTTTATGTTTTAGTAATATATACAAAAACTGTAATTAATTCATTTAAATAAGTAGTAAAAATTTTAACTAAAAATTGATTTGGTAAATTCTTGATTCTTAATTATTATAAAAGAAAATTAACATATATATGGGACGTTTCATGTCAACCGGCCCAGAGCTCTATCCAAAATTTTAATCAACGAAAATCAACTTATTACGGCTCAAAATAATCGTCAGCTCATACTGCTTCGAATAAAAAGTGGCGAATTAAAAAATTCAAAATGTCGTCCTTACTGTACCATGTTTTGCAAATTTTTTTAATAACTCAGCAAACAAATGTATTAATTACCTTGAGAAAATAATTGCAACTTGTTGGATAATGGGTCACTCTTATGTTTTTTGGGTCACTGATTACGAATATAACGTCAGATTTTAAAAATTCAAAATGGTGGATCCAATATGGCGAACAAAAATTTTTTAAAAATTATCAGATTTGCTTGAAACTTGTTACTCGGGGATTTTTGTGGTCGGTGATTACGAATTTGAATCTGGATTTTATAAAATAAGATTGGTGGTTCCAAAATGGCTAATAAAGTATTTAAAAATTGGATGGATTCGCCACCCTTAACTCCATAAACCACCCTTTCACATTATTCAATTAGTTGTTTTAAATTTTTCTTCCATACAAATTTAGGCTTCATTTAAAAGATCTTAAATATCATAAAAGTAATTTTTCAAAATACTACTCTTAATCCCCAAAACTACCCCTTAATATAGAAATTTAAGATTTTTTAAAATTTACTCTACATAAATCTTTTATAATTTTAGCTAATTTGAGGCTTTTAAATAGCCTTAAATTAAATTTTGAAAAATCTACCCTTAAATTACTTTTTTAAAATTTTTCCTTTCCTTTATAAAAATTTCCTCTATATCATTTTTTTACAATTTAAGCACAACTGAAACTTTCAAATATTCTCAAACTGAATTTCAAAAACTGTCCTAACTCTAAAAACCTTAACCTCAAAAATCAGCCTCATTACATTTCAGTTTATAAATGCAAACCAATTTTACAATTTCATCCCCCATATTGGCTCCACCATTTTGAATTTTTAACAACTTTTACATCAGAATCGTGATCTGTGATCTGATTTTTAAAAGTTGACGTAAGATTCGTGATCATCGACCCCAAAAATCTCCGAGTAACAAGTTTCAAGCAAATCTGATAATTAAAAAAAAAAATTTATTCGCCATATTGGATCCACCATTTTAAATTTTAAACATTTTTAAAATCTGACTTTAGATTCGTAATGAGCGACTCCAAAAACCCCCGAGAAACAAGTTTCAAGCAAATCTGATTATTTTTAAAAAAAGTTAGGTCGACATATTGGATCCGCCATTATGAATTTAGAAAATTTTTTAAAATATGACTTTAGATTCGTAATCAGCGACCCCAAAAACCCCCGAGTAACAAGTTTCAAGCAAATCTAATAATTTAAAAAAATTTTTGGTCGCCATATTGGATCCGCCATCTTGTATTTTGAAAATTTTTAAAATCTGACTTCAAATTCGTAATCAGCGACCCCAAAAACATAAGAGTGACCCATTATCCAATAAAATACCTTTTAACATTAACTTAAATATTGATAAATAAAATAATAAAAATTATTTTATTTTGTAAAATTATTATAAAAATAATTAATTATTTAAAGAAAAGTTATAAATTATTTATAAAAACAAAAGAAAAGAAATATTAAGAAATAAATTTAAATCTGGAGAAATAGTATTTCAGAAATAGTAAAAAGAGATAGAAGACATTCATAGATATCACTATAGAGAAATATACATTAGAAAAATGATAGTAAGAGAGGAAAGATACAATTTCGGATATAAAGCAATTACCCAAGAAGCACGTAATATAACCTCAATATCAAGGTAATATTACATGTAAGAAGAACGTTAAATATAACGTTGTAATATTACAGTAATCTTACAGTGATCTTAAAATGTCCGCCTCAAGGTAAGATTACCGGAAATGTTACTGTAATATTACGCGCTAATATTAAGGTAATATTACAGTAATATTGCAGTAATATTATACCTTAAGGGTGCTGAACGGAGAAACTGTCAGAGGTTCTCAAACACTTTCCCCTCTTTTTTTAAAAATTTTAATTTTATCATTTTTTAAAAAAAAAACCAAACACTTTTACAAAAAAAAGGCTCTTTATCAAAAAACTATAGGGTATAAGGATTTTAGAAAATATTTGTTTGCCAGATTTCGATGTTTCCTCGAGCAAGAAAATTAATCCTAATATTAAAACTGACACTTTGCTACAGAAAATGGCCGTCACATGTCTCACGAATATCTTGAGAGACGTATTGCCACGCGAGAATTTGAGTCAAGAAATCTTGTTCTAAACGTGTTTTCTAAGCAAGAACACAGATGGCGACAGAGGAGATGTTGAAATAAAATTTATTATAAAATTAGATATTTTCTATAAAAAGAATTTTTCGAAAGTTTAGTAAGAAAAATGCTTTTTATAAAAAAAATAGCAAATAAGAATTTAAAAAAAAATTTGTTTATCTGTGTAAAATTTTTGAAGGAGTGTCAATATTATTTCCGCGACAAAAGTTGACAGCTTATTGTAGAAAATGGCAGTACCACGACAGGTTGCCTACAGAAAGGGATAATACTTTATCCTGTATCGAAATCTTATAAGGTAAACAAACAATTTTTTGTAAATGAACATTTTTAAAAATATTAATTTTGATACATTAACAAAAAAAATTGTTTATTTATATTAATAATAAGTTTTAAATATATATATTATTTTTGAGTATTTAGAAAAATTTTTAATATGTTTTTAAAACTATATTTTGAAAAATATTAAAAATTTGAAAAATTATTTGCAACAAAAATTTTTATAAAAATTTAAAAATATTAATTAATCAATTAATAATAATAATTAATTAATATTTAATAATATAATATTCAAAATTTTTGCTTCTAAAAGAAATTTTTATTGTATAATAGTAATACCTCTTTCTATAGGCAACCTATAGCGTTACGTGCCAATTCTAGGACAAGCTGTCAACTTTTATTGCGGAAATAATATTGACGCTTGTAAAAACACCGAATCTTAATAAACAAATTTTTTCATAAATCTGTATTTACTATAGATTTTTGGAAAAGAGCCCTTTTTTAAATAATGTTTCTGGATTTTGTAAAAAAATTATTAAACACTTTTTCCTTTTTTACTGAAAATTTTCACTTTGATCATTTAAAACAAAAATTTAGACACTATCGAAAGAAGGTCTCTTTATCAAAAAACTATAATCATAATCAAAAACTATAGTCAATATTATCTGACAGCTTGTCATAAAAAAATAGACTTTACGCAACAGGTTGCCTATATAGAGGGGTAATACTATATTAGTGTTAAAAATTATTTTATCATCAAAAATAATTTAAGTTATACTTTTTTTGAAAAATTTGTAATACAAAAATATAAATAAAAGAATTTGTTTATGATAATTATTAAAAACTAATAGAGGTTACAATTTTAAATAAAAAATTATTTATTTATTTCAAAAACTAATTATGCATTTTTATTATTTTTATTTTCTTTTTAAAACTTTTATTATCAAAAAACGATTGCCCGCTTACAGAAAGAAGGGACAGATGGCGCAGTAGAGGTGCTTTCAGTAAAAAAAATCAGACAAATGCGAGTTACACTCGTACTATTCATGAAATCGAGGGTTCCTTATACACAGCGATCTTATTTGATATAAAATCCAATTTTTATTTTTCGAAAAAAACTCAATTAAAACAATTTCCTATCATGTTTGTTAACTTTTTCTTATATTCTACACGTCAAAATACGTAAAAATGTTCTGGTGGAAAAATACATTGACAACGGCAGGACCATCAACTCCAATTTTATTGGGCTTGCTTTTTTTTTTTGTAATCAACACCTAAAAATGCATAAATTTTAAACCTTTTTTCATATATAATTTTCTTCGATTTCGGTATTCTTCTTGTCTTGAACCATAGTTTTATTGATATTTTTGTGCAAAAACATTGATTTGTTTATTTATAAACAAAAAATAAAAAACCATGATAACAATTGAATTTCAAGTTGAAAAAAAGCTTCACATACTTAATACCCTTCTGAATAATATTTGTTTGAGAAAAAAATGGCACGCATTGGAAAATTGGGTTATTTAAACATTTTTTACAGCGCGCATAGCCCGTGTAATACATAGTGACACGCACCGCGCAACGTTCAGCTGGAACTCCAATCGTGCGTCTCCAATAGGAACCTTAAAGGCCTTTCTCCAATAGGATCCTAAACTCTTGCGTTGCGTATGCATTGCGTCGGTTGCTATTGGCAACCAATGCTAAAATCAACGCGTCAGTTACGCAACGCAAAAGTTTAGGTTCCTATTGGAGAAAGGCCTTAAAGCCTTTCTCCAATAGGATCCTAAACTTTTGCGTTGCGTATGCATTGCATCGGTTGCTATTGGCAACCAATGCTAAAATCAACGCGTCAGTCACGCAACGCAAAAGTTTAGGTTACTATTGGAGAAAGGCATTTATGTCGGTTCTACAATGGGCACGTGTGTACGAGAACGTGTAGGTTCTGTACTGACGTCACCTATTTGCAGAACATTGTGACGTCAGCACGTACATGTGCACGTACATGTACAAATGTAACCATTGTAAAACCGACATAAAGCAGAGTCCAGAATGAACACGTTACGTTATAACGTTAACGTGCTGACGCCATAATGATATTTCAAATGTGTGACATCACACGTTAACGTTAACGTACCGCGTAACTTGCTCATTCTGGACTCAGCTTTGGTTGCTTCGTACGTGAACGTGAACGTTTCGTGCTGACGTCACACGGAACGTACACGTTTGCGTACGAATGTGTCCATTGCAGAAGATACTTCAGGTTGAGTCCAGAATAGACAAAAACATAAACGTGAACGTAACGTATCCATTTAAAATACATTGTGACGTTATATTTACGTTCATGTTTTTGGTCTATTCTCGACAGGCCCTTAAAGCATTCGTAAACAGACGTATGACATCACCAATACTAAACTAAATGAGAACCAACGAGACGTATACGCAACGCTTGTTCTTAGGGTCCCATTGAAGACGCATCATAAGGGCCTGTGCAGAATATACAAGCCTTGCATACACATCGAGTTGGTTCCCATGTAGTTCGGCATTGGTGACGTCATACGTATACGTTTACGAATGCTCTTAGGTTTCTATTGGAGACGCTCCATTAAGACCTTTCTCAAATAGTAACCAAAACTTTTGCGTTGCGTGAATGACACGTTGATTTTAGCATTGGTTGCCAATAGCAACCGACGCAATGCATACGCAACGCAAGAGTTTAGGATCCTATTGGAGAAAGGCCTTAAAACTTATCGGCCCACTCTAAACTTTTTTGCAAAATCTTCTTAGTATTTCCAGTTATGTTTAAAATTTTTTTTCAAAAATCATCAAAATTTAAAAAAAACTTAATTTGTTTATAAAAAATTGTTATTTTTTTAATAAAAAAAGAAAAACAAATATTTCGTTAACATTATTGAAAAGTAAAATAAAAACTGAAACTTTTCTTCTGTTAGCAAAAATTGAAAAAATACATTTTTTTGAGTTATCAGCCACTGAAAATAGGTCTACATTGAGTAAACAGGATATTTTGAAAATTCACAACTCGAAAATTTTTTAGAAAAAAAATAAAAAAATACCTTTCTCTTTTTGTACTACAGAACAAGAAAAAAATATATTCGGCTCAATTTAAAGGGTCGACGGAAATCTCCCGTGAAATCGCCCTTATATATATACCCCCACAGCACCGAAACTTTCTTAAAGATTTACTAAAGATTTATTTGAAATGTTCGGAATATTTAATTGCAATTTTTAGTGCAAATTGTGTAAAGATTTAAATGTCCCACTTGAATAAATGTTTAGCGCAAAACTTTCCAGAACATTTAAATGAAATTTTCACCTAATTATAACCATAATTACGCGAAAATTTCATTTAAATGTTGAGGAAAGTTTCACACTGAACGTTTATTTAATTAGGACATTTGAATCTTTACACAATTTTCACTAAACATTGCAATTAAATATTCCGAACATTTCAAATAAATCTTTAGGAAATTTTTAGGAAAGTTTCTGTGCTATTGGGATATATATATATATATATATATATATGTATATGTGTTGGTGTGTAGACCATTTAGCGTTACCCAGGGTGCACCAACGAGGAGGCGGTCTACATTACACCCCAAAATACTTACAGTTCTTTGAAAATAATTATTGTTGCATGAGAATATACAACCATAATTGAAATATATATAATTATCTCTGTTGCATTTATAGTGGAAAATGTATGAAATTAACTAAACCTGAAAGAACTTATATTTTCGAATACCAAGGTACCATAACCTTGCGCGACTTGCTCGCAAGGACATACATAAAAATTGCAACCTTGCGCGCGATGCACGCAAGGACATATGTAAAGTTTTCAACCTTGCGCGCAATGCACGCAAGGACATATGTAAAATTGTTAACCTTGCGCGCACTGCACGCAAGGACATATATATATATATATATACGTAACCTGGACAGTAAAAAAAGGGTGCACGTGAGAAAAAAATAATTTTTTTATTGATTGGTGATTCTGATAGAAAAAAGTTTTCTCTATTAGATTCACCAATCGCACGTGAGCTCCCGTTTCACTATCCAGGTCAGATATGCAAATGACAACCTTGCGCGCATTACACGCAAGGACGTATGCTACCGCCAATGGAGGCAAACTAAACCTTCAAAACATGATGATATTACAACCTCTCACAAAAAGCAAAAACATAATGATATAAATTTTTGTTTATGTTCAGACTTGAACTGTAATTAAATGCTAATGCAACATAGATCTTTCCTTGATGCATACTTTTATATAATATTAAATAACTCGTCTTTATCTTATGCGTAATCTTGTAAATACTTGGGTTTCTTTATTTCTCGTTTGTTTCTTTTTATTGGACTAGCTCTAGTTTTAAAGTTGATTATTTGAATAGGTTCATCATTTAACATGTTTAACAAGCCCTCTTTTTCGTTGTCTTGTACACATTTTAATGAACAATTTGTTTCCATTATTTCTTCAGAATTTTCTACTACTCGATTAATGTTACATTTAGATTCTTCTTTTAAAATAGATTCAATTTCGACATTATCAGAAGAAGAAGATTCTGTTTTGTAGTTTTGTTCATAATCGATTAAATAGTTTGGTTGCCTTCTAACTCGTACAATTTTTTTCATTAACATTATATCACTATCGCAGTTGTCTGTTTGGACAAGTTCACTATCTAGATCGTTCGTAACGAACTCTCTATTCAACTCTTGTCCAGATATTAATAAACAGTGTGTTTCTAATATTTCTTTTGCATTTTCTACTGCAAGATTTTCATTATATTCAAATTCTTTGACTGCAATAGTTTCACTTACTATATTGTCAGAAGAAGATTCTGTTTTGTAGTTTTGTTCATAATCGATTAAATAGTTTGGTTGCCTTCTGACTCGTACATTTTTTTTCATTAACATTATATCACTATCGCAGTTGTCTGTTTGGACAAGTTCACTATCTAGATCGTTCGTAACGAACTCTCTATTCAACTCTTGTCCAGATATTAATAAACAGTGTGTTTCTAATATTTCTTTTGCATTTTCTACTGCAAGATTTTCATTATATTCAGATTCTTTGACTGCAATAGTTTCACTTACTATATTGTCAGAAGAAGATTCTGTTTTGTAGTTTTGTTCATAATCGATTAAATAGTTTGGTTGCTTTCTGACTCGTACACTTTTTTTCATTAACATTATATCACTACCGGAGTTGTCTGTTTGGACAAGTTCATTATCTAGATCGTTCGTAACGAACTCTCTATTTAACTCTTGTCCAGATATTAATAAACAGTGTGTTTCTAATATTTCTTTTGCATTTTCTACTGCAAGATTTTCATTATATTCAGATTCTTTGACTGCAATAGTTTCACTTACTATATTGTCAGAAGAAGATTCTGTTTTGTAGTTTTGTTCATAATCGATTAAATAGTTTGGTTGCTTTCTGACTCGTACACTTTTTTTCATTAACATTATATCACTACCGGAGTTGTCTGTTTGGACAAGTTCATTATCTAGATCGTTCGTAACGAACTCTCCCCTATTGAAAAAAAACACGTATAATTATACGTATAATAATACGTATAATTGTACGTATAATTATACGTATAATTGTACGTATAATAATACGTATAATTATACGTATTATTATACGTATAATTATACGTATTATTATACGTACAATTATACGTATAATAAGACATACGAATTTGAAACAAGAATTATACGTATAATTATACGTATAATAATACGTATAATTAATTATACGTATAATAATACGTATAATAATACGTATAATTATACGTATTATTATACGTATAATTATAATTCTATTAAAAATAGAATAATAGAATAGAATAGATTAATTAGTAGCAAAATTGCGCTGAAAATTTTTAGAAATTTTAAAATGCAAATTAAATTTCACGAAAAAAAATATCGTCGAATGTCAATTCAAGCAGTCACCCATCCAAGTATTAACCGCGTCCAACGTTGCTTAACTTCTGTGATCTGATGAGAACTTGTTCCTTCGCCTTGGTGTTTCCGCTGTCTTGTCTTGATTAATAACTTTGTCGTATAAGTATTGTATCGCACCTAACCTCACTTTTAGTGATACTTATACGACAAAGTTATTAATCAAGACAAGACAGCGGAAACACCAAGGCGAAGGAACAAGTTCTCATCAGATCACGGAAGTTAAGCAACGTTGGACGCGGTTAGTACTTGGATGGGTGACTGCTTGAATTGACATTCGACGATATTTTTTTTCGTGAAATTTAATTTGCATTTTAAAATTTCTAAAAATTTTCAGCGCAATTTTGCTACTAATTAATCTATTCTATTCTATTATTCTAGTTTTAATAGAATTATAATTATACGTGTAATAATACGTATAATTATACGTATTATTATACGTATTATTATACGTATAATTAATTATACGTATTATTATACGTATAATTATACGTATAATTCTTGTTTCAAATTCGTATGTCTTATTATACGTATAATTATACGTATAATAATACATATAATTATACGTATAATAATACGTATAATTATACGTATTATTATACGTACAATTATACGTGTTTTTTTTCAATAGGGTCTATTTAACTCTTGTCCAGATATTAATAAACAGTGTGTTTCTAATATTTCTTTTGCATTTTCTACTGCAAGATTTTCATTATATTCAGATTCTTTGACTGCAATAGTTTCACTTACTATATTGTCAGAAGAAGATTCTGTTTTATAGTTTTGTTCATAATCTATTAAGTACTTTGGTTGCATTCTGTTTCGTATATTTTTGTTGATTGACATATTACTCTCGAAATTTTCTATATCATTAAATTCATTGTCAATCTGATCTGCATTATCGAGTAAATCAGAAATTGACTTCCTTTTTTTTCTTCTTTGTAATGCTGATCACCTGTTTTAGCATATATTGTAGTAATTTCCTCTTCAGGTTCAATCAAATCTACATTCATTTGCTCCTTACTAGCGGTATTAGTACTTTGAACACTAACTGAACCTGTATTACTTTTTTTTATATTTTGTTTTCGTTTCATTTCAATAGCATGTTTTTCTTTTGCGTCAACAATATGTGATGGATCTTTTACTTTTACTCCCTTACTTATACAACTGTCAACGATTTCAGGTAATAAACATGTTAAGTAAAACTGGCTTAACTTGGGTAACATTAGATTATTCCAAAGTTCGACATTCTTTTTTATTTTTACAAGTCTGCAATCTGATGGTATCCAAACGAAGAAGTAGCAAAATTCCTTATCAACAACATTCAATTGCATTTGAACCTGATAATAATATTCATGATTTTGATTGATTGATAAACATTTCTCAGTCGTAAATAAAGATTGAATTGCTTTTACGTTATTATTATAAGCCTCTGTAAGGGACTTATACTCTCTTGCACTATAAGGACACTTTATCTCGACTATGTTACCATCTTCTTTTAAAATACCGTCAGGAGAAGCTGCTAAACCTTGAACCGTAGGATGAATAAATAAGCCACATTCTAAAACTTCATCCTTCATAATTTCTCCTAATTTGGCTCTAGCTTTCCATTCATTTTTATTCCCCCAAGATATTGCAGGTGTTGTTAAAAATTTGGGGATTCGTATGTCTTTTATAATTCCAGAGCACGATGTATAATCTCTTTTGCGACATACTCTACTAGCAAAACTTCCTGTCACAAATTGTCTTCTTAGAACTCGCCAGTTAGAATTCTGTGTTTGTCCTCGAGTTTCTTTTTCATGTTGATCACGATTTTCCATAATTTTTTTTACTTCTTGATTATAATTCTCTAATTTCTTGTCATATACTTCATTGTTCATAACTTCTTTATCGGCATTTGGACCATAATCATTGTCGTAATATTGCTTCTTCCTTCTTCGCCTTTTTTGTGTACCTTTAGCTTTTCTCTGTTCATAATTCCTTGTATTTGCATCGTGTAAATCCTGAGCCGCCGTTGGGACATTCCTTCCACTAGCTTTATAATAAGCTACAACAACATTGCGATTATTGAATTGCAATGCTGCGGCCAGCACACGTATTTCATATTCATTTCGCAATGCAAAATTTATACGTTTTCCTCCAATTTTTTCAGCAACAATTCCATTAGCTGCTTCCACCATATTTGTATCCAAATTTAATAACAAATTTTCTGCATTTTGACTGAGACGTGATATAGCAATTTCTATTTCAGTGACAAAATTCCACTTCTGAAGATTATTAACTTCATTAACTTCATTAACCTTTGGAGTACCATCACAAAGTGGATTGTTTTCTAAACATTGACCGTGATCCCCAAATACATGCCTAGGAATGACATCAATGGCTTTACGGATATCGGAAATGCATTTTTCATCAAATTGTTTATCAGAATTCCAGACACTTTCAAGTAAACGATTTACTTCCATGATGCATTTTTGTCCACTTGCTTTTACAATAGACCGAGGTTTCCCTATACGCCCTCGTTTACTTTTTGCTATTTCTTTTACCGTATTTTGAAAAGCTCTGCGCAAGTGCTTTGAACATTCCACTTTTTCTACGATTATTCCATATTCTACATATGGATCAGCTTCTAATATTCTTTTATAGACACTACTGTCACCATCAGCAATTAACGTATCATATATTAAATTATGCTGTGGAACACTCTGTTTAAAACCATTTGCAATTATTGCGCTTTCCATACTTGTGGAACTATCATTACGACTCCAATTTTTAAAACAATGGTGTTTCTTCGGTTCTTTATTAGCTCTGTTAGCTCTATCGCAGATAGAGCAGTACATGTCCTTCGTTTCAACCCACAGTATCTTTCCTGTTTTATAACCTATAATGTAAGCCATACCAGCAGGCGAATTATAACTTCCGGTTCTATATGACCTCTTCATCCAACTACCGTCTGCTAACACTGTTATTCTTCCTACTCCATCTTTTACATTTCCACTTTTCACAGCTTCTTCATATTCTTCTTTACCAGCTTGCTCTATACTTTCTTTTACTGCACTGGACATGACATTCCAAGCGTTGTCACGACGATTGCGATATGTCTCATTGTTCATAAATTTTACACCAGCAGCTGAAAATATCTTCTTCATTTGAGTGTAACCCGTACCAGTATTTATTGCACCTAAAATTAAAGCTTCATTTATATCTAGGGTCTCGTCATCTTTAGGTGTAGACCAAATTTTCGCATTCCAAGGACACTTGTTACATTGATATAGATGACATACTCTGTTGCCCTCTCGCTTATGGTTTTTTAATTTAACATTTTCTGTAGTACATTCTGAACTTTTATGAGTAGCAAGTTTCTTTGACAATTCTTCCCACACTTTTGCCCAGTTCATAAGCAATACTTCCGTTGGGTCTACATTTCCCTTAGCATTCTTCATATTTCCCTTTTCATTTTTATTTGGACTTACATTCAAACTATCATAAAGTTCACTATTAATGTCATTATTTAATTTCTTAGTTTTACTTGATTCATTTGATAGAGAGCTTATACTTTCTTCAATGTCTCCCATATATGCAGATTCATTACTGCAACTGTGACAAAAAGAGTGATTTTTATCCGAATATTGTGTAGGGCTTTTTAAATATTTACAAGAAACCTGAACTTTATTATCATTGTTGATAAGATGATTATCCATTAGTTTATTCTGTTGTTCTGATATCGATTTGCTTTCTTCTCTTCTGACCTCATTCGTGGTTGATAATAATCTTTTATACTTTCTTTGCTCTGCCTCACTTACACGTCGATTTTCTATAATTCTTGGTAATTGCTTCTTACTAATCGTTTGGGGCTCTGCAACCTTTGTATGGGAATACACTTCTGTTACATCAGTAATATCTGGAATTATACTTTCTATTTCAACTGGATGCAATTCAAACCAGTTTCTTCTATCACCCTCTTCAGGAAAATGCGGTATATTTTTATCTAAAACTTGAAATAGTTTATCAACATCTTCTAAAATTATAAAACATGCTACGGCATTCTCTGATCCACTCGCAAGACCATTTGAATTTCTTGCGTGTGAATCAAAAAGCCAAATTTTACCATTAGTTTTTCCAAGAGCAACTGAAATTCCGTTCGATGTTAAAACTGCAGATCGATCTGCTTCAAGGAATAATTTCAATCTGTCTTTTAGATTGAGGCAGTCAAATACATTATTCCACACATGACCTACATCTGCTACTTGAAATTTCAGTTTAACATTTCTGGAACCTACACGGATATATGGAAAAACTTCAGAAGCAGTCAAATAAGAAGGATTTTCCTCACCTACACTAAGTTCCCCCCTTCTCTCAATACTTTTTCTGTAAATATCGTCACCAATCATTAACACGGAATCGACTGCTTCTGAAGTCCACGATTCTGGACCATTTAATTTGCACATTACGTTTGCAACAGCAGCGTTTGCAGTACATTGACGGCCAGCACTCACCTTTTCAAAAATACGTGTATTACCTTGATGAAATGTTCCTCTGACAATGCTGAATGTACCAATCTTTTCAACTTTTGATGCTTCTACTAATGTGGAACTTATACTTTCTTCTAGTGTGCTTTCATCTTTCATGAACGCAGTTGCATTATTTTCCAAACATTTCATTTTGGAACATAGAGAATTATTTTTTTCCTTACACTCAACTTGCGCTTCATTCATAAGAGAATCCACCATCAAATCAAAAGAGTCATCAATTTTCTTCATCTCAATTTTATCCTCTTTTTTTTTCTTCAATTCCCTAATAATAGGAAACATTTTTCATTTTAAACATAACTTTATAACATTACATTAGTTACATTAGTAAGCAATAATTACACAGCCACACACAAAAAAAAAGTTTTTATCTGGGGGTCTGACTATGTCTACTTTAGATTTTTTGGGTCGCTGAATCCGAATTCGAGGTCCGTTTTACCACATCAGATCAGGATTTTCAGATAACCTCAAAAACCAATATGGCGGACACTTTTTTTAATAATTCATCGGATTTGCCTGAAACAAGTTACTCGGGGGTTTTTGGGGTCGCTGAACACGAAGCTAATGTCAGTTTTTCAAAATTCAAAACGGCGGATCCAAAATGGCTGACACGTTTTCGAAAAATTCATCGGATTTGCCTGAAACTCGTTACTCGGGGGTTTTCGGAGTCGCTGATCACGAATTTGAAGTCAGTTTTCAAAAATTCAAGATTGTATCATAACAAATTTCTTTAGTGTATCTGCCATGACGGCATTTTTCGAAAAAGTGTCCGCCATATTGGTTTTTTGAGGTTATCTCAAAATCCTGATCTGATGGGGTAAAATGGACCTCGAATTCGGATTCAGCGACCCAAAAAACATAAAGTAGGCATAGTCAGACCCCCAGATTAAAACTTTTTTTTGTGTGTTGACATTTGAGTCACTCAATTTCAGTGTTAAACATTATAGTCAGTGTAATTTGAATGTCGAATGTTCAAATATAAAAAGATTTGACATAGAAAGCTTATAATTTGTATGCTTTTATAACAAAAAACTTCGTGTGGTGTACAGGACACTCGATTTCAGTACGAGTGTAACTCTAACATGTCCAATTTTTTTAATTTAATTTATTTGTAAAATAATAATTGATTATAAATTTAAAAAAATTTAATTGACTCAGTATTATACAAATTAACTGTACATACATTTTAGTACATACATGTATTTTCACGTGTAGATTACAGAAAAAAAATAGCAAGACCAATTGGATTTGATGGTTACTAGTTAGAAAGGAAAGAAATCGATTTTTTTCGAAGAAATTACAAAAAATGTCCCTGTTCCCCCCTTAACTTCTACATTTTTGTATATGAAGAATTGCAATTTAGTAAACATACTTGTATATTTACTAGTAGATTACAGGAAAAATATATCGAGTCCGATATATATGGGCAAATCCACGAAACTTTTAACTTTCAAAAAAAGAAAATTTCTTTTTTTGATTTGCAGGCACATTGATGTCACTTTGTATACACGTTTAAGTACATTTTAGCACTACAAATTCATATGCGTGATTCATTTTTAGCTCACGTCGTCAATGTTTAACTCTTTAAACTCTTTAATGTTAATAAATTACATATAAAATTGAAAAATTCAACTTTTTTTATTTTTTATATCGGAGTGGTTTCCAAAGTATTTTCGTCCTCTGAACACGATTCTGGCATCCCAAATTTGCTTAGTACGTCAGGATTTTGAGAAAAGAGGGGGTAAAGACTCCAAAAAAGTGTTTTCAGCATATTCTTAACTTAAGAGTGTCGAACGGTCTCTGAAATTCTTTGGCATTTAATAATCGCCCTATAAAAACGGCACTGAACATGAAAATGATAAACATTGAGTTTAAAATACTTTTTTCTCAAAACGCGGACACTTTTTTCAAAACCGGAAAAAATACCAAGGATCCTTATCTTATAAATTTCTTAAATCCGAAAGATTGTGCAAATCTATACAAAAATGCGATTGTAAAACGAAAAGTACGAAAGTAATATAATTTTAGGTTTATTACGTCCTGCAGCCGTTAGGTGGCAAAAGCATGCAGGGAGCACAATGTCGCAGCTGTCATTATATTACTTTCGTACTTTTCGTTTTACAATCGCATTTTTGTATAGATTTGCACAATCTTTCGGATTTAAGAAATTTATAAGATAAGGATCCTGGGTATTTTTTCCGATTTTGAAAAAAGTGTCCGCGTTTTGAGAAAAAAGTATTTAAACTCAATGTTTATCATTTTCATGTTCAGTGCCGTTTTTATAGGGCGATTATTAAATGCCAAAGAATTTCAGAGACCGTTCGACACTCTTAATAAAATTTGTTTCACTCAAAATACTTAAGCGGCGTTTTTGTGTTGAAATATATGTATGAAAATGTTTCGATCACATCATAGATTGACCTGTTTAAAGCAAAAATGCAGTTGTGCCTTTCAAAAATGTATAAATTTAAATGAAATCACGATTTTTATTATCATCTTCTAATTGCTCCTACAGGAGTACATTTAGAGGCACATCAATGAAAAAGGTCTTAAAATTTTCGTTTTTTCATTCTCTATTCAGAAATCCATTGAACTTTTATTTTCATTGAACGCTGCACAAGATATTTCCTTAAGAAGATGTTTAATTAAATTGTCTTAAAAAGTGGCGTTACTCAATCAACCCTTCATATCTTTATTAACATTGAGGGCACAGTAATGGGATAGTGAAAAAATTTTGACAAAATATGTCTGTTAGATATTTCCTTTGCAGCTGAAGCGATATTTTACACGCCGAAAAAGAAAAGTCGTTAAGAATGTAAACTTTTCTGATGGTGTCACATGAAATTTCAGTGTTTTTTCACTTTTTAACCTATAAAACTAATTCACAAATTAATATTTTCTTCTAATATTGTACAGAAATGTTACTTTGTATATAATTTAGCAAGAAAAAATTATATATTAAGTTGTAATTAAAAATAATATAGACTTTTAAGTGTTTGATTCAGGTGTCATAAAAGTTAAAAGTTTCGTGGATTTGCCCATATATATACATATATATATACTTATATGTATATATAAATATAGTTTATTATTTTTGGTGCAGGGAGCCCTCGAATGTCCAATTTTTAATAATTTCTTTACTTAACGCTTAACAGTAAAATTCCGGGCTCAAAATGATCCAGCCAGCAGGATCATTTTGATCCGCAGCAAAAATGAGTCAAGTAGGTGACGCTATGTTCTATGTCTTTTAGCATTGGCTCATTTTTTCTGCGGATCAAAATGAGCCCAGGTTTTTACTGTGTTGTTAAAGTAATACAATTTTAATTATATGATAAAATGAACTCCATATCCCATCTTGCCCTCCTATATATGAAACGACACTAAAAAACTAAACAATAAAACTGCAATACTACTACAGTCATTGTTAAATAGCTGAGGACTGAGTGTACATTATCTCATTCATAGAATAAAATTTTTAAAAAAATTAAAAATTATAATGAGAAATATTTTATTTAACGTTGTGTCACACTGTGAAGGGAAAATACAACATTACGACTAAAGGTCGACAGTAGAGGACTCAGTCCAGTTCCGTTGAAGAATCAAAGTGGCGCACACATTTATCAGTCTCGCGGAACTTTATATCTACTCCCAATCAGAGAAAGTAACGCACAAGCGCAGTAACTTGGCTTGCAGACACGAAGCACATGGCAATTCGCTGAGAATTTACTCTTTTTAGATGATAATTCAGTTGCTAAGGGGTTTTATAGCACTAGCTTTGGAGGTATAAAGTACCCCTGAAAATTTCAGTACGATCGGTTTAGCGGTTTTGGAAAAATCGTAATCAGCGTAACGGTAGTTCTCAAAGTTATAATTCCGAGATAACAGCCTTTAAAGTTTTAATTGTATACATATACTCTTCTTTGAGAAGTGGCGGGTTAAATAATATTCATCTTTTTCAGCGGTTCAAAAAGAGGGTGAACATGTTTAAAAGTTATAAACAAATTTTATTTTTTAAACAAATTGTTTAAAATTTTTTTTTTTTGAAAATAATTTTTATCTAAAAGCTTAAGGTCTTTTGCGTAAAAAACATTCTTAACATTTTTCTCTATTTTTAGTAAGAAAATATTTAGTACTATGGGTAAGTACTTCACCTATAAATTATGTAAAAAAATGTTGACCTATAGGATTGAGAAAGGTTTTTATGGCTGGTTTTTCAAATGGTGCAATTTTTTTTAAAAACTAAAAATTTACCTTTTTTTTGAAAATTATCCAGGCGCTAAGTGACGATGAGTTGAAGCTTTATATACAGATTGGTTGAGCATTGGTCAATATATGACTGAGCCTTGGCGAGTAAGCGGAAGTAAGGCTGCTCCAGTCTAGAATGTAACACCGATCGAAACCTGACGCTTGTGGCTAGGTTGAGCATTGGTGTTAAGACTGAATCAATCTTACCAAATTCTGATTTAGGCTCGGCCAAGACTGCTCCCACTATTATTTACTATTCTCACGTTCAATAATAATATTACTAATATTACGTATTAATATATTTATAGATAAAATTAAAACATATTATTCATTAAAAATATGATTTTAAATTATTAAAGATAAGGAGATAAGTTATATTAGCATCTTAAGTCAACACAACTTATCTCCTTTAATAATTAATAGTGATTTCAAAAAAATGTACCTATTATTATTTAATTAATTTTATCCGGAGTTTTTTATTCCTATTTCTGTTTTATCACTTAAGAATAATTAACAACACCTGTCGAAATAACACCTAATCTAATTTGAAAAATCTCGCTCGCACTTCGCTTCGCACTGAACCCACGACTTAACGCTCACTAATCTACTACGCTCACCGCGAGGACACGCTGGATAGTTGCCGACAATCTGTTAATTCCGGTGATGTTTATGGCGTGCCTTTATGCTAAATTTAAAATGTTTTTATTGTTAAATTACTGAAATATATTTTTAATATAATTAAGAAATTATTGCTTTTATTATTAATATATTATTTCAATTTATATATTGCTGTTAATTTAAATAAATTTATTCTTTGCATTATTATGGATGTTTAAATTTTTTTATTAATGAAACAAAAAAACTTTATCACGAATTTATAAACTTTTATTTTTATTAAATTAATAACTTATATATTTATAAATACAATAAAAATATAAAATAAAAGCATAATATATTCAACATATTTTTGAAAATATAATTGGGATCTGAAATCTTGTGTAACTACTCAACCCTGAACCCACTTGCGGCAACCATCTTGCTGTTTTGTCTCTTTCTTTATACATATGTTAGACAGAGACAAAATAAAAAATGGCTACCGCAAGTGGGTCGACACCAGATGGCGTATTGCAGTATTTCAGATCCCAATTATAGTAAATATTGTGACTAAAAAAATAATAACCTTAAAATTTAGATCGAACTTTGAAGGAAAATGACCAAAAAACGAACATAACCTTAAATGTAGCTCAAACTTTGGCAGGAAAATTTAAAAAATTAGTTAAATTTTGTTTTAAAAATTAAAAATAATAAAAATTATTATTAATAAAAATCGTAAGTAACATTTAAGAAAATAAATAATAAAATATTAATTATAGTTTTAAATTCTAAATTTGGCCAAACATTAACTCAAAATAGGTCATAAGGCCATGTACAAAAACAATAAAAAACAGGGGAATGGCGCGCAAGGCGCGCAGGGGGGCAAAGACTCTCTAGTATATATCTTTATATAAGAAAAAATTGGTGAAGTGATTCAACTTAAAATTTGAAAGTTTTCGGATTGGGTTGAAATTTGCACAAACTTTAGTACTATGGGTGAGTACTTCACCCACCAATTATTATTAAGTTTTATGCAAAACTGTAGAGGGGGAAGTGTTCAAGTTTTTCGTCAAATGTGAACAGTGAATTTTTTAAAAAATCGTAACTTCTATATAAATGGATGAAAAAAATTTGGACCTATATGTTTTCGAAAGGTTTTTTTGTGCTCTTTCGAATGGTGAAATTTTTTTTTAATCCAAAATTTACCCCTTTTTGGAAAATCAAGAATAATTTGGGTTTTTCTTTCGAAAAGGCACTTTTTAACATAATAAAGGTACATATTCTTTGGAAAAAAATAGGACAAAAAGTCCTCTACAGTTTTTCAAAATTTTTTATAGTTTTTGCGTAAATTGCAATTGAAAATTTAAAGATTGCGCGAGCTCAGTGGGCCGCTGGGCGGGGCATAGCGCGCTGGAACTTTTCTGATTTTCCAAGCGTGGGTATGTAGAGTTTACCCGATTACTTGAAATATTCCTCTGAATAATACATACGTTATGTATTTTTCAAAGAAAAAAAAAGTAGTTAAAATATACCTCTAAAAATACATAAAGTATGTATTTTTCAGAGGATTATTTCAAGTAATCGGGGAAACTCTACATGCCCACGCTTGGAAAATCAGGAAAGTTCTGGCGCGCTATGCCCCGCCTACCGGCCCATTGAGCTCGCGCGGCCAATCACCACGAGCCATTTTTAAATTTCCAATTGCAATTTACGCAAAAACTATAAAAAATTTTGAAAACCTGTGGAAGACTTTTTGTCTTATTTTTTTCCGAAGAATATGTACCTTTAATATGTACACCCGTGACTGGGACACCCTGTATACTTTCAATACTAAAAAAAACTAGAATGACGTTTCTTTTGTTTTTGAGATATTAATTAATTAATTAATGTTTATAATAAATGAAATATTTTACAAACAAATAAAGTTATCGTAATTCTGAAATTAGCAATTGAAAGTTAAGGTAATTCCGCATCCAACGAGCCCTATGTGAAGTATTTTGGATAAGTAGATTGTTAATAAACAATTGCAAAGTTAAGTAATTGTTTTTGCTTCCTCGTGGAGGAAGTTTTGTAGTCCTTTCGTTTATAAAAATTTTCAAAGTGTCAGAAACAAATTTTTCTCTATATAGAAACATGTTATATGAGATCCTGATCAATTGTCCGAATGTATGTATGTGTGTATGTGGATCCCTTTTTTGTTTAGAAGATAGCTTGAACAGTTTTTAATGGATTCAGATAAAATTTGGTAGGCTCATTTATCATATTAATATCTCAAATCTGACCAAAGGATTTTAAAAAATACAAAAAAAAAATTTTTTTTTCGTCTTTTTTCCAAAAATATTTTTTAATCGAAAAAAATTTTAAATAGAAAAATTTAAGGTTATATATTAGAAAATCGTATTCCTTACGTCAAGACAAATCGATCGGTATACATATATAAAGTATATTTTTAATTTAAATTTAAAGAATTAATGAAAGTTAAAAAATCAAAAATTCATATTTTGGCTATAAACTTTTGTGATTATTTAAATTTAAGTTTATAGATGAAATAATTGTATTCCTTACATGAAAACGAATCGATTGGTATATATAAAATTTACATTTGAGGTAAATTTAATAAATTAATGAAAGTTAAAAATAGAAAATACACATTTTAGCTGAAAAATTGTTTTTTTATTTAAATTCAAGTTTAAATATAAAATAATTGTGTTCCTTGTATTAAAACGAATCGATATAATTGTAAATAATTATAAATTATATATTATTTTTCATTAATATTTAGAAATTTCGGTTAAAATATGAATTTTTGATTTTGTAACTTCCATTAATTCTTTAAATTTAACTCAAATGTATAGGTACTCAAATGTTTATATTATTATATTATTTTTGTATGTTTATTTCAATGTTAATGCTTTCTTCACGAGGAAGCAAATTTTTTTGCTGATCGTAAAGAGGAAGCAAAATGTTCATGTAATGAACATCTGAATTTACAACTTGTTTAACAATCTACTTATACCACATACTTCATATAGGGCTCGTTGGATACGGAATTGCGTTAAATTTCAATTCCTAATTTGAGAATTACGGTAACTTTATTTGTTTGTAAAATATTCAATTTGTTATAAACATTAATTAATTAATTAATATCACGAAAAAAACGTCATTCTAAAAAAAATTCTAAAAAGTGCCTTTTTGAAATAAAAAATCAAAAATATAATTGATTTTCAAAAATGGGGTAAATTTTGAATTAAAAAAAAAATTTTCACCATTCGCAGGAGCATAAAAAACCTTTCGAAAACATCTAGGTCAAAATTTTTTTCATCCATTTATATAGAAGTTACGTTTTTTTAAAACATCCAGTGTTCACATTTGACGAAAAACTGGAACCCTGTAAAACTCTACAGTTTTACATAAAACTTAATAATAATTTGTGGGTAAAGTACTCACACATAGTACTAAAGTTTGTGCAAATTTTAGATTGATCCAAAAACCTGAAATTTTAAAGTTGGATCACTTCAGGAATTTTTCTTCATATGTATATTTTTTTAGGGGGTAGCGGCTACCTTTAATAAATCGTTAATTTGTAATTGAATTACGTAGATTTGCATATATTTCTGTTGTCGACAGGAGAAATGTTGGAAGTACATCATAGTGCTTTAGAAGCAATAACTAATATGATAAAAATGGGAGTTTAGTAGAAGCACAATACGCGAATTTTATGTTCTCAAAAATTTGTTATGAAAGTACGGTACGCAGGAACTCGCTGTATATGGGTGATTTTCCGCGTAGCGTACAATTGAGGCTGTTGATCTTAAAAGGGCACACGCGCGAACTGTCGTGAAATAATTTGTCCCCTGGGGATAGCATTTTGAAATTGTTTAAAATTTAATTTCAATTATTGTTTCTTGTAGAGAATATTGTTGCGTATCTTTTTTCCAAAATAAATTTTGTTTTATAACTTAACGTTTTTTATTTATTTACAAAAAACGTCATTTTTAAGAATCGAAATTTTTAATGCTTTTTTGTGTTTAGCTCGCTATTACTTCTGCAAATATGAATATTTCTTCACCAAATTTTAACACAATATTCTTCAAACTATTTTAAAAGTGAAAGCACATTTGAAAAATTTTCAAAAAATTATATGTCCGAGTATTTATTTGTTTAAATAACTTTTCTCTAAAACTGAGTCTCTTACATTCTATTGAATAAGTTGTGTGAGGAATTTTCCAATTCGAAAAACTTCCAGTGACAAATATTTTCATTAATATGTAAGGGAGTTTTTTGGAAAATATTAGACCTTTAATTATTGATTTGAAAAAGATAGAACAATATTAAGAGCGTTGCGTATTTTGTGAATTGTGACACGACACTTCTAACCTGTATATCTCCAGGGGCCAACTTATTTCACATCAGTTCGCGCGTGTGCTCTTTTAAAATCCGGAGCCTCAATTTCATCTTTGTTATTATAGAATTTTTTTCCAATTAAAATTAAAATCCTAATATAACTTTCAAGCATGATAGTCAAGAATGAAATATCTGTAAAGGACAGGACAAATTGTTTATAATTTTTTAAAATTTCGCGCGTAGTATACTTATATTTAAAGGAAATTTTTTAAATATTATTTTTGATTGTAGATTTTAAACGTTCCTATATAGTTAAATATACACTAAAAATTTATTTTGAAAAGAACCACGGGAAATAGGGGGAGGGCGGTTTAGCAAAAGTCTACGTTAATCTACGTAGGAGAGGGGGGGTCAAAAATAGGCAAAAATGGGTTTACGTAGTTTATGAACGCTCCCTATGTAAAATTGGCGCTTTAAAGGTGTAAAACGTAAAACGAAATTCTGATTTAATTTTTATAAAATATTTTAATTTTTTTAAAAGCTTTCCCGTGATGCACAAAACTGAGGACATGAATTATCATCTAAGAAAATAATTTTTTTTTATTAACATTAAATTTTTTTTATTCTACAAATTTTGACAATAAGAAAATGTTACCATTAATTATTTTTATTATTGTACCTATATTGTTAAAAATATTTATTTTTATTTAGTAACTGACGCTGGGAACAGGCTTCCCTATGATAGTTTGGCTCTTTAATTTGCATTTTGAAAATAATATTTAATTTTATAAATTAAAGTGGCTGTAGGCAATTTATTTCTTAAAAAACACAAGAGACATGTAATTGTACGCTTTGTGGAGACTCACCCATATACTATATTTTTACTATGGAAATGTCCAATGATTATATACATTTTTAAAAATCTGTTGATAAAAATCTAAAATGTCAATTTCAGACAAACCACACATACTAAATTCATACCCAGACACTTTGTAAATTTTTCGCTAACAACTCAAAAATATGTGGTTTTAAAACGAGAAACATAAGGTCTCTTGTACAATCTTATAAAAATATTACTTTATGAATTGCAGTTACAGAAATTGTAAAATATTAGGTCTTAAAATTTTTGCTCATGTTAAAAGAAAGAAAACAAGCAGAATATTTTATTTACTAACCTGATTTTAGCCATTTTCCTCTTCGTCGATTTTTTTATTTTTCCTTCAGTTACATAACCACATTTACGAGAATTGCCCATCTTCAGATGATTTATGAATGTGGCAATCAATGGTAATAAAAAATTACACTTTTTAAAAAATAACCGAAATGTATAACAATAACTTTTCACACCTCACGACAAATACTTTCGCGTTGTTTTAGGTAAAGTAGATCAACAAAACATTAGATGCTAGCGCTACCGGCTTTTTGCATAATCAAAACATAGGTCAGTAATGGCTCTAGAAAGGGAAAACTGGGTGTCAATTTTGAATTATATTTGAAAAATAGGAAGTATTGTAATACCGAAATTTTTCGAACTCGATTTTTTATGTATCTTTATGTTTTTTTAAGACGCATCTTATGTGCTATTAGCGAATAATCAACTGATATTCTATTTAAAGTTATTGAATTTTTAAAAATTAGAAAAAAACGTTTTTTGCCTATAACTTTAAAAAAAGGACTGACACCAATGCATGTTTATCCCTAGTTTTGTTGAGTTTTTCAAGACGCATGTTTTGACCTATTAGCAAACATTTTCCTCTTATTCTATTCAGAGTTATTAATATTTTGAAATTTTGAAAAATTGACATTTTTGCATTATTTGCTTAACAATCTTTGTGTAACTTAAAAATAATCATAACCAACTTAGAAAATATTCAAAAACAAATCGATTGACCTATTTGTGAACATTTATTATAATTATCCTATAAATTGGTCACGAAAAATCTCCATGAAGAAGCCAAGTCTTCATTGAATAAAGACAAAAAGTACATTTCCCATGAGGGAGGAATTCATACTTCAACTTGGCAGCGGTTTTTATTATTATTTTAAATAATACACAATAAGAAATACATGTAATAGTAAGCATAATTACTGTTACACTATTGAAAAATGCAGTAAAATTATTACAAATTATATTATTAAAAAATTGTAGTAACAATAAATAGAATTTATTACTTAGAAACCCTTAACTCTGAGTATTCGAAATCTGACAATTAGTTTAATTCAAAGTTTAAAATGTTATTTAGATTAAAATAATTTTATGAATATCATAAATATAATTTTTACAAATTTTATTAATTGAAAGGACTTTCTAGTTTAGCTTTCCAAAAAAAAGATTTTTTGCTTGAGAATGTTCCTCAGTATCATAAAATTACTGTCCCAAAATGTTTTTTTTTTTAATATGCAAAGAATGTTGTAATAAAAAATTGTTTAATAGTCCTGCCTCAATGTATTATGTTATGAAAAATCTTTTTTCAAACTGGTGCGCGGTTTTTCTCGAAATCTAACGAAGCAATTTTAAAAAACCCAAAATCATTCGATTCCTTATTTAAAAAAGTATAGAAAGAACTTAAGAACTTAAAAAATTTCATATTTCTACCCCCTGTTTTTTTATACGGGTGGTAAATTGCCCCAAAACACTGCGTTTTTTGCGAATTTTTTTGAAAAATTTACATAAAAATGAAAAAACCTTTTAAAAAATCGTCTTTTTGGTTTATTGTCTAGAATAAAGCGTTGTGATGAGATTCCCGTTTGAATGTTCAATTTTCATATTACTGGTTGTCCGGAATGAAGTGCACTAAAAAAGGTACCTTTTGGAAGAGGCAACCTAGAACTAAACCAAAATGGTCAAAACTTAGAAAATTTTTTTACCACCTTGTAAGTAGTTAAGACCCGAATAATGCAATTATAAAGTAAAACATCGTGCCATCATTAAAATTTAAAGTAGTCTAAATATAGGAGGTGCCTCCCATTGAATATTTTTTTGCATTATTTGTTAAAAAAATAAAATATTATTTTAAAATAATTACCCATAACTATTTTAAGAAAATTTTAATTATCAAATTCATCATGAATTGGAAGGAAAAGATTATGTGCTACAAAAAATACGAAAGTAAATTTATTTAAACATTAATTTACAAAATTAATTATAAAAAACGTTGCGGCAGTATATAATGGGACCCTGCCTTCTATCATAATGTCCGCCTCTTCTATTACGTCCCCGCCTATTCTGGTCTCTCGGTGGGGGCACTTGTCTACCATCTACAAATTACAATAATAATATAATAAAAATACAAATGAGAACAAAAATAAATATATTATAATTATTGAAGAAAATAAAAAAAAGTAAAACCAGAAAAAATAGAAACAAAAATAATAATAAAAACAGTAAAAGATCTAACATGAATAATAAAAAGAAGATTAAAAATATATAAAGATAAATACTGATAATACAAACAAGTATATGAATAAAAGGAGGAATAGAAAAAAAGCTAAAAAACAAAAAAAATAATAACACAAAGGGGCCTTTCTATAAATTTAAAAAAAAACAATAAAATTTTAAAAATTACAGACAAGAATAAGAATAAAAAACTAAAAAATAAAACGATAAAATTGATTTAAAAAATACATAACAAAACTATAATAAAAATAAACAATTAATAAATATTAATAAAAACAAAATTGTGGAAAGAAAAGACAAAAATGAGAATAGAAGCACGAATCAAAATTTGAAGAAATAAAAACAAGAATGGTCAGTTGGGGTAAATAGAAAAAGATTTGCAAAGTTTCAGCAATAATATAAGTTTTTTCCTTTAAATCGCAATACCCCCCCCCTCTCTCTCTATTGTAAGAAATATTTTTAAAACTACTGTTTCTATTTACCCCGAATTTCCAATTTTTTGGGATAAATGAAAACAGTCTCTTATTTTTAATTAAATTTTGCAAAATGAAAAAATCAAAGTTGATTTTTGTTGCAGTATAAGAACAAAAATTTAAAAATCGAAAACAGACGAGAATAAAGAGATAAAAATATAATTAGGGTCAGTTGGGGTAAAAAACAAGCGGTAAATTGAAACAGTAGTTATCTCAGTTAAAGAAAAAATTTAAAATATAAATATGGCCTTAAACCTTGAACCTTAGATCATCCCAAATTTAAAATATAAACAAAAAATGATAATAATAAAAACCAAAAAGAACTAAAAAAGTACCAAAAAGCAATAAAAAAATTCATTAAAATATTATTATTATATTATCTAGTTGATTAAGCAATTGTCCACCTACAAAAAATTTTAAAATATAAGAAAAAACGGAACAAGAAGAGAAATAAAAAGAGATGAAAATAATCGCATAACATGAAATATTACATTATTAAATAAATATAAAAATAATTAAAAATAAAAACAATAATAATGTAAAAAAATAAAAAATAATTACAGTGAAAGAGCTGACTTGAATAAAAAAGAATAATATTATAAATAAATAAGAAAACTTAATAAAAAAAATAGTACGAAAGAAAACGAGAATGTAAAGAAAAAAGGAATATAAAAACAAAAGATATATAGACTAAAAAAAGAAAATTAAGTGTCGATTATGCAATTTGATTTAATTCTAACATCAAAGTCAAGCTCATTCTAATGTCAAATTCAAATTTATTTTGACGTCAATGTCAAATTAAGAAATGAATTTCCCGACTTAAATTTGACATATATGTCAGAATCAAATGAAAAAAGTATTAATGAATAATAAAATTAAAAACATAATTACCATTAGGTACGTTTAGTGGTGGCAATTGTGGAGGGTTTCCTGCTGCATTAGCTAGAATGAAAAATGAAAATAAGATTAAAAATAAAATAAAAAAATAATGTAAGTATCAAAATAGAAATTTGAAAAAAGGCTTAAAAGAAAAACGCGAATATCATTTTGAAAAAAAAGAAAAGGGAAAAATTGAAAACAAAAATAAAAGTAAGAATTTAAGAAAGAAATTAAAAAGAAAATAAATACAATAATAATTAAAACCAGAAGAAGCTGAATAAAATTCAAAACTATATGTTATAAATACATTAAAAACGATAATAGGAAGATACTATGTATAAAAATGAAAATAAATTTTCAAAAGCAATAAAATTATAATTTACAAAATGTGAAATGATTTAAGTATAAAAATTTTAACAATTATAAAAATAAAACATAAAAACTGATATAAGAAAAATAATAAGAAAATTAAAAACAAAAAAAAGTATTAATGAATAATAAAATTAAAAACATAATTACCATTAGGTACGTTTAGTGCTGGCAATTGTGGAGGGTTTCCTGTTGCATTAGCTAGAATGAAAAATGAAAATAAGATTAAAAATAAAATAAAAAAATAATGTAAGTATCAAAATAGAAATTTGAAGAAAGGCTTAAAAGAAAAACGAGAATATCATTTTAAAAAAAAGAAGAAAAGGGAAAAATTGAAAACAAAAATAAAAGTAAGAATTTAAGAATGAAATTAAAAAGAAAATAAATACAATAATAATTAAAACCAGAGGAAGCTGAATAAAATTCAAAACTATATGTTATAAATACATTAAAAACGACAATAGGAAGATACTATGTACAAAAATGAGAATAAATTTTAAAAAGCAATAAAATTATAATTTACAAAATGTGAAATGATTTAAGTATAAAAATTTTAACAATTATAAAAATACAAAAATTTAATAACAATTATAAAAATAAAACATAAAAACTGATATAAGAAAAATAATAAGAAAATAAAACAGAATATAATAAAAAATTATAACTAAAGAAGGAAAGACAAGAAACTAAAATAACCTAAGGAATACAAACATTAGGGACAAAAATGAATCAAGAATGAAATATTAAAAAAACTACAACTACGAGAAAAGATTTAAGTATAACAAAGCAATTATCCAATTAAAAAAAGGGAATGAAAAACATAAATAAACCTAATAAATAATAAGAGGAAAAAAATAATTACCATGCGGTACGTAAAATGGTGGCATTTGTAACGGGTTTCCTGCTCCATTTGCTAAATGAAATATGGAAATAAGATGAAGAATTAAAAAAACAATGTAAATAGAAGAATACAAATATAAAAAATGGTGAGATCAAAATTGAGAATATGAATGAGAAAAGGGAATAAAACAGAGAAAGATTAAAAACAAAAATTAAGTAAAAATATTAATAAGAATGAAAACAAAAGAAAATAAAAACAATTTTAATTCAAACAAGAACAATCTGAATAAAAACCAAAACTCTATGTCATAATTTTTAAACTAAAGAAATCGATTTTTTTGAATTCTAAACCAGAAAGTCCCATTACATAGAAAGAAAACAATAATAAAACTATGAAAAAAATATGAAAAAATGGAAAAGGCAATAAATAATTAAATCAAAAATTATAATTACCATCAGCTAAGTTTATTGGTCGAAATTGTGGAAGGTTTCTCGGAGCATGTGCTAAAAAATAAAAAATAAAATTAAGTAGCAAAAGTCAGTTCACAAAATACGTAACGCTTTTTTTGGAAATTTCAACCTCCCCTGCCCCCTGGAAGCGTTACGTATTTTCTAAACAGCCCCCAATAAAATTGACAAGAATAAAACCAAAATAAATAAAACAAAAGATTTAACTACAATAAGAATAAAAAACAATTATGAAAAAAGTATAAAAAACTAAAAAAAGCAATATGTAATAAAATCAAAAATAATAATCACCATCAGGGATGATTACCGGTTCCAATTGTGGCGGATCTCCTGCAACGTTTGCTAACACAAAAAAGGGGACAATATTAAGAGTAATTTAAAAAATCAAGTCACTAGAAGAATTACAGTATTAAGTTAAATATTAAGAACAAAATTATTAATAAATATAGAAATAAAACAGAAAACAAAAATGAAGGAAAAAATATTAATATCATTGAAAACAAAATATAATAAATACAATAATAGTTTAAAGAATAAAAATGTTAATAAAATGAAAAACTATAGGCAGTAAATACATAATAAAACAACAACAAAAATAACATAAGAAATAAAAGTATTAAGAAACATAAATCAAGAATAAAAAGAAACAATAAACATAATGAACACAAAAAATAAAAAGAATCAAAATGATAAAAATGAGAGGCAAAAATATACAAAAGTTTAACAAAATAATCATCAGAATAAAAGCGAAAATTAATATAAATAAAGAACAAAAAAGGATAACTGGCGACAATTATATAAAAAAATGAATAAAAATAAAAACTGAAAAAGGACAATAAATAAATAAATGAAAAATTATAATTACCTAAGTTTACTGGTTGAAATTGTGGAGGGTTTATCGGAGCATGTGCTGAAAAAAAAATTACAATTTAGTAGCAAATAAAATTGACAAGAATAAATAAAAAATAAATAAAACAAAGGATTTAAATACAAAAAAAATAAAAATAAAACTATCAATAAAGTATAAAAAACTTTAGATATAATTAAACAAAAAAAATAAAAATGATAACAATGAGTGGCAAAGGATACAAAAAATTAACAAAATACTATTCAGAATAAAAATTTAAATAAATATAGACTAAAGAAAAGATAACTGGCGACAATTATATAAAAAAATTAAAAAAGTGTAAAAAAAGAAAAATTAAAAAATGGATTGTGAAATCCGACAAAAAATTTAAATATATGAAAACAGTAATAAAATTATAAGAAAAGTGTATAAAAACAAAAATAGACCTAATAAATAATAAAATAAAAAATATATTTACCATTATTGTCGTTTATTGCTGGCAAAGGTGGATGGTGTGCTGCTGCATTTGCTAAAATGAAATATAAATATATGATTAAGAAATTTAAAAAAATATAAATTCAAAAATACTAATTTAAAAAAGGTTAATAAAAACGAGAATATCAATTTAAAAAAAGAGGAATAAAACAGGAAAAATTGAAACATAAAAATAAAAATATTAATAAAATTGACGACAAAATTAAAACAAGAAGAATCTGATTCAAATGCAATACTATACAAAAAGAAGAAAAATGATAAAAACAAAACATAGAAACAATGAAAAATAATTTTTAAAAAACGAGAGAATATAATAAAAATTAATAATAAAAAAAGGAATGTCAAGAAACAAAAATAACATAAGGAATAAAATTATAAAGAAGAAACATAAATAAAAAATAAAAAAATCTAATCATAATGAATAAAAAAAACTAAACATAATGAACACAAAAAATAAAAAGAATCAAAATGATAAAAATGAGAGGCAAAAATATACAAAAGTTTAACAAAATAATCATCAGAATAAAAGCGAAAATTAAAATAAATAAAGAACAAAAAAGGATAACTGGCGACAATTATATAAAAAAATGAATGAAAATAAAAACTGAAAAAGGACAATAAATAAATAAATGAAAAATTATAATTACCTAAGTTTACTGGTTGAAATTGTGGAGGGTTTATCGGAGCATGTGCTGAAAAAAAAATTTAAAATTTAGTAACAAATAAAATTGACAAGAATAAATAAAAAATAAATAAAACAAAGGATTTAAATACAAAAAAAATAAAAATAAAACTATCAATAAAGTATAAAAAACTTTAGATATAATTAAACAAAAAAAATAAAAATGATAACAATGAGTGGCAAAGGATACAAAAAATTAACAAAATACTATTCAGAATAAAAATTTAAATAAATATAGACTAAAGAAAAGATAACTGGCGACAATTATATAAAAAAAAAATAAAAAATGGACAAATATATAATAACATAATTAGAAGAATACAAATAAATCATAATAGTAAATAAAAGTTTGAGTAAGAAATAAATCCGACAAAAAATTTAAATATATCAAAACAGTAATAAAATTATAAGAAAAGTGTATAAAAACAAAAATAGACCTAATAAATAATAATGAAATAAAAAATATATTTACCATTATCGTCGTTTATTGCTGGCAAAGGTGGATGGTGTGCTGCTGCATTTGCTAAAATGAAATATAAATATATGATTAAGAAATTTAAAAAAATATAAATTGAAAAATACTAATTTAAAAAAGGTTAATAAAAACGAGAGTATCAATTTAAAAAAAGAGAAAAGAATTAAATATAAAAATAAAAATATTAATAAATTTGACGAAACAAATTAAAACAAGAAGAATATGATTACAATGCAATACTATAAATACCTATTTAATATATAATAAAACGATAATATGAGTAAGCTGGATGTGAATAAGAAAAATAAGTAAAGGAAGATATTTACTGATATAATGAAAAAAAATAAATAGAATAAAAATGAAAGGCGAAAATATGCAAAAATTTAACAAAATAATCATCGGAATAAAAACGATAATAAAACTAAGTATAAACTAAAGAAAAGAAAACTGGAGACAATGATATAAAAACAATTAATAAAAAGAAAAATGGACAAATGCAGAAAGAAAAAAAATCTAATTAGAAAAATACAAATATGTGATAATAGTAAGAAATAAATGTATAAGAGTTAAATACAACAAATAATTGGATGTATGAAAATGAATAAAAAAATAAAAAAATAAAAGAGAGAATATTCTTAAAATTGATATTAAAATCAAAGTGAAGGCGAGAAACAAATATAGAAAAAACAATGACAACATAAAGAAGAAGAAAAAAATGTAAACAAAACATAAATAAAGCAAAAGTGAAATATGAAAAAACAGCATGCATAAATGAAAATACAAATAAAAAGAAAATAAGATAAGAATGAAAAGCGATAGTTTATGTAATAAAAATTCAAGAAATTAATAATAAGAATAAAAAAATAAAAAAAGAAAGAATAAATACAATAAAATATTTCAAATATAACAAAACAACAATAATAAAACCCAAAAATAAGTATAATAAATACTGGAATAAAATCAAGAAAAAAGATAATTACCTGGGATGTTTGCCGGTTATTCGACTTCCGGGCTTCCTAGAGTGTTACCCGTTTCTATTGAGGAAAAATAAAAGTACTCACCTATTTTTGATCGCTTTCGTCGATTTCGCGATCCTTCACGCCTGCCTCTTCCAGCGCTCTTGCTTCTCCGATTGCTTGATGCACCTCTCATTTTGTTGGTTGCGAAGAACGCGAAGAACTCCTCAAAGTCTTCTGGAGAGCAACGTGACCGCAACGCGCAGGAAACAAGCAAATCTCAAAAGATACCAACGACCGTCACCAAATGCGCTTGCGCTGCAATGGACTTTTGATTTGCATAGTCAAAACCGCACTTATTTAAACTCCTCGAATATAATAAAATATTATAAGCAGAGTAAAAAAATTAACTTATAGATTTATTGTTTTAGAATTACTTATAATGCCTTCTAATAAAAAATAATTGTTTTAAAATACTTTTAGGTTAATATTTTTTGTCGTTAATCAAACTTCTAAATTAATATATAAATTTTCCTGCTCTTTTAAATTGATGCAATTTTTTTTAATTAAAAATTTACCCCATTTTTTAAAATCAAAAATATATTTTAATTAATTTTGTAAATGGACTCTTTTTTAATTCATTAAATGTATAATTTTAATTAAAAAAACTAAACAAAATTAGGATCTTTCGAGATATTAATTGATTATTTAATTAATGTAAATAAAGAATGAAATATTTTAGAAATAAATAAAGTTATCGTGATTCTAAACTTATCACTTGATAGTTTATGCATTCCACATTCAATGAGCCCTATAAGTATCTTGGATTTGTGTACTGTTAATAAATAATTGCAATTCTATTCTTTTCATTCTTATAGAGCCCCTTGGATGCGGAATTACATACATAATTTTTAAGTGGTTAGTTTAGAATCATTATAAATTTATTTGTTCAATATTGTTAATTAATTAATATACCTAAAAAAATGAAATTTGTATAATTTTTTGAATAAAAGTATCTTTTTAAAATTAATCAATGAAAAAGAAAAAATTGGTGCACTTAACAAACATCCAAAAATATTTTTAATTTTCAAAAAATAGGTAAATTAAAAATTTTTTTAATAAAAAAAATGTGTAACATTAGATAGAGCAGGAAAAAACCTTTCGTCAAATTCATCTTTTTACACAACATATGTGATTTTTCAAAAAAATCAAATGACAAAATATATTGGAAAAAAATAATTTTTTTCGAAAGGAGTAATAGACTTTCACAAAATACGTAACGATTTTTTTAAAAATTTCTACCTTACGCGTTACGTATTTTGTGAACAGCCCCTAAATCTAGATCTTCTAAAATTGTTTAAAATTAATATTTATTATTTTTTTGTTTGCGTCAGAAACAATTTTTTAGTTTTTACAGGTTTTTGAGGTTATGTTTACCCTCCATTCTCCTTAAAAATGCATCAAGTTTTAAAGTTTTTTTTTTAAAAAGTGTGTTTTTAAATGAACTTCACAACAATTTCATCCAAAAAATTATAAAATTAAAATTTACTAGGGGAGAGGGCCCCAAAATGGACATAGTTTTAATTTTGTGCTATAGAACCTAAACGTTTTAGGATATTTAAAAATAATGCATACCGTATGAAAGTACAATAAATAAGGTATCTTTTGGCCATAAAGAAAAAATTTCAATTTGAAAACAAACATATTTTAAAGAATTTTTTTAAATAGTTATAAATTTCGATTTGAAAAAAAGTGTCCCCAAGATGGACGCCTTCATAATATGCATTAAAAAACAGGTAAAATAAAATATCAAGTAAGGATTTTTGAACCAATTTTCTGTTTCTTCATTATATTTTTTAAAAGTTCTAACATTTTTTAAATGTCAAAAATTAAATAATATTGGGAGAAAATTAATTATAAAAATAATAAATTAATTAAATTAATTTATTTAATTTATCCAATCCAATTTATTTAATTTATAATTTATTTAGTAAGAGATTAGTTATATTTTAAAATTAATTAAAGGAGATTAACAATAAATCCAGATCTAAGCTGAAATGTCTGAGTCACAATTCGGACATTCGAACCAGGGTCCGCAATATTAAGTAACTGTAACATTGAAAATAAATAAAATTAAGAAATTAAGGTGATATGTCCATCTTAGGGCCACCAGACTGTCCATCTTAGGACGAATGACTTCATTTTTTTAGCGCAAATAAAAATTATTTACAAACACAGTGTCAACTGAATCGTTTAAGAGTACTGAAATAAAAACTGTTACAAAACTTTTTAAAACGAAAAATCCACGTGATATGTGTTACAGAAAAAAAATTCTTTCCGAACCGTGTTTATATAAACATATATTTTTTGTAATTTAATTGTTAAAATCTTGTTTTTAAAACTATTTTTATCTCTTTTTCGAGGATACAAAACGGTAAAAAAATTTAAGCAAAATTGAACAGGTCAAAGTGGAAAATATGTTGGTTCGGCGTAAAACCTTCATATATTAATATGAGGCGTTTCATATGAGAACGAGATATGATGTCTCAGATTTTCCTTAACTTTTGGGTTTTGAGAGACATTTTGGTGTTAAATAAGTATGTAAATATTGAATTAAATTTTTAAAATATTTTTAGAGATATTTGCATTAAAAAATTATTGTAATATTTTTTTCTTTTTCTTATAACTTTTATTCTTTTGATCCTACAAAAAAAAGTTCTGAATGTTTTTTAATCTAAAAATATTAAAATTTATGAAAAAAATTATTGCACTAAAAAATTATAAAATTTCAATTAATTTATTTAAAAAATAAAATTTAATTTCACGTTTTAAACATGTTTTTCCTGTTTCTCAAGTTTGAAAAAAATCATGAATGAAGTTGATAATGTAATAAAGACTTCCTGAAATTTTAAGCTTGGCGTTATTTTTTGTTTTCAAGATAAAAATATTTAAACGGTGAAATGCATGGGTTCAGCGCGCAAAACGATCATTGTAAGAGGGGCCCATAATTTAGTGCGCCGCGGCGACGGTCACATGCGGTGCGTGTTCTCACTGGGCCCCTGTAGAATGATTATTTTATGCGCTTAACCCATGCATTTCAATGTTTAAATATTTTTATCTCGAAAACAAAAAATAACGCCAAGCTTAAAATTTCAGGAAGTCTTTAGTACATTATCAACTTCATTCATGATTTTTTTCAGGCTTGAGAAATAGGAAGAACATGTTTAAAACGTGAAATTAAATTTTATATTTTAAAAAATAATTGAAATTTAATAATTTTTTAGTGCAATAATTTTTTTCATAAATTTTAACATTTTTAGAGTAAAAAACATTTAGAACTTTTTTTTGTAGGATCAAAAGAACAAAAGTTATAAGAAAAAGAAAAAAATGTTACAATAATTTTTTAATGCAAATATCTCTAAACATATTAAAAAAATTTAATTCAAAATTTACATACTTATTTAACACCAAAATGTCTCTCAAAACCCAAAAGTTAAGGAAAACCTGAGACAAGAAGACTAGAATAAGGAGGTCTAACTCAGGTAGTGGGGGTATGGTAAGTATACGTATGAAATTGGTAGTTGCAGTAGGCGGATTTTCGAGAAAGGCAGAGTGTGCGGTAGACTTCTGCGCATACCAAAACATACAAGTTTCAGTAATTCTATATGTGTATCTTTATTTTGTATATGTATTGGTGTGCGCAGAAGTCTACCGCACACTCTGCCTTTCGGCCTACCTCGAAAACAAATTCTTTACGTACCCCCACTACCTGACTTAGACCTCCTTATTCTAGTCTTCTTGATCTGAGACATCATATGTCGTTCTCATATGAAGCGCCTCATATATACATGTATAATGGCATTCGACGCATCGGTTTATTTAAACTAGTTCCAGAATGGAGCAAACACAGACGCGACGCATCGTAATGCTATTCAAATGGGTGACGTCAGCACATATACGTTCATGTCCGACGCGCTTATTGTAGAACCAACTTTAGGTTGAGTCCACAATAGACTAAGAATATAAACGTGAACGTAACGTGTCCATTTAAAGGCCTTTCTCCAATAGGATCCTAAACTCTTGCGTTGCGTATGCATTGCGTCGGTTGCTATTGGCAACCAATGCTAAAATCAACGCGTCAGTCACGCAACGCAAAAGTTTAGGTTACTATTGGAGAAAGGCCTTAATGGAGCGTCTCCAATAGAAACCTAAGAGCATTCGTAAACGTATACGTATGACGTCACCAATGCCGAACTACATGGGAACCAACTCGATGTGTATGCAAGGCTTGTATATTCTGCACAGGCCCTTATGATGCGTCTTCAATGGGACCCTAAGAACAAGCGTTGCGTATACGTCTCGTTGGTTCTCATTTAGTTTAGTATTGGTGATGTCATACGTCTGTTTACGAATGCTTTAAGGGCCTGTCGAGAATAGACCAAAAACATGAACGTAAATATAACGTCACAATGTATTTTAAATGGATACGTTACGTTCACGTTTATGTTTTTGTCTATTCTGGACTCAACCTGAAGTATCTTCTGCAATGGACACATTCGTACGCAAACGTGTACGTTCCGTGTGACGTCAGCACGAAACGTTCACGTTCACGTACGAAGCAACCAAAGCTGAGTCCAGAATGAGCAAGTTACGCGGTACGTTAACGTTAACGTGTGATGTCACACATTTGAAATATCATTATGGCGTCAGCACGTTAACGTTATAACGTAACGTGTTCATTCTGGACTCTGCTTTATGTCGGTTTTACAATGGTTACATTTGTACATGTACGTGCACATGTACGTGCTGACGTCACAATGTTCTGCAAATAGGTGACGTCAGTACAGAACCTACACGTTCTCGTACACACGTGCCCATTGTAGAACCGACATAAATGCCTTTCTCCAATAGTAACCTAAACTTTTGCGTTGCGTGACTGACGCGTTGATTTTAGCATTGGTTGCCAATAGCAACCGATGCAATGCATACGCAACGCAAAAGTTTAGGATCCTATTGGAGAAAGGCTTTAAGGCCTTTCTCCAATAGGAACCTAAACTTTTGCGTTGCGTAACTGACGCGTTGATTTTAGCATTGGTTGCCAATAGCAACCGACGCAATGCATACGCAACGCAAGAGTTTAGGATCCTATTGGAGAAAGGCCTTTAAGGTTCCTATTGGAGACGCACGATTGGAGTTCCAGCTGAACGTTGCGCGGTGCGTGTCACTATGTATTACACGGGCTATGCGCGCTGTAAAAAATGTTTAAATAACCCAATTTTCCAATGCGTGCCATTTTTTTCTCAAACAAATATTATTCAGAAGGGTATTAAGTATGTGAAGCTTTTTTTCAACTTGAAATTCAATTGTTATCATGGTTTTTTATTTTTTGTTTATAAATAAACAAATCAATGTTTTTGCACAAAAATATCAATAAAACTATGGTTCAAGACAAGAAGAATACCGAAATCGAAGAAAATTATATATGAAAAAAGGTTTAAAATTTATGCATTTTTAGGTGTTGATTACAAAAAAAAAAAGCAAGCCCAATAAAATTGGAGTTGATGGTCCTGCCGTTGTCAATGTATTTTTCCACCAGAACATTTTTACGTATTTTGACGTGTAGAATATAAGAAAAAGTTAACAAACATGATAGGAAATTGTTTTAATTGAGTTTTTTTCGAAAAATAAAAATTGGATTTTATATCAAATAAGATCGCTGTGTATAAGGAACCCTCGATTTCATGAATAGTACGAGTGTAACTCGCATTTGTCTGATTTTTTTTACTGAAAGCACCTCTACTGCGCCATCTGTCCCTTCTTTCTGTAAGCGGGCAATCGTTTTTTGATAATAAAAGTTTTAAAAAGAAAATAAAAATAATAAAAATGCATAATTAGTTTTTGAAATAAATAAATAATTTTTTATTTAAAATTGTAACCTCTATTAGTTTTTAATAATTATCATAAACAAATTCTTTTATTTATATTTTTGTATTACAAATTTTTCAAAAAAAGTATAACTTAAATTATTTTTGATGATAAAATAATTTTTAACACTAATATAGTATTACCCCTCTATATAGGCAACCTGTTGCGTAAAGTCTATTTTTTTATGACAAGCTGTCAGATAATATTGACTATAGTTTTTGATTATGATTATAGTTTTTTGATAAAGAGACCTTCTTTCGATAGTGTCTAAATTTTTGTTTTAAATGATCAAAGTGAAAATTTTCAGTAAAAAAGGAAAAAGTGTTTAATAATTTTTTTACAAAATCCAGAAACATTATTTAAAAAAGGGCTCTTTTCCAAAAATCTATAGTAAATACAGATTTATGAAAAAATTTGTTTATTAAGATTCGGTGTTTTTACAAGCGTCAATATTATTTCCGCAATAAAAGTTGACAGCTTGTCCTAGAATTGGCACGTAACGCTATAGGTTGCCTATAGAAAGAGGTATTACTATTATACAATAAAAATTTCTTTTAGAAGCAAAAATTTTGAATATTATATTATTAAATATTAATTAATTATTATTATTAATTGATTAATTAATATTTTTAAATTTTTATAAAAATTTTTGTTGCAAATAATTTTTCAAATTTTTAATATTTTTCAAAATATAGTTTTAAAAACATATTAAAAATTTTTCTAAATACTCAAAAATAATATATATATTTAAAACTTATTATTAATATAAATAAACAATTTTTTTTGTTAATGTATCAAAATTAATATTTTTAAAAATGTTCATTTACAAAAAATTGTTTGTTTACCTTATAAGATTTCGATACAGGATAAAGTATTATCCCTTTCTGTAGGCAACCTGTCGTGGTACTGCCATTTTCTACAATAAGCTGTCAACTTTTGTCGCGGAAATAATATTGACACTCCTTCAAAAATTTTACACAGATAAACAAATTTTTTTTTAAATTCTTATTTGCTATTTTTTTTATAAAAAGCATTTTTCTTACTAAACTTTCGAAAAATTCTTTTTATAGAAAATATCTAATTTTATAATAAATTTTATTTCAACATCTCCTCTGTCGCCATCTGTGTTCTTGCTTAGAAAACACGTTTAGAACAAGATTTCTTGACTCAAATTCTCGCGTGGCAATACGTCTCTCAAGATATTCGTGAGACATGTGACGGCCATTTTCTGTAGCAAAGTGTCAGTTTTAATATTAGGATTAATTTTCTTGCTCGAGGAAACATCGAAATCTGGCAAACAAATATTTTCTAAAATCCTTATACCCTATAGTTTTTTGATAAAGAGCCTTTTTTTTGTAAAAGTGTTTGGTTTTTTTTTTAAAAAATGATAAAATTAAAATTTTTAAAAAAAGAGGGGAAAGTGTTTGAGAACCTCTGACAGTTTCTCCGTTCAGCACCCTTAATATTAAGGTAATATTACAAGAGAATATTACAGTAATATTATGGGAACATTTCTTTACGAAAAAAATCTACCCATCCAGGGCATCGAACCCCGAACTCAAAGCACACGAGTCCAGAGTTTTACCAACAAGCCAAATTGACTTATAATATATTTACGTTTTTTATGCTTTATGAATAACTTAAATCAGTCTGTAATATTACCGTTAATATTACTGTAATATTACCGTTAATATTACAGTAATATTCCCGGTAATATTACCTTGAGGCGGACATTTTAAGATCACTGTAAGATTACTGTAATGTTACAGCGTTATATTACGAATCTCACGTGTAATATTACCTTGATAATGAGGATATATTACGTGCTTCTTGGGTATTAATTTAATTCAAATTTAAAGATTTTTTATTAACAATATTAAAAATAAATATAAACTATAATTAAATTAATTAACCATATTTTTCATTTTTTATATAAAATAAAACAAATTATTTTATTTTATTGCTTAAATAATAATAATAAAGTAAAAATTATATGTCACATAAAAGTAAAAGTTATTTAAATATTAATGGTAAAAGTAAAAACATTGTCAAATTATTATTTTTTAAGATATCAAAGATTTAAAGAAATTATATTAATAATTGAAAAATGATTGACAGCTGGACAATGGCATTTATCTCTGTATACGTTACAACGGAATTAGAAAGAGAGAAATCGCTCTGTCCTTACCAAAATAATTTAAATACTATTGGCTAAGAAAATAGGAGGCTGCGAAAAATGCGATTGGAGGGAAAATTTGAAGGTAAGAAATATACAGTAAAAGTATATGAAGAAAGGTAGGAAGGAAAAAACCGCGGATTTTCAAGCAATCAGCTGTCAGATTTTCTCTTACACACTTACTAAATTTAAACCTACATGGGATAGAGAGAAATGTGAGGGATGAAGCGTCTTCTCGAGTTAATAAATAGAGAAGGAGACCCAAATTTGGGCATTCTCTGACATTTATTCAAGCAGATCAAATATATTTATTTACATATTGAATTTTGACAGATAGTTTTTGTGTAGAGTGATTGAATTATTTTGTGATTGGATTTTACAATATAAAAGTAAGTTCTAAAGAATAAAGAACAAGTGTTTAATATAAAATTTTTTTTATTATTTAAAATATCAATTTTTATTATTTATATTTTTTTTATCTTTTTACATAATCTTATATGATATCTGAGAGGCTGGTGTAACGACTATGAATCCTTGCCCTCCAATTAATTAGTTAATTTAGGGAATAAATAATTTACTTAAATTATTTATTTAGGCTAATTTTCAGAGAGGTAAATGACTTTTTCATTTATTTTCTATTTGAGTTTGATCATTTTAATATGTTGTAAAATAAATAACATATTAAATAAATCTGTAGTGCAATAAAATAAATAAAAACAAACACAATTTAAAAGAAAGTCAGGATATATTTTAAGAACATTGTCACTCCTTTATAATATTACTATACATAGTTTTTCCGACAAGTATAAACCACGGTCGACGAGCTTCTGCCCATCTCCTCTTATCACTTTCCTTTAACCTTCGCTTGACAAGATGCCCACCCAGGGTGGGCCAGACAAATTGAAATTGCCATATCTTCTAAAGTTTTGCCTTAATTGAATCGCGATTTTAAGTCACTGAACAAAATCTTAAGAACTTTCAAAAAATGTAAAAACAAATTTTTAAAAAAAATTTCTTCTTGATTATTTATAACTTTTATCAATGTATGTACGGAGATAACCGGGATGATTCAGATATTTTTTTAATTCTATTTTACAAAAAGACTTGAAATCATGCAGACTTTTCACTGTGAGTGTTTTATGATGTCAAATAATAGATATAAAAAATATTATATTGCATTTTTCATTTGTTTAAACAATTTATTGTTATTATTTATTAACTTTCTTTGTTCTGCACCTAGAAAGATGCAGTTTTTTTCTAATTTTGCAATTTATCAAGCGGTATATAATAAAAGATATATTTGATGTAAAATTATTAATTCAACAATTGTTTAAACAATTATTTGTTTAAACAATTGGTTAAATAGTAAATTCATATAAAATCTTTGTGTTATTATGTTGTGCTTGTTAAGTTGCAAAATTAGAAAAAAATTGCAATTTTCTAGGAATATTATGAAGAATGTTAATAAATAGCAACAATTATTTGTTTAAACAATTTATAATAATAGTTGTTGCAAATTGAATTATATATTTTATTTTATTTATAACCTTTGAATTAATAACTACGAAGAAAAGGTAACAAATTTATAAAATTCTTCTACTGTCGTATGTATATTTGAAAAAGTTATAAATTATTAATAATAAATTGTTTAACAAATAAAAAATCAACAAAACATTAATAAAATATATTATTTGGTAACATATAACAATTTTGGAAAAAAACTGAATGATTCTAAGTTTTTATTGCAATATACAAAGAAGAAAACATTTGGCCCACCCTGGGTGGGATCTTGTCAACCGTGTATATAAAAAGTATCCAGTCCGGCGAAGGTTAATCGGACATAATCGTCTAAATTCGTAATTCTCTTCGTCAAGTCATTCGTCATTTACTTTCTAGCATTCGCGTACATTACACATATTACAGTTCGACCATCCTGATTCATCCCGTCCACGGGTATCGTTAATTTACAATTTCAAAAATTTAAGACAATTTATCGCAGATTGTTCAGATTTACACAAATTTAAAAACAAATTAAAATTTAGAAATTGTACTGATTTACAAAATTAAATAGATCGAAATCCTCACATCACATAATTTAAAAACGTGACACGGTGAGCTTCGTTTAGGTTCAACCTAAACTGCATGACCCTTCTCAGGTTTTTTTTTATATCAATTCGGTGATGCCTCACGATCATTTTAAGACGAAAATTAAAATAATCGTTGGAGGGAAACTCAAATTATATTGATTTTTAAATTTTTTTTCTAGATTATTGAAGATATTTTCATTAAAATACCGTTTGGTAAAATACTTATTGCTTCAAAAGCTACAATTTAACATAAAAATAGATTATATATAATAATTAAACCATTTTGATACATAGAATTAAGAAAATGTTTAAAAATAGTCGAAAAAACTGAAATTTTTCTAATTTTTTAAACTTTACTCCTTTATTTAACGTTATTTCAATAAAGTCATGTAGAAGTGAATTAAAGTACATAAAATTTCCTGTAAATCAAAAAAAAAACTCTTCTATCTATTATTGTTACAAAAATATGGTCATTTGAATTTTAAATTTAATGGATAAATAGTTAAAATTTACCATTAGGTCTAGATTATTTGGTAAAATTGTTTTCGCAGAACCTCATCTCAATTCCAGAATATAATACGTATAAGAAGGTTTAATCTTGAACAGTTTCAAATTGAAAAAACTGATTTATCTCACTTACATCGAAAGTTACATTGGTTTAAAGAATGTCTATTTCTATAAGAGAGATTTGAGTAGTTTTTAAAAATCCGTTTATTTTGAAAAATGCAACATAATCATATTTAAAATATTTACTTTTTTAAAAAGTAAATGGTAAGGTACAAATATTTGGTAACAACCACGATATTTTTAAAATGCGTGAAGGCCGTTGTATTCACAAAGAGCGCGATTTAATTATGGAATTGAGATGAGGTTCTGCGAAAACAATTTTACCAAATAATCTAGACCTAATGGTAAATTTTAACTATTTATCCATTAAATTTAAAATTCAAATGACCATATTTTTGTAACAATAACACAGCCCCACAAAAAAAAAAAAGTGTCATGTACTTTTGACCGGAATACCCTAACCCTATGTATTTTGACGCGCTGAACACGAATCCGAAGTCCGTTTTGCTCCATCACGTCAGGATTTTTTTCTAACCTCAAAAAACATGTCGGATTTTGAGAAGTAGGCGATTTTTTTAAAAATTGCTGTATTAACTTCAAACTTGGTATCTGGGGGTTTTTTGTGTCGCTGATTACGAATCTGAAGTTAGATTTTCAAAATCCAAAATGGCGGATCCAATATGGCGGACGAATTTTGAAAAAATTTTAAGATTTACTTCAAACTTGGTATCTGGGGGTTTTTTGGGTCGCTGATTACGAATATGATGTCAGATTTGAAAAATTCAAAATGGCATATCCAACATGGACTTCTATCGGACATATTAGATACGCCATTATCTGTATCTGGGGGTTTTTTGGGTCGCTGATTACGAATATGATGTCAGTTTTCAAAAATTCAAAATGGCATATCCAGCATGGACTTCTATCGGCCATACTAGATACGCCATTATCAATTTTTGAAAACTGACATCATATTCGTAATCAGCGACTCAAAAAACCCCCAGATACACTATTGCACATTAATTTTTAAAAAATTTCGTAAAATAATGTCCCCCTACCAAAAAAAAATTCAAGGGGTAGTTCCCCCCATAAATCAGCTTTTGGTGAAAAACAAAACATACGTGTCAAATTGTTTTTAAAAAACTACAAAACTGCCAAGTTTCAGAAAAATCGTCGTATGGCACTTCCCTAGTGTTACTTGTCAGCAACTTAGAAAACCTGTAGATACCAAATTTCATAATAATCTGACAATTTTTTATAAATAATTCCTTAATATTGAATCAGACATGTCGAATTTCGGAAATCTGACATCAGATTCGTAATCAGCGACCCAAAAAACCCCTAGATACCAAGTTTGAAGTAAATCTTAAAATTTTTTCAAAATTCGTCCGCCATATTGGATCCGCCATTTTGGATTTTGAAAATCTAACTTCAGATTCGTAATCAGCGACACGAAAAAACCCCAGATACCAAGTTTGAAGTTAATACATCAATTTTTAAAAAAATCGCCTACTTCACAAAATCCGACATGTTTTTTGAGGTTAGAAAAAAATCCTGACGTGATGGAGCAAAACGGACTTCGGATTCGTGTTCAGCGTATCAAAATACATAGGGTTAGGGTATTCCGGTCAAAAGTACATGACACTTTTTTTTTTTTGTGGGGCTGTGTAATAGATAGAAGAGTTTTTTTTTGATTTACAGGAAATTTTATGTACTTTAATTCACTTCTACATGACTTTATTGAAATAACGTTAAATAAAGGAGTAAAGTTTAAAAAATTAGAAAAATTTCAGTTTTTTCGACTATTTTTAAACAGTTTCTTAATTCTATGTATCAAAATGGTTTAATTATTATATATAATCTATTTTTATGTTAAATTGTAGCTTTTGAAGCAATAAGTATTTTACCAAACGGTATTTTAATGAAAATATCTTCAATAATCTAGAAAAAAAATTTAAAAATCAATATAATTTGAGTTTCCCTCCAACGATTATTTTAATTTTCGTCTTAAAATGATCGTGAGGCATCACCGAATTGATATAAAAAAAACCTGAGAAGGGTCATGCAGTTTAGGTTGAACCAAAACGAAGCTCACCGTGGTGACGTACGCGTGCGCATAGTCTATTATTCTTACACACACATATTTACAATTATGACTGACACCACAGACGCATATTTCTTGGTTCCCAGACACCCTCATATTTTCGCTGGGTTACTTGAAATCCTTCAATATCAGCTACAACATAGCGTTGATTTCGTAAGACTTTCGAGACTATATAAGGCCCCTTAAAACGCGGGATTATTTTTGGCGATATTCCCTTTGTCGAGTCAAAATTCCTAATCATTACGAAATCACCAACCTGATAATCAAAAGCATCTTTTCTCTTTTTGTTCGCATTCGCCGCATATCGCATTTGGCTTATTCCAATTTTATTATCGACTTTTGCACGTAAAACTTCGAGCTCCCTGGTATTTGGACTAATCTTATTTTCAATAAATTCTTTAATATAATCATTAATTTTTCCTCTTTGATTTAGTCCAAATAACAATTTGCTCGGAGTTTCGCCAGTAGACATATGTACTGCATTATTTAGTCCAAATTCGATATCTGATAATACTTTAGGCCATTGTTTACCCGCTTCGTAATCACTTAATTTTCCCAACATTGGACCCAAAGATTTATTAACTATTTCTACTTGGCCATTAGCCTGCGGGGAACCAGTCGCGACTTTTACATGCTGTATATCGCATTCCTTAAAAAATTCTTGGCATTCTTGCGAAGTAAACGAAGTCCCTCTATCAGAAATTACCGTTCTGGGTTTACTATAATTTGCGAAATAATTTTTTAAAGACGAAATAGTTTCCGCCGACTTCGTGGTTTTTGTCGGGTACAATTTTACAAATTTGGTGAAACCATCGATCACAACTAAAATGTGTTTTTTCGATTTAACCCGTTCATCAAATATATCTAAGTGATCGATGTGTATTGTCTCAAAAGGTTTATCACCCTTAGGTATCACATTAACTTTACCCTCGACTTTGCCCGAAGACGGCGTAAACGCTATACATTTGCAGCAATTCCTAATATGTTCATTTATTTTGTTTTTCATGTCCGGGAACCAATAACTTTTCCTCAAAGTCTCATACACTTTCGTCACCCCTTGGTGAGCTAATTCGTCGTGATACTTGAACAATACATTCTTCTCCATAAATTCCGGTACATAAAACAAAAGGGTATCAGTGTTTTCTCCTATACGATACAAAACCCCGTTTCTCAATTCAAAATGTTTATCTTGCCTAATCTCAATTTTTTGTTTCAAATCAGCGATCATTTTATCTTTATTTTGCGCGATTACCAAATTTGTTTCAAAGGAATTATCATTTACAATGCCTATCCAACTGCGCCTACTCAAACCATCAACGTGACTCATACGCTTTCCTTCTCGATGCTCAGTAGTGTAATCGTAACCTTGAAGCTCCATAACCCACCTGGAAATTCGGGGATTTATTTCCTTCTTCTTCAAAGCGAGCGTTAGAGAGTTACAATCGGTCACAATTTTGAACGGGATTCCGAGGAGATAAACTCGAAATCTACGCACGGCATAAACAATAGCCAACATCTCAAGTTCAAAACTGTGATACCGGCTTTCAACTTCAGTACTCCGCTTTGAAAAGTAAAAAATGGGATGAAACTTCAAGTCCTTTCCACGTTGCATCAAGATCGCACCGTACCCCAGCGCGCTTGCATCACAATGCAGTTCGGTTTCGGCTCGAGGATCGTAGATCGCTAAGATCGGAGATTCGGCTAATTTTGCTTTTAAAATTTTAAACGCATCATACTGATCTTTTTTGAAATTAAATTCCGCCCCCTTTTTGAGAAGGTCGTACAGAGGTTTTGCAATCAAAGAGAATTTTTCTACAAATTTTCGGAAATATTGGGCAACCCCTAAAAAACTCTGTACGTCCTTCACAGTTCTGGGCTCGGGAAAATTTGTCACGGCTTCGATCCCTTTTGTGGTGGGACTAATACCACTTTCAGACACCACATAACCTAAAAACTCAATCTTTGTGGATAAAAATTCACATTTGTCGGTTCTCAACTCCATTTTATTTGCAATCAATAATCTAAATACTTTACGCAAAATTACAATATGCTCGTCAATTGATACGGTGGCTATAAGCAAATCGTCCATATAGGCAACCACTTCCCCAGATTCAATCAAATCTTTAAAAACGGTATTTATAAATCTTTGAAAACGTGACGGAGCCACTTTTAAACCAAAAGGCATACAAGTGAACTCGAATTGTCCAATCGGTGTTACAAAAGACGTATACTTTTGTGAATCCTCGGCAATAGAAATATGGCGAAATGCATCTTTCAAGTCCAACCGAGAAAAATATTTTTTATTATTTAAAATATCGAGCTGATCGTCGATTAGCGGTAAAGGATAATTATCCCCGATAAGAAATTTATTCAATACACGAAAATCGATACACAAGCGCATTTCGCCATTTTTCTTTTTAACCAGCACTATTGCTGATGCATACTCGGAATCACTCGGTTTTATACGCTTCAAGGTTATCAAATTTTTAATGATTTCTATCAATTTCTGTTTTTCTATAAATGACAACCGTCTAGGGGCAAACCGGAAAGGCTGATGTTCTTTTAAGCGAATAGTCAATTCCGCTTTCACAGCAGGCTTTTCAGGCCGCTCGGGCTTGATATATTCTATAAAAAACAAATCCCTGATTTTATCGCGATCTTCAACTGCAATTTCGTCATTAATTTTAAGAGTCCCAATAACATCAATTTCAGACTCGTCAATATCAATATTTAAAATTTCTGACACTGCTTCCGCCAAACTATCATCTGTTTCCATTATTTTAAAACCAAATTTACGGAATGAATCGCGACCCAAGACTACCGGTAATTTCATAGTATTATCATCTACAATCAATAAATCAACATCTCTAATCAGCCGTCCTAGCGTGACTCTAGACTTTGCCCGACCAAGTATTTTTAATTTGGACTCATTTATACCTGTATATTCAAAACAATGAGAATCAAAAGGTTCAATTAATTCAGGGTTTACAAATTTTTTTTTTATAAAACTGACTGGACTACCACTATCCAGTCTCGTCGACAGAGTTAAATTAAAAACCTCACCATCCAGATGAAACTCATATGTAGCTGATCTCAGGAACTCATCTTCTTGATTACCTAAATCGACATTTGCTACCTCCTTCGCCACCGATGATCCTCGCTGCACACAATCCTTGATGACATGATCAACTCCCCCACAACGAAAACAGGACCCCTTCTTTCTTTCTGGACGCTGACATTCAGTGGATAAATGGCCCCATTTTCCACAATTATAACAACGAACCGAAGACCTCGTACTAGCACCTTCCTTGGAACCCTTTTTAGTGCCCGGTTTGTCATCCCTTCTAAATCCTTTTGGCTTCTCGTCCGTTGGTTGACTTCTGCCAGATAACGCGATTTTCTCAAACGCTTGCAGCAGTTTTTCCACTGAATCAAAACATTGAATTCGCGCCTGATCACGCATGTTAGAATCCGCTATGCCATCAATATAATAATCTAGCCGTTCGGCTTCGTCAATTGGAACTCTGTTTGCTAAAATGATTTTGTCGTGCAGATATTCACTAAAAAGTTCACCCTTCTTCCAGGTTCTCTCCTCAAATTGTTTTCGTAGTAGCACTCTACTCGGCCTCCGATGGAACATTTTTTGCAATTCTGTCAGCAAACTGTCAATGGGCATCTGAATGAAATCAGGTTTCGAGTGAAACCAACTCAGCGCCTTGCCTTTTAATTTGGAGCAGATTAGAATCCTCGTAGAGTCGTCATCCAAGTTATAGGTATCAACAAGTATTTTCACCTGTCGTTCCCAGCTGTCAAAATTCCCACCAGTGCCGTCGAATGTGCTCAGCAACTCTCCAATTTTCGTAATACACAATTTCTGCTGGCTTATGTTGAATGAGGACCTTCTAGGTGAGTCATTGCGATGGCTCCCCACTTCTTCTCGGATTTCCCCCAACCTTCGTCGTTCAAGTTCTAATGCTCGCCGTTCTTCTTCCAATATGGCTGAACGATTCATTTGCGTTGAACTTCCGGGTCTCTCTCTATTTAGTCTCACTCTTTCCAGCTCCTGCCTAGCTAAATCCAGTTGCCTTGCCATCTCCACTCGCTCGGCTCTGATAGTTCTCAGCTGTTCGTCATAATTTTGTCCTTGGTCTCTGCTTGCTACTGATTCCTTTAGTTTTTCCAGATCGCTCTTCAACGCTTCTACCTTGGCCGACAGGTTTTCATTTTCCAGCCTTGTCTTCTGCAACTCTTCTTGTAGCAGATTATGTTCTGCAACTTGGTTTTTTTCTTGAATAAAGGCTTTCCAACTCTCTTGCTTGTCAATTTCCTGAATTTTGGCGACCAGTTCCGCTTTATTGCCCGTGGAGCTCATATTTTTCCAACGTAAAATCTCCTTCAATTCTACCACAGTAAGGTCTTGAAGCGTCGTCGCCATTTTAGACACGTGCACAAGTCCCTTTTTCACTTTTAACTCTTCCACAAAGATTAAACACTGTTCAATTATCACAAAGAGGAAAAGAAAATATTTCTTTCAACATTAACAATTTACAATTCACAGCTCACAATAGGTCTAACCGTGGTCACTTCACAAATTATCGAAATTTCACTTTAAGAACACAGAAGCCGTAGCCATTTTAAAAATTTCGTACCGAATCACTCACTCACAAATCTAAGTCTAAGGAAAATACTTGGAAGATTAATTTACTTATGATAGATTAACTAATTTAGGAAATAGAGAATTTGACCTTGATAGTTGATAGGAATTGACAGGTTTATTTTATTTCGTTGAAATTTTTTTTTTTTATATAGTTAAGCCTACGAGCTAATTTTGAATTTCAATTGAGGAAAAACAAATTTGTTAGAAAGAAATCAGACAAAAAGGTGAAAAATTTAAGTTAATTAATAAGATTATTTCATTTAATTTCATTCAGAACGAACTTACAATTAATTATTCAAACTTAAACAATAAATAATTATACCATATGATTGATTGTATATTTTGTTTCTTTATTAATAATTATTATTTATTTTTTTTGTAAAGTAAAAATATTCAACTTCGAAACGATATATGACATTTATTCATTTATAAAAGTAGAAGTGAATAAGAAAATAAACAGCTGATCTACCGAATAATTATGGGAAGGATTCCTCTAATTTGGTAAACAAGCAACAAGTTTTCTAAAAATAAAATAAATATTTTCTTTCAAATATATCTATAGAAATAATAAATTTAAGGATTGATCTAATTTAAATTATTCCATTATATAATTACAATCATATCTGTTGATATAGCTGGCACGTGTTCATTGCATCAAATAATTAAATTTGAAAATACAATGTCCCTTTAAATTTAGACAATAGTCATTCTTTCTTTTGTATAAACTTACGTAATGTGGGTGATTACTATCTGAACATTTATGTTTACGGTCATTCAACCACATTTTTGAACTTATTAATTTATCGGAACCAAACCAAATCAAGGCTAAGATTGATAAGAAAGTAAATAATAGTATAGATCCCCGGTGTGAGAGTTAATAATGCTTCATCTTCCTTTGTCGAAATTTCAAATTCGGAGAAAACTTTTCCTTTCTGTAATTCCAAATTATTTTTGGCAGATTTGTCATTTGATTTTTGAACTTTTTCCTTTGGTTCCAAATCTTTTTTTGATAAAATTTTAACTGCGGAAACTTTTTCTTCTTTTAATTCAAAATTATTTTCTGTAGAAATTTTATTCGACTCTGGAAATTCTTCCTTTGGCTTGAAATCTTTTTTTGTTGAAATTTCTGCTGACTTGAAAACTTTTCCATTCAGCTTCAAAACTTTCTTTAACGAAACATCAGTCGACTCTGAAACTTTTTGCTTTGATTCCAAATTATTTGCAGTTGATTCGGCAACTTTTTCCTTTGATTCTAAATTATTTGTCGTTAAAATTTTACTTGACTCACAGACTTTTGTTGAAATTCCAGTCGGTTCGCAAACTTCTTCCGTCGTTTCTCCCTTCGTTGAAGTCGCTGAATTTTGAAAGTCGTAGCCAAACAAATACTCCTTCAAATATTGGGATCAGAAATCACGCGAAACTGACCCACCCCTGAGCCTTCTTGTGACAACCATCTTGATTTTTTATCTCTTTCTTTTGTATATGTTAGAGAAACACGGAATGAAAACATGGCCACCACAACAAGGCTCTCATCAGATGGCGTATCGCAGTATTTCAGATCCCAATACCTGCAATTTTTTTCTAAATTCAAACACATTTCGCTCCAATAATATGAATTGTCATTGATGATTTGATCTCGAGGTTCATTTTCTCAAAGGCGTAAAACAATGTGATTGGTGATGATAGAAAATTGGTTTTTTTGTTGATGTAAAATCACCTTTCACTAGCGTTCTATTAATTGATGATGAATTAACATTCTTATTCCTTTTGGTAATATTCTGTCGAATACTTCATCGATTTCATTTAGTAGTAAAACAATCGTAGCTGCGAAGTTCTTCATTGAACTATCATCTGGTGTCTCATTGAAGATGGAAAAATTTTCAGTTATAATCGGTCGGCTCGTTGATAATTTGAAAGCAATTGACAAATCACCACATGCTTTTTTGTGTTCTGGATCGCTTTTGTGCTTCTTGCATAAGAATACCTAAAAAAGAAAAATAATTAGCAAAGAGTTTAAACAATAGTCAATTAAAAATATCGAATATATATTGATAAATGTATTTCAGTAGTCTGATCTTAGTATGAGGTAAATTTTTTCTTATTTGCTTTTGTCTTCAAATTTTTCTTCTTAACGTATTTCAATATTAAGAACTAATAAGCCTTTTCATGATTTCCAGATTCTACAGAAATACTTAAAATCAAACGAAGGCGTACATTTTTTATTCCCAAATTTTTTTGAAAACATTAACTTCACAGGCTTCACAGTAGGGATGGAAAGGGGAAACGAAAAGTCGACTTTCGACTTTACAATCGACTTTAAGTCTTTCGACTTTTTAAAGTCGACCGAAGTCGACTTTGTAAAAAAAGTCGACTTTTTATCGACTTTTTTTGAAATCATATTTATTTTAAGAATATTCATTTATAACTTATTAATAATTATCTCTGAATCATTTTTTTAAGAAAAATCTAATTTGATGAACTTAAATTTAATTATATTACAATAAGTAATACTTAACTATGAAAGGAAAAATCCAGAATAAACATTTTTAATGTAATTGATTATATTTCTACATTAATGGTAAAAACATTCTATTTTAAAATATTAAAATTATTCTTTATCATCTAATTATAATTATAATTCAATCGAAATTATTGTTATTAAATATTATTTAAATATTCTTATTAAAACACATTTCCTTTTTACATTCTGTACACTGCACTTTACTGCCGTCACCAATTTTTGAAAAATAAATCCAAACAGCACTAGGACCCATGTGCTTAATATTTAATTAAAAATAATGTCGTACAACACAATGTACGAAAAATAATATATAACGTCCCGAAAACCGTTAGTCCACAGTTTCGTCATGCGTGTTTATCACGTGTCAGTTGTTTTTCATGTTGACAGAAAGTCGAGAAGTCGACCGACGAAGATCGACTTTCATCGACTTCGACCGAATCAAAGTCGACCGCGAAAAGTCGACTTTTTAGTATCGAAAGTCGACTTTCGACTAAAGTCGAAGTCGACTTTTCCATCCCTACTTCACAGTGACTCTAAAAAATATTTTAGGGGAAATAGGGGACTAAAAATATAAAAATAGGGGACTATGAAAATTATTCAAATAAAGATGAATATTATATATACTTAAATTATAAGAAGAGAAATTGCTTTTTTTTGTATATTCTAAAAAAAATTGCAAAACTTTAGACAGAATTTAATTATAAAAATAGCCATCAAGAGATTTTCTACTTTTTTTATATTTCTCAAAAAAATAGCAAAAATTTAGACAAAATTCATTTAAAAGTAAATCCATTCAAGGATTTTCCATTTTTTTATTGTATTTTCACGAAAAAATAAGACAAATTTCATTTACAAGCAAATCCATCCAAGAACTTTCTAGTATTTTTATATTTTCTTAAAAAAATGAAAAAATTGAATTACTAGTTAACTTATTACAGGATTTTTGAGTTTCTTATTCTCTAAAAAAAATAGCAAAAATTTTTGATAAAATTCAATTACAAGCAAATTTATCGAGGGATTTTCAAGTATTTTTGTATTTTCTCAAAAAAATGGCAAAATTTTTTGTCAAAATTCGATTACAAACAAATTGATCGAGGTATTTTCAAGTATTTTTGTATTTTCTCCAAAAAAATGGCAAAAATGTACCAATTCTCAGTTCACTGCGTGAGCGATTCCTTAAAAATTAAGATTTTACAATGACTTTGACGAAAAGAGGGGAAAATTAGGGGAAAGTTTCAAAATAGGGGACTTTTAGGGGACCAAAATTTAAAAGAAGACTTTTAGGGAAATAGGGGACAACCTGTGAAACCTGAGACTTTTTCAAAGTAAAATTAAAAATGAAAACAGTTGAAATTTAAACAATTATGCTCATTTAGGAACAGCTTAATATGAAACTTACTTGCATGTCAATATGCTTTCCATCTATGGCTCCAACAGTATGAGGAAATTGCCAGTTCCTCTCAAACCCATCTGCAACTTTTTTCCATTCTGCTGGAGTTTCTGGCAAACACAGAACAATTGGGATCAGTTTATCCCTTAAAACCTTCATTGTTTTGTAAATCCACTTCACAACTGTGGAATTCCCCATACGAAATTGGATGCTCAACGAAGACAGACTTTCTCCTGTTGCTAAAAATCTGAAAAAGTGATGCAAATTAATGAGTATAATTAAAAAATTATAATCATTAATTAAAACTTCAGAATTTTGTTATTTTAAATTATTATAAAGGTCTTAACGATTTAATTTTTATTACCTCAATGTCAGCATTAATTTCGTAGACGGATCAATGATGTCATCTCGAGTCGGCTGGCTGATCAATAATGGACTAAATTTTTGTAGGAGATCTTCATATTGGACGACGCTCATCCTTGTGAATTTTTTAAACATTGTCTCGTCAATTAACGCCGTCTCCAATCCAAAATTATGAGCGCCTAGAACAAATTTGACAAAAAGATTAATATTCATTAAAAATGTGTTTATTAAAAAAGATAATAATTACCTTTTTCCTTTCTACTCATCCACAGAAAATTTACCCAAAATCTCCTGCTTCTTCGTTTCCTTCTACGTAGTAATAGAAGTAGTAGAAGATTAATATCATCATCACATTCTAATGAGGATGAGGTCGAAGAGCTATCGCTACTCATCACTGTTTAAGATTAAAGTAATGATTAAATATTGAGAAATTCAAGTAATTATTAAAAATAAATTTCACAAGTAATTTGATTTAACATAAAGAAAGTAAATTTATTAAAATTTTAAAAATTAAAAAAATATTTATATATTATTTTAAACATTTTCTAATAGATGAAAAAGAGGAAAATAAATAACAAACTAGTTAAAAAAAGTATTTAATGAAAGTTGAACTTCCCTTCGCGCGAAATTTGAAAATTGAGGTGTGAATGGTTAATTGCATGCACGCCAGCGCATGAAAGCTAGCAGATGAGCTGTGAGAGCACCTTGATACTCATGCGAAGAGTCAACTTCCTCTACAGGATCTCTCACATTTGAAAAAGTACTGCAAAAATGCAAATTAATTAAATCATTTTATCTTAGTTTATTTTTATTCATCGGCGATTCCACGTCAGATTTCAGGTCACATTTTTAATTCGGTCAAAACTATCTTCTTTCATTCCTTACTGAAAATAAATACAAATGTACAAATGGACAAATGTTTGAGTTACGAATTTTTAAAATTTAGGTTTTTTCCGGTTTTTTCACAGTAGACCAATTTTCAATGCCATATAACTTTGAAATTATTAAATTTAGAGAAATTTCGCCAAGGCAATAAAAGTTTAGTTTTTCATCGACTTTAGAATAATGTTAACGAAAAAACATATTTTTTAATTTTTATTAAAAAAATAAAAAAATTTTAATAAACAAATTATTTTTTTTTAAATTTGGATATGATTTTTTTCAAGTCTTTTTTTTAATAAATACCTAGAAATAGTAACAAAAGTTTACAAAAGGTTTTAGAGTGGGCATAATAAATCTTTTTATTTCAATAATTTGTTAAAAAAAAATTTGTTTTTTTTGTTGTTTTTTCATTTTTAAATTAAACAGTTCTTTTGTCGCTAGGACTCTTAACTTTACTCATAGAAAAGCAAAATAAAAGTCTTCTTAATGTGAAAAAACCAAATTTTTTTAAACAAATTATTTAAACAAAAAGATTTATCAGGCCCACTCTAAAACTTTTAGCAAACTTTTGTTACTATTTCTAGGTATTTATAAAAAAAAAGACTTGAAAAAAACCATATCCAAATTTAAAAAAAAAATTATTTGTTTATAAAAAACTACTATTTTTCTAATAAAAATTAAAAAATATGTTTTTTCGTTAACATTATTCAAAAGTCGATGAAAAACTAAACTTTTATTGTCTTGGCGAAATTTCTCTAAATTTAATAATTTCAGAGTTAAATGGCATTGAAAATAGGTCTACTGTGAAAAATCAGAAAATTCTTACGTCCGTGAAGTTCTCAACGTTTATGATTAACGATTGAGTGAAAAAAATATGTTTCTTAACAAAAACAATAAAATATGTTGTTTAAAAGTTGTTCTTTTCCAAATTATTGATAAAAAAATTATGCAAAATAACTTTTATGCAAAAATATGTAAACATTTAAATAGAAAAATATCTTTTCTTCTAAATCGTTGATTATAAACGTTGTGAACTTCACCTAAGTAAATTCGTAACTAGAAAATTCGGTCACTTATAAGTGTTACGTTTTAGAAATTATTTAAAATTAAATTTCCCTCTTCGAAGCACAAATAGCCCGAAAGTCAAAAAAAGTTAAGAAAAACAATCGGTTTAATAATATGGGATCGGCTATCCCTCTCCTACGGTATATCTCGTAATTAAAAGAAAAATAGGTAAGGTAGCATAATTGACATATTTATTCTTTCAGATTCTTACACTTTCATTTACAACAAGAACAATAAAAATGTTTAGATAAAATTGTACATAATAAAACTCACCCAAATAAGTCGAAACTTAAATTACCGCCTTAAAAATAAAGCGGGCAGCAAATTATAAAAGTCTTTCGTTCAATACAAGAACACTTGCGTTGATTTTTGTTGAATCCACACTGCGATTACTCACGTAATTCTACGCGAGTGTAGAATTCTTGGTTTATTTATTTATTTCTTATTTTTACCGATTTTAAATTTAAGACTATTATGTGATCATCAACGATGATTCTAACGCAAAAATAGTCCCGTTGTAACTTAAAATTTTATTGTAGAAATTAAGAAAGTTTACATGACAGCCGGTAAAACAAATCCGATTATACTCGATAATTCTGCGGGATTATTCGCCGTGAGATTCAATCCGATTGTAAAAATTGTCACAACAATTTTTACAATTCTACGTATGAGAATCTCTCAAACGATAATTACCGCTCGCGATAATATCGTAAGACTGTGAATTTTGGGAGTGTCTCTGTAAGTTTTATTCACCACAATTACGCCAAGTTAGGAGGGGATTAAATGGAAATTTTATTATTTCTAAATAATATATGTGTTTGCAAGGTGTATGACCTGTGCGACTCGGCGATGATACTTTAGCTGTCATTGCAATTTTGTTATACTCGCTCTAGAAAGAGTGAGGAGTACATTTTATACATTATAGTTGTTGTTAATTGCAGAGCTTGCAATTATTTATAGCAATCACTGTTAAGCAACAATTATTGTTAATTTAACATGAAGGTTTGTGTGGCTAACCTCTGAATTTAGAGGTTAATAATCTTTACTTTTGTCGAGGTAGCTCGAAATTTCTTGCACAATATATTGAGGGTGCATTAATTCAAGCGTAATTTTCGAAATAATATTTTAGGAAGAATTAAAAGGAAATGGTGTAATTGCAGGTCATAAACCTATTTCGACACATGGTTGTCGAAATTAATTATAATTTTAATAATTGGCAAAAAAATTGATATACATATATACATATACATACATGTATACGCATACACATAATTTATTTTAGTCTATTTGCAATAATCGTGTATGGCATCTTTTTATGGGGTTTATTTATATTAATTAATAACGAACAATTTGAAGAATAAATTTTTAAAAGAAATTTTTCTATTAAAAATTTATTCTTTAAATAATTTTTAAAGTTTTTTAAAATTTTAATTTAAATTGTATTGATTAAAATAATTTTTATTTTCAATACTATAAAATTAAATACAATTTTAAATTATTTTAATTTTATTAAAAGCAGTGAAAAAATTAAATTGAATTGAATAAATAATAATTAAAAATTTATAAAAAGATATTTTAATACAGAAGAACACGTATAGTTGGATGTAATTATGAAAATAATTTAATTTTATTATATTTATTATATTATATTTCAGTTTATTTAGTTTATTTAGTTTTATTATATTTAAAAATAATTTGTATCTATAATAATAATAATAATAATAATAATAATAATAATAATAATAATAATATTCAATAATAATAATAATAATAATTTAAATATAATAATTGCTAATTTCAAAGAGTAAAAAAGGAATTTTCGATTTTTTATTTTTACAATATCTGATTTCATATTCAGATTTGCAATTATTAATTTTAAAATTCTGATAAAATTCTTAAATTAAAATTCTTAAAATTTCTTGTTAAAAGCATACTTAATTGGTCACAAAATTTTAAATAAAGAACGTTTAGTAAAGAATTATCAAAAAATAAAAAATGTTAAATTTTTAAAATTTTTTGAAAGTGTCATATTTTTGTTTAAATTAATATTTTTCATTGGTGTGCAGCTAAGATTGTGTTTAATACCCAACAGACTAAAAAAATTATTGTTTTACTTATAAAAAGTTGAACATAACGAATTCTTATATTACAATGTTATTAAAAAAATTGGAAATTCAAAAATTTGATTTAGACTTTTAAATTCACACTATTTACTTAATTTAATAAAAAAATTCATTGTATTTTTGTGAAAAAATTAGGTACAAATAGTTTCAAATCAATCTGACAAAAAATAAAAAATTTGCATTTTTTTGATTTTTTAAAATTTTTTGAAAAAATGTCATAACTTTCGTTCATGTTAATATTTTTTAATCAAATATGGCTAAGATTTTAAGTTACGTTAAGACTGAATACACTGCCAAGTTTCACCTCAATCGGTTGAGCCGTTTTAAAGTTGTGCCGGTACAAAATATTGACGACAGACAGACAGATAGACAGAATTTTTATTTATGGCATATTTGTTATCTTTACTACTTAAAATGATAAACTATGCAAGAAAAAATTAATTTGGAGCAATGTACAGACAAAAGTCTGATTTTATTAATATAGATAACGAACAATTGGTTCGTTACAATAAGAAAATTAAAAAATACGTAAGTATTTATTTTCAGTAAGGAATGACAAAAAATAGATTTGACCGAACGGAAAATGTGAAATGAGATCTGACATGGAATTGCCTATATATTTATACAAATATATCTTCTTAATACATACGATCTTGAAATATCTGCCAATTGATCGTCAATAAAGGACAAATATGGTTCTAAGAACCATGGTTTTTGATTTAAACCGCCGGAACCGCTAGCTGGAACCTTCTTCCTCCTATTGAAAGATCCTTTTAGACTCGTAAATTTCTGTTTCGTCATTTCAGGACTCCAACCTACAAAAAAAATATTAATTTTTATCCGATTAACAAAAAAACAAGTCCCAAAGTTTAATGCCATACGATCATTTAAAAAAAATGTTCAACTCTACACAGTTCTTTTTAAATACTAATAATTTGTGCACTGTTCAACTCCACGCGAGTCGTTTACAATAATAATAATACGTTTAAGTCCACACGGTTTAATTGTACACAGATAATTTCGACACATTGAATTGAAATATTATATTCTTGTTTATCTGTATGCAGTGCAATTTTATAGAAGCATTTATTCTTTTTTCAAAAGTTTGTATAAAATTGCACTGTATAAGATAAACAAGAATAAAATATTTCAATGTATTGAAATTATCTGTGTACAATTAAACTATGTGGACTTAAACGTATCATTATTTTTGTAAATGACTCGCGTAGAGTTGATCAGTGCACAAATTATTGGTATTTAAAAGGAACTGTGTAGAGTTGAACATTTATTTTTTTCACATGCTCGTATAAAATTAAACTTTATGCAGATAAACGATATTTGATTTGAAAAAGTAGCTTTATAACTGAAAAAAGTAGTAAAAAGTATCAAACAATAAAATTGAATTTTACTACTAAAAAAACCATTTTTAGACGATTCGAAAAATTTTAATTCAGTAATACCCTGACAAACATTTCCAATTAATTGGAAATTTAATTTAATATTTTAAAATTATTTACGGGAATTTAATAGTCTATAAGAAATCAAATAACAAATTTTTCTTAAGCCAATAAATGATTTAGTGGAATTTTCATTTAGCAGAACATTTAATCAACAAAAAATTGGACACTTTTTGCAATTTTCGTAATTTTTAATCAGGAAAAACTCAATGAATGCTTAGAATGTTTTCTCAAGAATTGTTATAAGAATATTTGCTTATGTGATTTTAATTAAATTCCTCGAAAGAATTTAATTACTATCAAAAATTTTAATAACATTCTAAGCATTCATTGAGTTATTTTTGACTAGAGTCAAGAATGATAAAAATTTATAAAAACAATTGAATTTCTGAAACCTTTAGATTTTTTATGAAAATAATTGAATTTTTGCGAAGAATTTTATTATTTTTGGAAATAATTAAAATTTTGCAAGGAATTTCATTCTTTGTAGAAATAATTCAATTCTCGTAACGAAATTTATTAATATTTTAAAAATAATTGAATTCTTTGCAACGAATTTTATTATAATTTTTGAAAATAATTGAATTCCTGGGAGATTTACGAATGATTGGAAAAAGAGAATATGGTTGTTTGACGTGCTAGTATGGTCGGTGTTGTGTTATCCCCCACAGCAACCAATCTTTACTAAAAATTTCGTAAAGATTTCCTTGAAATCTTGGGGATATTTAATTGAAAAGTTTAATGAAAATTGCATAAAGATTTAAATGTCCCACCAAAATAAATATTTGGCGTAAAAGTTGACTAAAAATTTAAATGAAATTTTCAGGAAATGTTCGTCGCGAAAATTGAGTAAAAATTTAAATGAAATTTTTAGGAAATGTTTGTCGCAAAAATTGAGTAAAAGTTTCAATGCAATTTTCAGGAAATGTTCGTCGCAAAAATTGAGTAAAAATTTAAATGAAATTTTCAGGAAATGTTGGACGGAAATATCTGTAAAAAATACAAAAAGAATATTTAAGAAGTATTAATATTATTATTATTAATAATAATATTAATAATAATAATAATAATAATAATAATAATAATAATAATAATAATAGTAATAATAGATAGATCTTTATTATTATTATCAATAAAAAAAATTTACTATCTGGGAATAAAAATAAAATAAATAATATACAAACATTGTTGCTCTGCTTTGATTGCCTTAAAAGGGCTGTCTTATTTGAAAATGTTTTTCACGGAGATATTTGAATATTCTGCATATTCACATTGCAGGTGTATATAAATAGTAAAAGTGTATCGAAATAATGCTGTAAAACCATGACTGAAGGTCATGTGAAAAGGTTATAATAAAATTACATATTTTTTTAAATATTATCTATTAATTAAAAATTCACAAATTTGCGAACATTAATTTTAAATTTTTTTATTTATTAATAAACAATTATATTAGTAATGTTAAAGACAAGAAAAAGCGTTTTAAAAATAATTAAGAAAATAATTTCAATATATTAAAATAAGAAATGAAAGTGAACACAAAAATTCTGTTTTTTAAACATTTAAATCAAAATTATTATTCAAAAATTATTTATTATAATTAAAAATGTATTAATTAATGAAAAATTAATTTTTAAATATTTGATTCAATGTGAAACAAAGCATTAAAGCATAGCAACAATGTTTGTATATTATTTATTTTATTTTTATTCCCAGATGGGGATGGTATGGAAGTATGGGGTTGGAAGGAGTGGAAAAAAGTGGAAAGTATGAATGAGAGGTATTTGAGATGGACGTTGGGTGTGAGTGCGAGCTTTCCGGGGTACATGTTGAGAGAGGAAGTGGGCAGAGAAAGGATATTGGTGAGACAAAGAAGAAGAGCATGGGGGTTTGAAGAAAGGTTAAGACAGGGAAAAGGAAACGAATGGACTCAGCGGTGTAGGAGGTATGTTGTGGAGAGAGAGATTAGTGGGAATCGAGAGATGTCGAAGTGGGGAAAGACGAGGGAGGGGGCGCTAGCGGAGGGGAGGAAATACGGAAAAGGGTGGTATGGGATGGAGGAGGGTTGGAAGGAGATGGATAGAAGAGAAAGATGGGAAACAAGTTGTAAATTCAGATGTTCATTACATGAACATTTTGCTTCCTCTTTACGATCAGCAAAAAAATTTGCTTCCTCGTGGAGAAAGCAAAATTTTATTGCCAAAATGTCAATTTTTGATTTTTTAACTTTCATTAATTCTTTAAATTTACTTCAAATGTATACTTTCTATATATCGATCGATTCGTCTTGACGTAAGGAATACAATTATTTCATATATAAACTTCAATTTAAAAAATCACAAAATTTTATAGCCTAAATGTAAAATTTTGATTTTTTTACTTTCATTAATTCTTTAAATTTACCTTAAATGTATACTTTATATATATCGATCGATTCGTCTTGACGTAAGGAAAACGATTTTATTATATATAACCTTAAATTTTTCTATTTAAAAATTTTTTCGATTAAAAAAAAAATTTTGGAAAAAAGACGATAAAATTTTTTTTTTGGTATATTTTTCAAAATCCTTTGGTCAGATTTGAGATATTAATATGATAAATGAGCCTACCAAATTTTATCTAAGTCCATTAAAACCTGTTAAAGTTATCTTCTAAACAAAAAAGGGATCCACACACACACACACACATACATCCGGACAATTGATCAGGATCTCATATAACATGTTTCTATAAAGAAAAAAATTTGTTTTCGCCACTTTGAAAAGTTTTATAAATGAAAGGACTACAAAGCTTCCTCCACGAGGAAGCAAAATAGGGAACTCAAAGTACAACAGATGGTACAAGATGGTGAAAGGAGTGGGTCTACCAAAGTATTTGAGTAAGTTGAAAAGAGAGACGAAATGGCAAAGGATGGCGAGATTCAGAATGGGAGAGGGAGTGCGAGAGTGTAGGTACTGGTTGGATAGAGAAGAGAGATTGTGTAGAGTGTGTGGGTATGATGTGGAGGATTGGGAGCATGTGCTTGAAAGGTGTGCAAGGGGTGTGAGTGAAGAGTATGATAGCTGTGGAGTGGATGTCAAAGTAAGATGGATTTTGAATGAGAATGGGCAGGGCGGGAGATGGATGAAAGATCTGGAGGAAAGGAGAAAGGCGAATGGAATGTAAGATGTTTTAAATGGGGTTTGAATGAGATGGATTTATGGGGTGGGCGTTCAAAAGATCGAAGCCAGAAATGGGCGAAAAGAACTGGAAACGGAAGCCCTGGCACTGGCGGCTTAAGGCACGGTTAGGGTAGTTAATAAGTATTGCGTTAGGTTAAGAAATTTTATTTTGTTTTCGTATTAGTGCGTTTGTATTAGAATAAGGTTGTTGTAATTAGATTTAAGGAAATATGTATTTGGAGCCTCGAACCCTGCGTTATGGCAGGGAGAGTAAATAAACATTATTTCACTATTTATGAAAATTAATAATTGAATTCTTGGGATAGATTTTTGAAAAATTTTGAAAATAATTGGATTTTTGAGAAGAATTTGTAACGAATGTAAGTAAAAAAATGTGTGCGGATTAGCTCGCCGGATCAGGGTTTCAAATTTCAAAAAGAAAAGTTTTACATTAAGTTACAAATTATCCATAATTTATTATTTACACTTGATAAAATTATATTTACAAACTAAAAGCAATAAGCAACATTTACAACTATATTAATTAATGTTGAACAGAACGCAAATAATTGTCGAGGGGTGTTGCGAGTTTCTAAAAAAAGAAAACGATCGTTTCGACTAGCGCGTAATTCGGTAAAAAAGGGACTCTATTCTTTTTGGAACCGTGTTATAAGAAACGCGAGGGAAATAAGCAATTTTTTACGCTATTATTGAGTAAAACTCAATGATATTCGCCAAAGGATCAACTTATTTAAATATCTTTAATGAGTGAAACTCAAAAAAATAAGGGAATTGAGTGATACTCAATTCCTCGTTATAATAATTGGGTGATACCCAGTTATTGTATGTTTAAAGAACAGAAACAATTCTCCACGTAAAAGAATTTCAATCTAAGATAGACTTAGATTGAATGATCGTTGCTGTCGTTGTCGTCGATTCTGCGTATTCGTAGCTATAAGTGAAGCATGTGTCAGGCGATGAAGCTCCCGAACCCTAGAGTGAGACTCTAGTCTGCAGTCGATGAGTGAAACTCAGCGAATGAATTTTTAGCTTCGAAACGCCGATTTATATACCCACTCGTGGGACGATCGATGGAGGGAGTAAATCGACAAACCTGTGCGAAGCTACTCTGATTTTGACTAAGCGACGCGCATCTTCGGTGGGGGATCTCGAAGTCTTGCAACCGTTCCGTGGTGGGAGCTTAAGGTCTTTCTTTAACGTACGTGCGTTTCACCTAGTCCTTTCGTTTTACATTTTTAGTCTTAGTATAATGACCTTGATCTGTCACTTTTCGTGGTCACCAAATTTTTATATTCTTACAAATTTTTTATTTATGAACATAATTAAATCCTGGAGAAGAATTTTATTATTTATGGAAATAATTCAATTCTTGCAACGAAATTTATTAATATTTTTAAAAATAATTGAATTCTTGGGAAAATTGTAATTATTTATGAAAAAAATTGAAAATTTATTTTTATGAAAAATAATTGAGTTGTTGCAACGAATTTTTTTAAATATTTTTGAAAATATTAAAATTCCTAGGAAAAATATTATTATTAATGTAAATAATTAAATTTTTGGTGAAAAATTTTCTTAAAATATTTGAAAATAATTGAATCGTTTCAAAGAGTTTTATTACAAGTTTTGAGAATAATTTTTTTTTATTTCAATTATTAGCGGATTTAAAGTAATGTAACTTCTAAAAAAATTGAAAATAGTAGCTTTTAGTGTCACAAATCGAAAAAAGTATGCAAATATTAGCAAAGCGTAAAAAAATAGTAAATAGTAGGTATACCTGGAAAGTTATTCGATATTTCCAGCCATTTGCTGGAAATTATCGATGGACTCCGTCTTTTCAGTGGAACCCGCGGATCCCACAAGCATGGCGATTCTCGCACCATTTCCACCAAGTTTATTAAATTGTTATTAGATTGTGTGGCGTTTCCATCATGATCCACATCAATATTGTCCGATGATTTCTTGCTGGCTTTTTTCGGTTGCTGATTCTGTTGCAGATTCGGTAGGTTCTGGTCATTCTGTGGATAGGGAGATTGATTTATAAAGAAATGTAATTTAAAATGTATTGAAAAATTGTACATACTACTTTAGAGAAAAATTTTCAAAAATTTCTACAAAAATTAACTGTGGAAAAAATGAGTTTGTTATTGAAAATCATTATTTGCAGTGTGAATTTCATAATACAAAAAGGTAGTAGACTATACTTTAAATTAAATAAAGATTATAGAAATACCACTATTTTTACCACTTTTGCAATGAGTAGTTTCAAAAGAGAATTTTCGAAAATTTACTATTGTAAGAATTTTTTTTAATAAATATTTAATTAGCATAAAAAATTTTTTTTGAAGGTTAAACTTCTAAACACTTCAAAACACGTTGCCTCCGATTTTGAAAATATATGTGAAAAAAGCTTAAGTATTCTATTTTTTATTATTTTCGAGGATTTTGAGAAATTAATTTAAATTCTCCGACCTTTCAAAGGTTAAAAAAGGTTGAAATTTGTATGAATGGATAAAATGTCCATTGTAAACTTAACGAAAATTAAAAAACAGAATATTTAAGCTTTCTTTTGACATAATTTTGTCAAAATCGAAGACAACGTGTTTTAAGATATTTAAAAGTTTAAGCTTCAAACTAAATTTTTATACTAATGATGTATTTATTAAAAAAAAATTTTTACAATAATAAAATTTAGAAATTTCTCTTTCGATACTACCCATTGTAAAAGTAATTTGATTTAATTAAATGGGGGAAATAATCATTAAAAAATATCTTATATTGTCAATTGTTTACTGGGGGTATAATTTTAAAATAGAATGCCCCATATACATGATTCAAGGCGTTTTAGGGGATTTTATTATTTCAAGGAAAAAAGATGGTTAGGTGAAACAACACTTACCTCAAAATTTATAGTATTCCCCTCCAGAGAAATCTGAGCATCCTGTGCCCCATCGAAGCATCCATGAAATTGTATTGTTTTCAGCTCCACATCCAATCCGCAAACGCCGCAGAATAAGTTTATTATTTCCTAAAATTTAAAATCGTACATGTTACATCTTGAAAAAAATATTAAAAATAATATTAATAAAATCGGACAAGTGCGAGTTACACTCGCACTGAAATCGAGGGTTCCGTACTCGAAGCGAACTTATTTGGTATAAAAACAAATGTTTAAAAAATATGTGTTGTATGACAAATAATATAAGTGATACAAAAAGGAACAATTTTGTAAAATTCAAGAAAATTGTTCCTCTTCGTATCACTTATATTATTTGTCATACAACACATATTTTTTAAACATTTGTTTTTATACCAAATAAGTTCGCTTCGAGTACGGAACCCTCGATTTCAGTGCGAGTGTAACTCGCACTTGTCCGATTTTATTTTTTAAAAAATATTTTACTAAAAAAATATAAGAAACATATTTTTATTTCAACTCGCAATATTTTTATTGTATTTACATTTTAAAAATATATTGAATATTAAATTTTATCTTTCTAAGTCAAAAAGAGATAAAACTTAAGATATTGATATAAGGCTAGTAGCTGCTTGTCAAGGAAAAATCGAAAGTTATCTAAAAAATAAAATTTGTTTATTAATTCCAGAAAAATCAACTCCAATCATCCTCGCTATATTTTTTTTGTAATCTACACGTAAAAATACGTCAAAATATATAAATTTGAATCACTGTAGAAAAACTTTTTTCGTTTTTTGCGGAAAAATACATTTTTTTCTGAAATTTATCATTTTTCTTCAAAAATTTGATAAAAATTGATCATCAACTCCAATCGCGCTTACATTTTTTCCCTGTATTTTTCACGGAAAAATTGAGTTTTACAGCAAGTATGAACAGTCTGGATTGAATATTGTGTGCGCTAGGGAGAATAAATCATTTTTTTCGAAATTTTTGATTTTTCCTTGACAACGCTATGTAAATTAATCCGAATCAAGTTCGCTATAATTTTCCTGTAATTTTCACGTAAAAATACGTAAGTGTGTCAAATTTGAGCTCTTTATGTCAAAAGATGTGGCCGCTAGGGTGGGGGGTACATACTCATTTTTAGGTATTAATCGTAAAAATTCATGGTTTTTCCTTGACAACGCTATGATAATCAACTCCAATCATGCTCGCTATATTTTTTTTGTAATCTACACGTAAAAATACGTTAAAATATATAAATTTAATTTCTTTTAAATAAAATTTTGTTCGTTTTTGGTGGAAAAATACATTTTTTCCCTAAAATTGTCATTTTTTCTTGAAAAACTTGATAAAAAGTTAATCATCAACTCTAATCGTGACCGCTTTTTTTCCCCTGTATTTTTCCCGTAAAAATACATTTGTATACTAAATATGATCTGTCTGGGTTGAATATTGTGTGCGCTAGGGAGAATAAATTATTTTTTTCGAAATTTTTGATTTTTCCTTGACAACGCTATGTAAATTGATCCGAATCAAGTTCGCTATAATTTTCCTGTAATTTTCACGTAAAAATACGTAAGTGTGTCAAATTTAAGCTCTTTATGTCAAAAGATGTGGCCGCTAGGGGGGGGGGTACATAGTCATTTTTAGGCATTTTTCGTAAAAATTCATGGTTTTTCCTTGACAACGCTATGTTAATCAATTCCAATCAAGTTCGCTATAATTTTCCTGTAATCTACACGCGAAAATACATATGTGTACTAATTTTCAGCCCTCCAGATAAATTTATGTGGCCGCTAGGGGGGGGGGTACACGATTTCAAAAAAACCGATATTAATAGGGTTCCGAACCGAGTACGGAACCCTAAAAATTAGCATACTTGACCGTACTGCGCGTCAGCCATTTTTAGTATTTTTTATTGTCCAAGCTGAAATAAGAAAATCATACAGTTTTTAATTAGTTTTAAAGTAATAATGATAAATAAATAAAATGACCGAAAACTTCAATACCTCATTACTTAAAAAAATTAAATATTTTTTTAATATTTCAGGGGGTAAAAGTATAAATACTCTTTTGAAATAATACACGTAGAATTATACGTGTATACATTTTTTAATATTTAGGTGTATATGTAAATATGGAATATATTTTTGTTTTACTTATATTTATTAATAAATGCCTAATTATTTAAAAAATATTGACACGTATATTTATACGTGTATTTTTTCAATAGGGTATATAAAAGAATAATTAAAACTTAGTGAGGTTATACAAGATAAATCATTGTTGAGGATTTTCATGTAGTTTAATTTCATTTTCCAATAGAAAAAAAGCAAATGTTTATTTTTATTTATTATTTTCTAGAAAATTTATACGTACCCAAAGAAAAGCGTGTTCACCTTGTCGAGATTCACGTGGAAAGAGAGAGAAAAAGCTTTTGGAGGTTAGAAAACCATGTTACCTTGTTAACATGTGAGAAAAATAGTTAATAAAAGTATTATCACTTTTCCACTACTTTAATCGATGAAAAGTAACTTAATTTCAAAATATTTATTTTCCTTAAATATTTTGCTTCCTCGTGGAGGAAGCTTTGTAGTCCTTTCAATTATAAAACTTTTCAAAGTGGCGGAAACAAATTTTTTTCTTTATAGAAACATGTTATATGAGATCCTGATCAATTGTCCGGATGTATGTATGTGTGTGTGTATGTGTGTGTGTGTGTGGATCCCTTTTTTGTTTAGAAGATAACTTTAACAGGTTTTAATGGATTTAGATAAAATTTGGTAGGCTCATTTATCATATTAATATCTCAAATCTGACCAAAGGATTTTGAAAAATATCCCAAAAAAAAAATTTTATCGTCTTTTTTCCAAAAATTTTTTTTTAATCGAAAAAATTTTTAAATAGAAAAATTTAAGGTTATATATAATAAAATCGTTTTCCTTACGTCAAGACGAATCGATCGATATATATAAAGTATACATTTAAGGTAAATTTCAAGAATTAATGAAAGTAAAAAAATCAAAATTTCACATTTAGGCTATAAAATTTTGTGATTTTTTAAATTGAAGTTTATATATGAAATAATTGTATCCCTTACGTCAAGACGAATCGATCGATATATATAAAGTATACATTTGAAGTAAATTTAAAGAATTAATGAAAGTTAAAAAATCAAAAATTGACATTTTGGCAATAAAATTTTGCTTTCTCCACGAGGAAGCAAATTTTTTTGCTGATCGTAAAGAGGAAACAAAATGTTCATGTAATGAACATCTGAATTTACAACTTGTTTAAGCCGTATTAACTGTTTTGATTTCTGAACTTTTATGTTGAGATTTTATTTGTTTACTCAAAGATTTATACTGGATTTTACTCGACAGTGATTTATATAATAAAAATTAGGTGCACGTACTTGAAAAATTATTTCATTTTCATTTCTCGTAAGTATAGTTTTGTAAATCCCATTCACGCTAAAATAGGTTTAGTACCAGCTTTAATTATATTATTAGCGATGTATCCTCGCTCGCTCGGGAGAATTTTTATTATCAATTATTAACCTAATGTTTTGTACTTATATTAAATGTATCTTTTAATATAATATATGATACTGTAAATGTGTGTGTATGTTATACATAACATTATTATGTTTTTTTATTTATGTTTATTATTATTATTTATAGTGTTATGTCTATGTGTGTGTGTATGTGAATGTATGCGTATATTTTTATAATATTATTTATTGTTATATGTTATATTATATATATACATATATATTATATATATATATTATATATAATAATATTATAATTCATAATCTAAAAAAATATATATAGGCGATTTTTAATTACCTCTTATATTAAAAATTTATTAATTAATGAAATCTAAATTTAATATTTACTTAATTTTTAAAAATCCTTTCTTTTGCCTATACAAATTAAAATTTTCATATTCATATGGAAAACAAAGTTTTCATTAATCAACATAATAAGAATAATCATATAATTCGTATAATAAAAAATTATAAAATTAAATTAATTTATTAAACAAATAAATAAAAAACTCAACCCCCCTTATAAATAAGTATTTATTCTAATACTATTGATATAATTCTTACAAATTTTCAAAAAAAGTTCCATTTTTTTTACATTTTTTACATTTTTTACATTTCCTACATTTCCTACATTTTATATTTCCTACATTTCCTATATTTTATATTTCCTATATTTCCTACATTTCCTATATTTTATATTTCCTATATTTCCTACATTTCCTATATTTCCTATATTTTATATTTCCTATATTTCCTATATTTCCTATATTTTATATTTCCTATATTTCTTATATTTTATATTTCCTATATTTACTATATTTCCTATATTTCCTACATTTTATATTTCCTATATTTTATATTTCCTATATTTACTACATTTCCTATATTTCCTATATTTACTACATTTCCTACATTTTATATTTCCTATATTTCCTACATTTTATATTTCCTATATTTCCTATATTTCCTATATTTACTACATTTTATATTTCCTATATTTCCTATATTTCCTATATTTCCTATATTTTATATTTACTACATTTCCTATATTTCCTATATTTACTACATTTCCTACATTTTATATTTCCTATATTTCCTATATTTCCTATATTTCCTATATTTCCTATATTTACTACATTTTATATTTCCTATATTTACTACATTTAATATTTCCTATATTTACTACATTTCCTATATTTCCTATATTTACTACATTTAATATTTCCTATATTTACTACATTTCCTATATTTCCTATATTTACTACATTTCCTATATTTCCTATATTTACTACATTTTATATTTCCTATATTTACTACATTTCCCTTTATTTCCTATATTTCCTATATTTACTACATTTTCTATTTCCTATATTTACTACATTTCCTGCTCTTTTATTGAACCCTTTTTAAATTTACTATTTTATTATTTAACTTACTTTTCTACTAATATTAATTTAATTCCCTCTTATATTAAAAATTTATTAATTAATGAAATCTAAATTTAATATTTACTTAATTTTTAAAAGTCCTTTCTTTTGCCTAGACAAATTAAAATTTTCATATTCATATGGAAAACAAAGTTTTCATTTATTAACATAATAAGAATAATCATATTACCCGGAAGAATTTTCATATTATTAAAGTGAACAAACTGTGTCTTAGCCGGAGAAAGTTCAAGCCCAAGAGAAGAAAGATTTTTATCAATTTTATCTATAGCCTTTGACAGCATATTTACACCTCTCTTAACAGTTTTAGACTTGACATACAACGCTATATCGTCTGCAAATTGAGATACTACAACATTTTTATGCAAGTCCTCAGCAATACTAGAGACATAAATCAAATACAATAATGGACTGAGAACTCCACCCTGAGGAACCCCCTTAAAAACCTTTCTTATTGCATCCTGAGTATATGCCGTATATATATCTCTTTCATGTGAAATGAACTTGACAAAAGTAATCAATTTTAATGAACATCCAATAGAAACCAACTTAGACAATAGGATATCAATATTAACATTATCAAAGGCACCTTGCACATCTAGAAATGCAGCCAAAACATGTTTTTTTTCAATAAATGCTTCATCAATCTTTAATGTTAAATTTGCCAAGTTATCTATACAAGATCTACCCTTTCGAAAACCGTTTTGTGATTTAGGAATAAAGTTCTGAACCTCAGCCCACCACTGCAATCTATTTTTAATTAAAGTTTCAAATAGCTTTAATAAGCAGGAAGTAAGAGTTATAGGTCGAAGACCAATATTCTCAGGTTTTTTGACAAAATGAATAAAGCATTCCCTCCAGCTTAAAGGATACTCTTCAGTTTGATAAAGTAAATTAAAAATATCTAAAAGAATTAACTTGTATTTTATTGGTAATTTTTTTAAGATGTCGAAATCAACGCCATCCAGACCAGGCGAAGATTTAATCTTTTTACTATCAAGAGAAGCATTGAACTCAATAAAGTCAAAAGGAGTATCAAAAAAGGCACTTTCTTGAGCCGGAGGCAGCCAATAAGGATCTGTTTGAACCCAAGGAGGGCCTATTTTATTTAAAGATTCTTTAACCGTATTATCCAATTGAAGGTTTTCAGTAGTGTGGAGAGGCGAAACTTTAATCCATTTATTTTTAAATATTTTACATTTATTCCAAACATACGTAGGATCAGAACGAAAGTTAATACTCTCAGCAAATTTTATAAATCCCTCTCTTTTCTTTTTTTTGTAAATTTTTTTTGCCAAAGCGCTTAGTTTTTTATAATCTATAAGGTCTACCATGTTTTGAGAAAATTCCCATTTTTTATAACTAGCCTTTCTAAGTCTCTTTATTTTGTTGCAGTCTTCATCCCACCATGAAACTGGATTTTTTTTTTATAATAATTTTTTAAGGGGAGGTTTTCTTTTCTTAGGTGTACAAGTTTTAAGAGCATTCTTAATTGAACTAACAAAAAAATCATATTTATTACTAGGTGACATAAATTCGTATTCTGAAGAAAAAAAATCTTCATATGATTCTTCTAAAAGTCTCGAAAATTCTTCCCAATTAGTACGCAAAGATTTGATCTTAAAAGATTTTTTCTCATAAGTCACCCTTTCAGAATTTAGCAAAATAAATATCGGAAAATGGTCAGATCCCATGGGATCATCACTAACCCGAAAATGAATCTTGTCAGAAAGATTAACTGTAGAAATAAGTAGATCAAGGTTTGACTTAGTTTTATGGTACATATTAACATAAGTAGAAGAACTAGTATTATGTATGAAGAGGTCATTCTCTTCGATGGAGTTTGCCAGTCTAATTCCATTAACATCAGTGTGCATGAAGTTCCAACTCCTGTTATGCGCATTAAAATCGCCTACAAAGATTGCATTATTACAATCTTTAACATTTTGGAAAATTGTGTTCCATTGAGGTTGTAAGAGAGTATAACCTGGAGTTCTATAACACACAATAATCTTAACAGACGGATTAAAATTGGTGACATATATTCCACATAATTCAACACTCTTATCTGGAGACTGAATGTCAGTTATTTCTTTGAAGGCCAAAGTATTCCGAATTAACAACAGAAGACCACCACCTCTAGAGTAAGTCCTATCCTTACGAAAAGTTATGAAACCAGGAAATTGAATATTTTTATCATTAGTCAACCACGATTCAACACAAATAAAAATGTTAACTTCTTTAAGGAGAAATTGTATGTCATTCAAACGATGCACAACACTTCTCACATTCCAAAAAATAATTCTTAAAGAATTATAATTATTTACACGAACTTCTTTTAGTTTAAAAATTATGTTTTTTTTTTAAGAGTTAAAAATCTGTATCGTCCAAGGCCGAAGAATCACCACTTTTAATGTCATTATTGGGATTTTGCAATGCTTTAATAATTTTAGTAATTCGATACTTTATTTTACGTTTCGAAATGACAAGCCTAACTGCAGAAATCATTTGAATAAGTGAAGGGATATCTTGTGTATATTTACAAGCTAACTTAGTAATATCCGGGTTTTCATAAGATAAGAATAAAAATTCTGAAAGTTGATCCATATTTAAAGGATAACTATTATTATTGTTATTAAACAGATCCAAAGAGGGTATAATAGCCGAAGAAACATCCTCCAATGTTATTCCTGTTTTGGAGGACCTTCTCACCTTTTTATCACTTTTCAAAGAATTCACCACTTTATCCTTATTCGAATCCTCTAGTGAAGGAGAAAGTTGTCTTTTATTTCTCATTTTGGGAGGGGGTTGGACGAAGACATGATCCTCAGTTGAACTCTGCTTCAGTTCTGAAGGAACACTTTGCTCTTCTTCTGTAGCTACCGTATTTTTACAATATTTAGCAGTATGACCCTCTTTTTTACACAAAAAACAAGTTAACTGGTTAGATGAAAGATAAATCAAATATGTAGTGTTGTCAAATTCTATCTGCATTGTATCTGGGAGTTTCGAGACATCCTCTGGACGGAGGTACATTTGACGTCGAAAACTCAAGATGTGATAATAGCCTGGTTCGTTTATTCCAGCTTTGATAAACAATATTTGTGAGACGGGTTGTATATTTAACTTTAATAGATCATTTAAAATAACTGAATGAGGAATTATCGGGCAAACGTTTGATAATATTATTCTCCTACTTTTGGCAATAAGAGGACGAATTTCTAATTCGATAGATTTAATATTTACTTTTGTAGGTTTGTTAGTTAGTTTGTCAGCTGTTTCTTTGCTATTCAAATATAAACAAACTCGACCGTGTGATATTCTTGAAACGAATATTATATTCTTTGGATCTATCAAGTTTCCAATCGCCACAGTATACTCTTGAATCGAAACACCTTCAACTGCATCCAGTATAATTGCATGCTCCTTTGTGGGGAAGAGCGTAGACTGAACTACTTGGGCAAAGGATGACTGTTGAATTGCTCTTTGTTGATTTGAGGACATTTTGTCAATTTAAATTGACAAGTGCATCAAAAAGGCACCTAAAGGTGCGTAGAGTGCACTCCACTTAAGTTAGAGATGACACACAGATAAATAAAAAACAGATAAATAGGCACAAAACAGAAATTGTCACTTAATTAATTAAAATGAACACTTGAAATACAAAATTTATACAAAATTTATACAGAGACAAAATTCCTATATTTCCTATATTTCCTATATTTCCTATATTTACTACATTTAATATTTCCTATATTTACTACATTTCCTATATTTCCTATATTTACTACATTTAATATTTCCTATATTTACTACATTTCCTATATTTCCTATATTTACTACATTTCCTATATTTCCTATATTTACTACATTTCCTATATTTCCTATATTTACTACATTTTATATTTCCTATATTTACTACATTTCCTATATTTCCTATATTTCCTATATTTACTACATTTTATATTTCCTATATTTACTACATTTCCTGCTCTTTTATTGAACCCTTTTTAAATTTACTATTTTATTATTTAACTTACTTTTCTACTAATATTAATTTAATTCCCTCTTATATTAAAAATTTATTAATTAATGAAATCTAAATTTAATATTTACTTAATTTTTAAAAGTCCTTTCTTTTGCCTAGACAAATTAAAATTTTCATATTCATATGGAAAACAAAGTTTTCATTAATTAACATAATAAGAATAATCATATAATTCGTATAATAAAAAATTATAAAATTAAATTAATTTATTAAACAAATAAATAAAAAACTCAACTAATTAATTCAATTAATTTGTTTACTTAAATAAATTTATTTAAGTATCCTTAATAAATATTCTCCATAAATTTAAATGGGTTTAACTTATCCAATTTTTTTGGGGGAGGAGGAGAAAGGAAAGTTAATTTTAAAATTAATAAATTTACTTGAAAAATTTACTTGAAAAATTTACTTGAAAAAGTAATGTTCATAAAAAATTTTTTTAAATCCATATTTTTAAAATTAAATATCATACACTATACTTAATAAAAAAAATAAAATAATATAAAATGAAAGCTTAAATTTAGATAAAACTTTACCTAAAAATTCTAATGAAGAGCGAAAATAATTAAATAAATGCTTATTATTTTTAACATTAATTTATGTTGATTAAATTAGAAATTTAATGAAAATTCTTTTAAAAATTTTAAATTAATATTTTATCTAACTAACTTAAATAAAAATATTTAAAGAATAAAATTTTTATAATGAAATTATGTTTTTTTTAACTATATTTTTATATTATAAAATAAATTTTTAAAATAATTTTTAAATGCAATTTAAATGTTATAATTTTAACTATTATTCTTATTTTAAAATTAGAAATTATTTCCAATTCAATTGTTAAGAACAATTTTCCGCTCTTTGGATTTAATTAAAGAAACAAAAATAAAAAATTATTTTAATTTAAATTAGAAATTTAAATGTAAATTGTTTCAATTTAAAATAAAAATTTTAACTTTGACCCCACAAATAAATATTTTTAACTTAAACTATTTAAATTACTATATTAAAATTAATTAAATTTTTTTATTGGAAATAAAATATATTAAATTATATTATATAATATAAAGACTAGAAAATCATCTTAATAACTTCAATATTAAATTTTTATTTAAACTATTTAAAATATAAATAATTTTTTAAAAAAATTTTAATTTGACATATTAATGTTATTTTTTAACAAATATTAAAAATTTTATTAAAGATAGAAACCAATCTGGCTTACACCGATTTTAACTCAAATCATGTAAGATTTTAAAAGTCGAACAGACTTAATTATTAAAACTCTCCTTTTAATATTTACCTTAATTCAACATCGAGGTCATAAACATTTTGATCAATAAGATCTCTCCAAAAATATTATGCTGTTATCCCTAAAGTAACTTAATCTAATAATTTAAAATTTAACACTCTTTATAATTATATTTATAATTATATAGGGTCAGTCGGGGTAAATCCGAACGGGGGGTAAATCCGAACGCTAATTATTTCAGCTTAATTAAAATTTTTAAAAATAAGTTCGATATGAGAATTTTTACCTCAGATCCTCTTGAAGAGATTCTAAGTATTATCCCATTTTTTGTTTGTTAATTAGCAACAGCATAAACAAAGATAACAAGTATTGCAAAAAAGATTGAAAATCAAAGATGACACTCTTTCAGTATTTTGTCTCGTATTTGAAGAAAAAGAAGCTAAAAATTCATTTTATTATTTATAATTGTTTGTTATGAATACTAGAACAGAAACTATATTTGATTTTTGCCTTCTGTAAAATTTTATTAATAATATCAGACCGTTCGTATTTACCCAAGAAAATTGGAAAACTGGGGTAAATCCGAACGGTATTTTTAATAATTTTTTTTTACATCAAAGCCACACAAAATTGTTTTTATTTGATTACACTATTATTTTAACATTATAAAAGTACATAGAAAAAAGTTTTTCTTTCTATACGTATCCTCGTTAGTAATTAATAAGCAGAAACTTAATCTCTGTTCTCTCGAAGGAGTGTTTCAATTTTTTTGCCAAATGGTTTGTTGAAAAAAGTTTTTCAGGATCTTAATAAAATTTGGTATTCTACGGTTTTTGGGGTCGCTAATTACCAATTTGAAGTCAGTTTTTCAAAATTCAAAATGGCGGACGAGAATTAAAAAATTCATTGGATTCGCTCGAAAATTGTTACTCGGGGGGTTTCAGGGTTAGCAAATTTGATCATTTTTAAAAATAAGTTTTAGGAAAGTACGCCATTTTGAATTTAAAAAATTTGACTTTTATTTTTGTATTTACATTCAATCACTCCAAAATACTTTCTGTACCAAGTTTTGCAAAAATCCGTTATGATTTGATAAAGTTATTGAAGGTTTTAATTGTGTAATGCATTTTAATTTTTAACCTGTTTGATTTT